>NC_139219.1:3663293-3978293 GCF_055691185.1 Crinia signifera
TTCCTACAGGTGCCACGTTACTGTACTGTGTGTCCTACAGGTGCCACGTGGGCTCACAGACATGTCTGTAACAAGCCCCATCCCCCCATACTGCACTGTGTGTCCTACAGGTGCCACGTTACTGTATTGTGTCTCCTACAGGTGCCACATGGGCTCACAGCCATGTCTGTAAGAAGCTCCATTCACCAATACCTCCCCCCATACTGTACTGTGCGTCCTACAGGTGCCACGTGGGCTCACAGCCATGTATGTAACAAGCTCCATTCACCAGATACCTCCCCCCCCAAACTGTACTGTATGTCCTACAGGTGCCACGTGGGCTCACAGCCATGTATGTAACAAGCTCCATTCACCAGATACCTCCCCCCATACTGTACTGTGTGTCCTACAGGTGCCACGTGGGCTCACAGCCATGTCTGTAACCAGCTCCATTCACCAGATACCTCCCCCCCCATACTGTACTGTGTGTCCTACAGGTGCCACGTGGGCTCACAGCCATGTCTGTAACAAGCTCCATTCACCAGATACCTCCCCCCCCAAACTGTACTGTATGTCCTACAGGTGCCACGTTACTGTACTGTGTGTCCTACAGGTGCCACGTGGGCTCACAGCCATGTCTGTAACAAGCCCCATTCACCAGATACCTCCCCCTATACTGTACTGTGCGTCCTACAGGTGCCACGTTACTGTACTGTGTGTCCTACAGGTGCCACGTGGGCTCACAGCCATGTCTGTTACAAGCTCCATTCACCAATACCTCCCCCCCATACTGTACTGTGCGTCCTACAGGTGCCACGTTACTGTACTGTGTGTCCTACAGGTGCCACGTGGGCTCACAGCCATGTCTGTTACAAGCTCCATTCACCAATACCTCCCATACTGTACTGTGCGACCCCCATAGAGTGAGAATAGAACCCGTGGCAAGCGCAGCGACCCTCCAAACTTGCAGCATGGCGAACGCAGTGAGCCCACAAGGAGCTTCCTCCATCAGAGTGCGTCAGTCGGGATTTCCCCTGTTAGAGCATCGGCAGTCGGCATTCTCATGTCGGAATCCCGCAGTCGGTTGGCTATACCACACCCATTATTTGGAGCAATAGAGTAGGAACCTGCAGAAAAGGGTCTTCCCTCGTTAGGGGCTGCCAGCTACAATACATGAAGGAGGTCATTGTAATGGTATTGCTCCCCCGCGCGTTCCTACGGAGGAATGATCAGTTCTGCTGCTCCGCCGCGCGTTCCTACGGCGGAATGATCAGTTCTGCTGCTCCGCCGCGCGTTCCTACGGAGGAATGATCAGTTCTGCTGCTCCCCCGCGCGTTCCTACGGAGGAATGATCAGTTCTGCTGCTCCCCCGCGCGTTCCTACGGAGGAATGATCATTTCTGCTGCTCCCCCGCGCGTTCCTACGGAGGAATGATCAGTTCTGCTGCTCCCCCGCGCGTTCCTACGGAGGAATGATCATTTCTGCTGCTCCCCCGCGCGTTCCTACGGAGGAATGATCAGTTCTGCTGCTCCGCCGCGCGTTCCTACGGAGGAATGATCAGTTCTGCTGCTCCGCCGCGCGTTCCTACGGAAGAATGATCAGCATTTCTGCGCATGTGCAGACCATTAGTGCGAGCTGGTCGGGTGAACTGGTTATTCGCCGTCCCATTCGCACCTAGCAGTGTGGGGTCGGCAGTGAGGGGCTGCGTCCATGAGAGCACCCAGTGTCTCATGGGCATCCCTACGAAAACGCTGGATGTTCCCATGGTAATTTGGCAATGCCCCGCGGGCGGAAAGCTGACATCACCGGAGGTCACCTGTCCACCCTCTTCCTGTACAAGTTAGCAGCAAATCTAAGACATCAGAGATTGTCTTAGATTTATCTGCACCCTACAAATCATTCGATGGTCGGGGATTTCCTCGCCTTTATGCTAAACATCGGGGGAACTTTGTCTGCGATAGGGGGTGGTGCAGGCGGGCTGGTTCACATGCAAAGCTGCGATTTTTGCAACTTTGCATGTGAACCAGAATGAGGGCCTAAATCTCTGTTTATTATGGAACGTCTGTTTAAACAATGTGGTCACATACGGTGATGCTCCCCAAATGGTGAGTGTTGTGCACTAGAGTGATGTGTGTGTGTGTGTGTCTCATGTAAAATAGATCATATGTACCCACTTGTATATCACCCAAGGCTTCCATTACAAACAGGAATCCATGTGCCAGGTTGTATAACGATAATACCATCTCTCCGCGCTGCCGCGTTCCTCTGACTTTCTCTGTCGGCAGAGCGGTGACTCAGCTTTGAAGTTTGAACACCACCAGTGGCAAGAGCAGTTGCCAATGTGAATCTCGTTCCCGTTCCTCCTGTAATACAGAGATTATAGGCTGCAATGTGTATTCCCAAATCTGGTGAGACAGAAGATTGGACTCCGCCGTCAGATAACTGCGGATCTGCTCAGTGCCAGCGTTGGGCACTTAAGAGGGAAAAGTTGCTGTTTTTGTATTATTACAAACATAAATGTGGTTTCTGCGTCCTGATAATACGGGATAAATAAATAGCATTCAACACAAACTATTGTACGTCATAAAGCGACAGGAAAAATTCAAATAATGGAAAAATATTGAAAGAAATTATAAAAATAAATATAACTACAATGTGTTATAAGATATCTATGGAGACACGAGAAGTGTGGTGTGTATATATGTGTGTGTGTATATGTATGTACTAGGTGATTCATCGCGCCCTACGGGCGCTCTTCACACCGGCGTAAGGGGCTACGCCCCTTAATTTGTGAACATTTGTATTGTGAGAAATATGGTTAGAATTGTATGAAAGATGCCCTGTATTGCAGCTTCTGGCAGTGGGTGAGGGTCCAGCGTGGCAGCACAGGAGTACCGGACGGTGGCCCTGAGTCAGTGTCTCCTCCTACTGGGTGGGAGTTAGGGTGCATGAGAGCAGGAGGCTGGGATATGAGGCATGATAGGGGTATGTGGGCAACACAGCGTCAGCGATTACCCAGTGGTGGAAGTTACGGTTCAGGAGAGCAGGAAGCTGGGTAGTGATAGGGGTGTGTGGGCATACGGGGGACTAAAGAGGGTGGTGGTCACTGTGCAGCTTCTGCCAGTGGGTGAGGGTCCAGCATGGCAGCACAGAAGTACAGGAGTCAGTGTCTCCTCCGACTGGGTGGGAGTTAGGGTGCATGAGAGCAGGAGGCTGGGCGGTAAAGCATGATAGGGGAATGTGGGCAACACAGGGTGAGCGGGTCTCCACTGGCGGAAGTTACGGGGCAGGAGAACAGGAGGCAGGGCAGTGTCCTCCCACATTGATGGCAAAAGTATTCAACATCGGCCATAAACCATCGATTATTTGAAAATCATTGATGGTCGATGGGCATCCCTAGAACTGGAGGAGGGTGGGGGACAGTATGCAGCTCCCGGCAGTGGGTGAGCGTCTCCTCCCACTGGGAGGGAGTGAGCGTGCATGAGAGCAGGAGGCTGTATAATAGTGGTATGTGGGCAAGACATTGATAAAAGTTGTGGCGCTGGTGCAGAGGGCAGTGGGGAAACCTGCAGTGCGGCAGCCAGGGCCGGATTTCCCACCTAGGGGCGGTACCTGCTTGTGGTGGTACAGGATCCCCCATTGTCACGGGGGTACGTGAAATGCGGGAGCGGGGGCCGCGGTGGTCCGCTGGGGGGTGGAATTGCCGGAAGGGGGTCTGGGGGGGTCTGCAAATTGCGGGAGGGGGGGTGGTGTGTGGGGATCCGCGGTTAGCGGGAGGGGGCGGGGGTCCGCAAATCGTGGGCGGGGGCGCGGGGGGGGCTTGAATCGTGGGAAGGGGGGTCCGCAAATTGCGGGAGGGGGGTTGTCGGGGTTAGTGAATTGCGGGAGGGGGGGTTGCGGAGGTCCGTGAATTGCGGGAGGGGCGCGTGGGGTGCCGTGAGTCAAGGGGGGGTGGTGCGGGGGTCCGTGAATCACGTGAGGGGTCATGAATCGCAGGAGGCGGGGGTCGTGGGGGGCTGCGAATCGCAGGAGGGGGGGTGTGGGGGGTTGCCGTGAATTGCATGAGGGGGGCGTGAATCAAGGGAGGGTGGGCGCAGGGGGGTGGTGCGGGGGTCCGTGAATCGCGGGAGGGGGCATGAATCGCGGGAGGGGGGGTCGTGGGGGGTTCCGAATCGCAGGAAGGGGGGTATGGGGGGTGCCGTGAATTGCGTGAGGGGGGCATGAATCGCGGGAGGGGGGGTCCCCGAATGTGTGAATTACGGGGTGGTCGCAAATCGCGAGAGGTGCCGAGGGGGGCCCGCAAATCGCGGGAGGGGGGCGCTACGGGGGGTTTCGTGAATCGCGGGAGGGGGGGTCGTGGGGGGTTGCGAATCGCAGGAAGGGGGGTGTGGGGGTGCCGTGAATTGCGTGAGGGGGGCATGAATCGCGGGAGGTGGGGTCCCCGAAGTGCCGAGGGGGCCCGCAAATTGCGGGAGGGGGGCGCTACGGGGGGTTCCGTGAATCGCGGGAGGGGGCGGCGCGAATTGCGGGAGGGGGGTCGCAAATCACAGTAGGGGGGGGGGGGTGCCGTGAATCGCGGGAGGGGGGGTCGCGGGGGCCCTTTTAATGCCGGGAGGGGAGGATGCAGAGGTCCTGCGAATCGCGGGAGGGGGCTCGCGGGAGGGAGGGGTCGCTGGGGTCCCACGATTTGCGGGAGGGTCGCGGGGGTCCCGCGTTTCGCGGGAGGGGGTGGTCGCGGAGGTCCAGCGAATCGCGGGAGGGGGTGGTCGGGTCTGGGACGGATATTAGACAGCACTTACATCGACAGCCATTACATCGACACCATTAGTTCGACAGCTCAATAGGTCGACATGGTTTTAGGTCGACATACCATTAGGTCGACATGTCATTATGTCGACAGCTCATTAGGTCGACAGCTCATTAGGTCGACATGTTTTTAGGTCGACACTGCCATTAGGTCGACAGAGTCTATGTCGACAGTCAAAAGGTCGACATGGGTTTTTTCACTGTTTTTTGGTCGAAATGTCGACACAGTCGACATGGACACAGTTTGAAGTGTACCGCAGCCGCTCGCTATGCTTCGGGCACGGTGCCTCGCTGCGCTCGGCACACTATTTTATTCTCCCACCACACCCTAGTGGATAGTAGGGCATGAAATACCGCCTGTCGGCACATGTCGGCTCAATAAACAGTGAAAAAACCCATGTCGACCTTTTGACTGTCGACATAGACACTGTCGACCTAATGGCAGTGTCGACCTAATGAGCTGTCGAACTAATGAGCTGTCGACTTAATGACATGTCGACCTAATGGTATGTCGACCTAAAACCATGTCGACCTATTGAGGTGTCGAACTAATGGTGTCGATGTAATGGCTGTCGATGTAAGTGCTGTCTAACAATAGTCCGGATACCGGGGTGGTCGCGGGGGTCCCGCGAATCGCGGGAGGGGGGGTTCGCGGGGGTCCCGCGAATCGCGGGAGGGGGGGTTCGCGGGGGTCCTGCGAATCACGGGAGGGGGGGTCGCGGGGGTCCCGCGACTTGCGGGAGGGTGGAAAGCGGGGGTCCTGCGAATCGCGGGAGGGGGGGTGCGGGGTCCTGTGAATGGCGGGAGGGGGGGGGTCACGGGGGTTCCGCAAATCGCGGGAGGGGGGGGTCGCGGGGGTCCCGCGAATCGCGGGAGGGGGGGGTCGCGGGGGTCCCGCGAATCGCGGGAGGGGGGTCGCGGGGGTCCAGCGAATCGTGGGAGGGGGGTCGCGGGGGTCCCGCGATTCGCGGGAGGGGGGGTCGCGGGGGTCCCGCGATTCGCGGGAGGGGGGGTCGCAGGGGGTCCCTCTTCACACCGCCATTAGGTCGACAGAGTCTATGTCGACAGTCAAAAGGTCGACATGGGTTTTTTCACTGTTTTTTGGCCGAAATGTCGACACAGTCGACATGGACACAGTTTGAAGTGTACCGCAGCCGCTCGCTATGCTTCGGGCACGGAGGGGGGTCGCGGGGGTCCAGCGAATCGTGGGAGGGGGGTCGCGGGGGTCCCGCGATTCGCGGGAGGGGGGGTCGCGGGGGTCCCGCGATTCGCGGGAGGGGGGGTCGCAGGGGGTCCCTCTTCACACCGGCGTAAGGGGCTACGCCCCTTAATTTGTGAACATTTGTATTGTGAGAAATATGGTTAGAATTGTATGAAAGATGCCCTGTATTGCAGCTTCTGGCAGTGGGTGAGGGTCCAGCGTGGCAGCACAGGAGTACCGGACGGTGGCCCTGAGTCAGTGTCTCCTCCTACTGGGTGGGAGTTAGGGTGCATGAGAGCAGGAGGCTGGGATATGAGGCATGATAGGGGTATGTGGGCAACACAGCGTCAGCGATTACCCAGTGGTGGAAGTTACGGTTCAGGAGAGCAGGAAGCTGGGTAGTGATAGGGGTGTGTGGGCATACGGGGGACTAAAGAGGGTGGTGGACACTGTGCAGCTTCTGCCAGTGGGTGAGGGTCCAGCGTGGCAGCACAGGAGTACAGGAGTCAGTGTCTCCTCCGACTGGGTGGGAGTTAGGGTGCATGAGAGCAGGAGGCTGGGCGGTAAAGCATGATAGGGGAATGTGGGCAACACAGGGTGAGCGGGTCTCCACTGGCGGAAGTTACGGGGCAGGAGAACAGGAGGCAGGGCAGTGTCCTCCCACATTGATGGCAAAAGTATTCAACATCGGCCATAAACCATCGATTATTTGAAAATCATTGATGGTCGATGGGCATCCCTAGAACTGGAGGAGGGTGGGGGACAGTATGCAGCTCCCGGCAGTGGGTGAGCGTCTCCTCCCACTGGGAGGGAGTGAGCGTGCATGAGAGCAGGAGGCTGTATAATAGTGGTATGTGGGCAAGACATTGATAAAAGTTGTGGCGCTGGTGCAGAGGGCAGTGGGGAAACCTGCAGTGCGGCAGCCAGGGCCGGATTTCCCACCTAGGGGCGGTACCTGCTTGTGGTGGTACAGGATCCCCCATTGTCACGGGGGTACGTGAAATGTGGGAGCGGGGGCCGCGGTGGTCCGCTGGGGGGTGGAATTGCCGGAAGGGGGTCTGGGGGGTCTGCAAATTGCGGGAGGGGGGGGGGGGGTTGCGGGGATCTGTGATAAGTGGGAGGGGACGGGGGTCCGCAAATGGCGGGAGGGGGGGTGGTGTGTGGGGATCCGCGGTTAGCGGGAGGGGGTGGGGGTCCGCAAATCGTGGGCAGGGGCGCTTGAATCGTGGAAAGGGGGGTCCGCAAATTGCGGCAGGGGGGTTGTCGGGGTTAGTGAATTGCGGTAGGGGTCATGAATCGCAGGAGGGGGGGGTCTTGGGGGGGCTGCGAATCGCAGGAGGGGGGGTGTGGGGGGTTGCCGTGAATTGCATGAGGGGGGCGTGAATCAAGGGAGGGTGGGCGCAGGGGGGTGGTGCGGGGGTCCGTGAATCGCGGGAGGGGGCATGAATCACGCGAGGGGGGGTCCCCGAATGTGTGAATTACGGGGCGGTTGCAAATCGCGAGAGGTGCCGAGGGGGCCCGCAAATCGCGGGAGGGGGGCGCTACGGGGGGTTTCGTGAATCGCGGGAGGGGGGGTCGTGGGGGGTTGCGAATCGCAGGAAGGGGGGTGTGGGGGGTGCCGTGAATTGCGTGAGGGGGGCATGAATCGCGGGAAGTGGGGTCCCCGAATGTGTGAATTAGGGGGCGGTCGCAAATCGCGAGAAGTGCCGAGGGGGCCCGCAAATCGCGGGAGGGGGGCGCTACGGGGGGTTCCGTGAATCGCGGGAGGGGGCGGCGCGAATTGCGGGAGGGGGGTCTCAAATCACAGTAGGGGGGGGGTGCCGTGAATCGCGGGAGGGGGGGTCGCGGGGGGCCCTTTTAATGCCGGGAGGGGGGGTCGCAGGGGTCCGGCGAATCGCGGGAGGGGAGGATGCAGGGGTCCTGCGAATCGCGGGAGGGGGCTCGCGGGAGGGAGGGGTCGCTGGGGTCCCGCGATTTGCGGGAGGGTCGCGGGGGTCCCGCGTTTCGCGGGAGGGGGTGGTCGCGGAGGTCCAGCGAATTGCGGGAGGGGGTGGTCGGGTCTGGGACGGATATTAGACAGCACTTACATCGACAGCCATTACATTGACACCATTAGTTCGACAGCTCAATAGGTCGACATGGTTTTAGGTCGACATACCATTAGGTCGACATGTCATTATGTCGACAGCTCATTAGGTCGACAGCTCATTAGGTCGAAAGCTCATTAGGTCGACATGTTTTTAGGTCGACACTGCCATTAGGTCGACAGAGTCTATGTCGACAGTCAAAAGGTCGACATGGGTTTTTTCACCTTTTTTGGCCGAAATGTCGACACAGTCGACATGGACACAGTTTGAAGTGTATCCCAGCAGCCGCTCGCTGCGCTCGGCACACTATTTTATTCTCCCACCACGCCCTAGTGGATAGTAGGGCATGAAATACCGCCTGTCGGCACATGTCGGCTCAATAAACAGTGAAAAAACCCATGTCGACCTTTTGACTGTCGACATAGACACTGTCGACCTAATGGCAGTGTCGATCTAAAAACATGTCGACCTAATGAGCTGTCGACCTAATGAGCTGTCGACATAATGGTATGTCGACCTAATGGTATGTCGATACCGGGGTGGTCGCGGGGGTCCCGCGAATCGCGGGAGGGGGGTCGCGGGGGTCCCGCGAATCGCGGGAGGGGGGGTTTGTGGGGGTCCCGCGAATCACGGGAGGGGGGGTCGCGGGGGTCCCGCGACTCGCGGGAGGGTGGAAAGCGGGGGTCCCGCGAATGGCGGGAGGGGGGGTGCGGGGTCCCGCGAATGGCGGGAGGGGGGGTCACGGGGGTCCCGCAAATCGCGGGAGGGGGGGTCGCGGGGGTCCCGCGAATCGTGGGAGGGGGGTCGCGGGGGTCGCGCGATTCGCGGGAGGGGGGGGGGGCGCGGGGGTCCCGCGATTCGCGGGAGGGGGGGTCGCAGGGGGTCCCGCGGATCGCGGGAGGGGGGGGGTCGCAGGGGGGTCCCGCAAATCGCGGGAGGGGGGGGTCGCGGGGGGTCCCGCGAATCGCGGGATGGGGGTCGCGGGGGTCCTGGCAGAGGGTAGGGATGTGCAGGAGTAATGGTGGATGGTGGCTGTGGAGTAATGGTGGATGGTGGGCGTGTACTGTAGCCCTGGCTGGGCGGGGAGAGGTGATGTCAAGGGGGTGGAACGTCATACACATGAAAGTGAAACTGTTCTACACAGGAACGTTCTCCACAGGGGTTGAGTGACAGATCTGGCTAAATATATAAGAGATGTATGTATGTGAAGTCCAACCGCACACAGTCACCAAGATTCACGTGCGTCCATGTATATAAGGGTATGTCTGCAGCCTTTTTTCCGGCTCAGATGTCCAGGGATATACAAGGAAAAGGAAAATAGCGCAAAAAATGAGCATTGAAATGAAAGTTCTTTTACTATAAAATCAAGCTCACATACATGTCAGTTAACAGCAATCAGCTTGCCAAACACATGAAATCCGCGACCACAGGAGACCGGGTCTCGTCACCAATGTCAATTCGTCTAGGTGGACCGTTCTGCACAACGATGTTCACACTGGTAACTGTAACATGGTCACACAATCAGACACAGCCTCCTCTGCAGCACTGTCACATGGTGGTCTCCACCTCACTCACACCTCCAGGCCTGGTAACAGTTACATATTCACACAGTCAGACACCGTCTACCCTGCAGCCCTGTCACATGGTGGTCTCCACCTCACTCACACCTCCAGGCCTGGTAACCGTAACATATTCACACAGTCAGACATAGTCTCCCCTGCAGCACTGTCACATGGTGGTCTCCACCTCACTCACACCTCCAGGCCTGGTAACAGTAACATATTCACACAGTCAGACACAGTCTCCCCTGCAGCACTGTCACATGGTGGTCTCCACCTCACTCACACCCCCAGGCCTGGTAACAGTAACATGGTTACACAGTCACACACGGCCTCCCCTGCAGTACTGTCACATGGTGGTCTCCACCTCACACACACCTCCAGGCATGGTAACAGTAACATATTCACACAGTCAGACACAGTCTCCCCTGCAGTCCTGTCACATGGTTGTCTCCACCTCACTCACACCTCCAGGCCTGGTAACAGTAACATATTCACACAGTCAGACACAGTCTCCCCTGCAGCACTGTCACATGGTGGTCTCCACCTCACACACCCTTCCACGCCTGGAAACAGTAACATGGTTACACAGTCAGACACGTCCTCCCCGGCAGCATTGTCACATGGTGGTCTCCACCTCACACACACACATCCAGGCCTGGTAACAGTAACATGGTCACACAGTCAGACACGGTCTCCCCTGCAGCACTGTCACATGGTGGTCTCCACCTCACATACACCTCCAGGCCTGGTAAAAGTAACATGGTCACACAGTCAAACACAGCCTCCTCTGCAGCACTGTCACATGGTGGTCTCCACTTCACACACACACCTCCAGGACAGGTAAAAGTAACATGGTCACACAGTCAGACACAGTCTCCCCTGGAGCACTGTCACATGGTGGTCTCCACCACACTCACACCTCCAGGCCTGGTAACTGTAACATGGTCACACAGTCAGACACTGCCTCCCCTGCAGCCCTGTCACATGGTGGTCTCCAGTTCACACACCTCCAGGCCTGGTAACTGTATCACACCTCCAGGCCTGGTAACACAGTCATACACAGCCTCTCCGGCAGCACTGTCACATGGTGGTCTCTACCTCACTCACACCTCCAGGCCTAGTAACTGTAACATGGTCACACAGTCAGACACAGTCTCCCCTGCAGCACTGTCACATGGTGGTTTTCACCACACTCACACCTCCAGGCCTGGAAACTGTAACATGGTCACAGTCAGACACAACCTCACCTGCAGCACTGTCACATGGTGGTCTCCATCTCACTCACACCTCCAGGCCTGGTAACTGTAACATGGTCACACAGTCAGACACAGCCTCCTCTGCAGCACTGTCACATGGTGGTCTCCACCTCACGCACACTTCCAGGCCTGGTAACAGTAACATGGTTACACAGTCAGACACTGCCTCCCCTGCAGCATTGTCACATGGTGGTCTCCACCTCACACACACATCCAGGCCTGGTAACAGTAACATGGTCACACAGTCAGACATGGTCTCCCCTGCAGCACTGTCACATGGTGGTCTCCACCTCACACACACCTCCAGGCCTGGTAACCGTAAAATGGTAACACAGTCAGACACGCCCTCCCCTGCAGCACTGTCACATGGTGGTCTCCACCTCACACACACACATCCAGGCCTGGTAACAGTAACATGGTCACACAGTCAGACATGGTCTCCCCTGCAGCACTGTCACATGGTGGTCTCCACCTCACACACACCTCCAGGCCTGGTAACCGTAAAATGGTAACACAGTCAGACACACCCTCCCCTGCAGCACTGTCACATGGTGGTCTCCACCTCACACACACACATCCAGGCCTGGTAACAGTAACATGGTCACACAGTCAGACATGGTCTCCCCTGCAGCACTGTCACATGGTGGTCTCCACCTCACACACACCTCCAGGCCTGGTAACCGTAAAATGGTAACACAGTCAGACACGCCCTCCCCTGCAGCACTGTCACATGGTGGTCTCCACCTCACACACACACATCCAGGCCTGGTAACAGTAACATGGTCACACAGTCAGACATGGTCTCCCCTGCAGCACTGTCACATGGTGGTCTCCACCTTACTCACACCTCCAGGCCTGGTAACTGTAACATGGACACACAGTCAGACACAGCCTCCCCTGCAGCACTGTCACATGGTGGTCTCCTCCTCACTCACACCTCCAGGCCTGGTATTTGTAACATGGTCACACAGTCAGACACAGTCTCCCCTGCAGCACTGTCACATGGTTGTGTCCACTTCACTCACACCTCCAGGCCTGGTAACTGTAACATGATCACATAGTCAGACACAGCCTCCTCTGCAGCACTGTCAGATAGTGGTCTCCACCTCACTCACACCTCCAGGCCAGGTAACAGTAACCTAGTCACACAGTCAGACACAGCCTCACCTGCAGCACTGTCACATGGTGGTCTCCACCTCATAGTCACACCTCCAGGACAGGTAACATTAACATGGTCACACAGTCAGACAAAGCCTCACCTGCAGCACAGTCACATGGTGGTCTCCACCTCACTCGCACCTCCAGGCCCGGTATGGTTACACAGTCAGACACTGCCTCACCTGCAGCACTGTCACATGGTGGTTTTCCCCTCATACTCCTCCAGGCCAGGTAACCGTAACATAGTTACACAATCAGACATGGCTTTCCGGCAGCCCTCGCACCTCCAGGCCTAGTAACTGTAACATGGTCACACAGTTAGACACGGCCTTCTCTGCAGCACTGTCACATGGTGGTCTCCACCTCACTCACAGCTCCAGGTCTGGTAACTGTAAAGGAGGTGGGGTTGGTATATTACTGTCACAAGCCTTCACATACTCGGTTCTACCACAGGCTCCATCACTCACATTCACATTATTTGAAGTTCACTCTATTAGGGTTTTTTCCCCTTTCTCTCTGCGTGTTGCTGCTATCTATCGCCCACCTGGGCTTCCCAAACATCAATTTCTGGAAGATTTCTCTGCCTGGCTCCCCCACTTCTTATACTCTGACATCTCCACCATCATCCTGGGTGACTTCTATATTGCTATTGACAGTCCACTATCTCTGCAGGCTTCCTAGCTCCTCTGTCTAACCTCCTCTCTTGGCCTCTCCCAGTGGTCCGACGCCTCTACTCATGAGGAAGGCCACTGCCTTGACCTTGTTTTCACAAGGCTGTGCTCAGTCTCTGATGTTACTAACACTCCCTTCCCTCTCTCTGATCACAATCTCATTACTCTCTCACTCTCCTCCATTACCTCAAGCTCACTGACACAGAAATCATGCAAGCCTACTCTAACCCGCAGAAATACTAATGCTATTAATGTTCCACAACTTTCCACCTCCCTGCAACAACAGCTCTCACTAATTTCTACATTTACCTCTTCTGACTCTGGCTCCAGCTTCCCATTACACCCCACGCAGGATTAGATGCCAGCGATGGCACTCCAAATTAACAGGAAAACTATGTAATCAGTCACGTAAAGTAGAACGCCAATGGTGTAAATCTCGGAGTCTGGGTGACTTTCTCAAGTATAAGATTATCTACCTCTCCTGTTGCAATGTCTTGGACCCTGCCAAAGGAACGTACTTCCAATCTCTCATCTCTTCTCATGCCACCAACCCTAACCGACTTTTTAACACATTTAAATCACTTTTATACCCTCCCCCTCCTCCTCCACTGGCTACCATCAGTGCACAAGAACTTGCCTCCTACATTAAGGACAAGATTGATAACATCCGGTATGAGATGGTTTGCTCTTCCCGCAGCCAGTGACCTACTCCATTCCTTACCTGAGCCCTCTGGCAATTTTTTCCTCATTTGAGCTCACAAATGAAGAAGAAATATCAAAACTCTTCTCATCTTCCTACTCCACTACCTCTCCTCCTGATCCAGTACCCTCAAAAGTCAGTAAAATTCTTTCTCCTATTCTTATCTCAACCTTAACTAAAATCTACAATCTCTCTCTCACTACTGGTACTTTTCCTTCTTTGCTCAAACATGCAGTGATTACTCCCATTCTGATTAAAACACAATTCTGACCCTAACTGTCCTATATCAGCTCCAATGCCTCTCCAAGCTACTGAAGAGACTTGTCTACTCTCGCCTCACACACTTTCTTAACTCTCACACACGGATTGATAAATAGCTACTTGGTGCAAAGAAAAGCTGGATGTTGTACCATTTGGATTCCAATTAGAGAAGCCTAACTGGACGCTGATCCCATCTCGAAGCTCAGACAGAAAGAGATGCATTCGGGCAGCTGATAGGGGGCAGTTGTCAGGGCTCCCTCTACCTGTTTCTGCCTCAGATAAACCGCTATATAACTACAGCTGGGAATCCCAGCTTCCGCCACTCACTGTATGTCACATAAATCTGATGGACAATTTACCTAACATTTAAAAAAACAAAGACATATTTCCATTTAAGAAATAAAATAATAATAATAGTCCACGCTGTATAAACTCCTACATAACCCCAGCTAAATAGACCGCAATGTATATACTCCTACATAACCCCGGCTACATAGTCCGCACTGTATATACTCCTACATAACCCCGGCTACATAGACCGTGCTGTATATACTCCTACATAACCCCGGCTACATAGACCGTGCTATATATATACTCCTACATAACCTCGACTACATAGACCGTGCTGTATATACTCATACATACCCCCGGCTACATAGACCGTGCTGTATATACTCCTACATAACCCCGGCTACATAGACTATATACCGTAAATACTCCTACATAACCCCGGCTACATAGACTATATACCGTATATACTCCTACATAACCCCGGCTACATAGACCGCACTGTACATACTCCTACATAATCCCGGCTACATAGACCGCGCTGTACATACTCCTACATAACCCCGGCTACATAGACCACACTGTACATACTCCTACATAACCCCGGCTACATAGACCGCGCTGTATATACTCCTACATAACCCCGGCTACATAGACCGCGCTGTATATACTCCTACATAACCCCGGCTACATAGACCGCGCTGTATAAACTCCTACATAACCCCGGCTACATAGACCGCACTGTATATACTCCTACATAACCCCGGCTACATAGACCGCGCTGTATATGCTCCTACATAACCCCGGCTACATAGACCGCGCTGTATATACTCCTACATAACCCCGGCTACATAGACCGCGCTGTATATACTCCTACATAACCCCGGCTACATAGACCGCACTGTATATACTCCTACATAACCCCGGCTACATAGACCGCACTGTATATATTCCTACATAACACCAGCTACATAGACCGCGCTGTACATACTCCTACATAACCCCGGCTACATAGACTATATACTGTATATACTCCTACATAACCCCGGCTACATAGACCGCGCTGTGCATACTCCTACATAACCCCAGCTACATAGACCGCGCTGTACATACTCCTACATAACCCCGGCTACATAGACCGCACTGTATATACTCCTACATAACCCCGGCTACATAGACCACGCTGTATATACTCCTACATAACCCCGGCTACATAGACCGCAATGTATATACTCCTACATAACCCCGGCTACATAGACCGAGCTGTATATACTCCTACATAACTCCGGCTACATAGACCGCACTGTATATACTCCTACATAACCCCGGCTACATAGACCGCGCTGTATATACTCCTACATACCCCCAGCTACATAGACCGCGCTGTGCATACTCCTACATAACCCCGGCTACATAGACTATATACTGTATATACTCCTACATAACCCCGGCTACATAGACCGCGCTGTATATACTCCTACATAACCCCGGCTACATAGACCGCACTGTATATACTCCTACATAACCCCGGCTATATAGACCGCGCTGTATATACTCCTACATAACCCTGGCTACATAGACCGCACTGTATATACTCCTACATAACCCCGGCTACATACACCGCACTGTATATACTCCTACATAGCCCCGGCTACATAGACCGCACTGTATATACTCCTACATAACCCCCACTACATCGACCGCACTGTATATACTCCTACATAACCTCGGCTACATAGACCGCGCTGTATATACTCCTACATAACCCCGGCTACATAGACCGCGCTGTATATACTCCTACATAACCCCGGCTACATAGACCGCACTGTATATACTCCTACATAACCCCGGCTACATAGACCGCGCTGTATATACTCCTACATAACTCCGGCTACATAGACCGCACTGTATATACTCCTACATAACCCCGGCTACATAGACCGCGCTGTATATACTCCTACATAACCCCGGCTACATAGACCGCGCTGTATATACTCCTACATACCCCCGGCTACATAGACCGCGCTGTATATACTCCTACATAACTCCGGCTACATAGACCGCACTGTATATACTCCTACATAACTCCGGCTACATAGACCGCACTGTATATACTCCTACATAACCCCCACTACATCGACACACTGTATATACTCCTACATAACCTCGGCTACATAGACCGCGCTGTATATACTCCTACATAACCCCGGCTACATAGACCGCGCTGTATATAATCCTACATAACCCCGGCTACATAGACTGCACTGTATATACTCCTACATAACCCCGGCTACATAGACCGCGCTGTACATACTCCTACATAACCCCAGCTACATAGACCGCAATGTATATACTCCTACATAACCCCGGCTACATAGACCGCGCTGTATATACTCCTACATAACCCCAGCTACATAGACCGCGCTGTATATACTCCTACATAACCCCGGCTACATAGACCGCGCTGTATATACTCCTACATACCCCCGGCTACATAGACCGCGCTGTATATACTCCTACATAGCCCCGGCTACATAGACCGCGCTGTACATACTTCTACATAGACCGCGCTGTATATACTCCTACATAGACCGCGCTGTATATACTCCTACATAGACCGCACTGTACATACTCCTACATAGACCGCACTGTACATACTCCTACATAACACCAGCTACAAAGACCGCGCTGTACATACTCCTACATAACCCCGGCTACATAGACCGCGCTGTATATACTCCTACATAACCCCGGCTACATAGACCGCACTGTATATACTCCTACATAACCCCGGCTACATCGACCGCACTATATATACTCCTACATAACCCCGGCTACATAGACCGCGCTGTATATACTCCTACATAACCCCGGCTACATAGACCGCGCTGTATATACTCCTACATAACCCCGGCTACATAGACCGCGCTGTATATACTCCTACATAACCCCGGCTACATAGACCGTGCTGTATATACTCCTACATAACCCCGGCTACATAGACCGCGCTGTATATACTCCTACATAACCCCGGCTACATAGACCGCGCTGTATATACTCCTACATAACCCCGGCTACATAGACCGTGCTGTATATACTCCTACATAACCCCGGCTACATAGACCGTGCTGTATATACTCCTACATAACCCCGGCTACATAGACTATATACTGTATATACTCCTACATAACCGCGGCTACATATACCGCACTGTACATACTCCTACATAACCCCGGCTACATAGACCGCACTGTATATACTCCTACATAACCCCGGCTACATAGACTATATACTGTATATACTCCTACATAACCCCGGCTACATAGACTATATACTGTACATACTCCTACATAACCCCAGCTACATAGACCGCACTGTACATACTCCTACATAACCCCGGCTACATCGACCGCACTGTATATACTCCTACATAACCCCCGCTACATCGACCGCACTGTATATACTCCTACATAACCCCCACTACATCGACCGCACTGTATATACTCCTACATAACCCCGGCTACATCGACCGCACTGTATATACTCCTACATAACCCCCACTACATCGACCGCACTGTATATACTCCTACATAACCCCGGCTACATAGACCGCACTGTATATACTTCTACATAACCCCCACTACATCGACCGCACTGTATATACTCCTACATAACCTCGGCTACATAGACCGCGCTGTATATACTCCTACATAACTCCGGCTACATAGACCGCACTGTATATACTCCTACATAACCCCGGCTACATAGACCGCGCTGTATATACTCCTACATAACCCCGACTACATAGACTATATACTGTACATACTCCTACATAGCCCCGGCTACATAGACCGCACTGTATATACTCCTACATAACCCCCGGCTACATCGACCGCTCTGTATATACTCCTACATAACCTCGGCTACATAGACCGCGCTGTATATACTCCTACATAACCCCGGCTACATAGACCGCGCTGTATATACTCCTACATAACCCCGGCTACATAGACCGCGCTGTATATACTCCTACATAACCCCGGCTACATAGACCGCGCTGTATATACTCCTACATAACTCCGGCTACATAGACCGCACTGTATATACTCCTACATAACCCCGGCTACATAGACCGCGCTGTATATACTCCTACATAACCCCGGCTACATAGACCGCGCTGTATATACTCCTACATACCCCCGGCTACATAGACCGCGCTGTATATACTCCTACATAACTCCGGCTACATAGACCGCGCTGTATATACTCCTACATAACTCCGGCTACATAGACCGCACTGTATATACTCCTACATAACCCCCGCTACATCGACCGCACTGTATATACTCCTACATAACCTCGGCTACATAGACCGCGCTGTATATACTCCTACATAACCCCGGCTACATAGACCGCGCTGTATATAATCCTACATAACCCCGGCTACATAGACTGCACTGTATATACTCCTACATAACCCCGGCTACATAGACCGCGCTGTACATACTCCTACATAACCCCGGCTACATAGACCGCAATGTATATACTCCTACATAACCCCGGCTACATAGACCGCGCTGTATATACTCCTACATAACCCCAGCTACATAGACCGCGCTGTATATACTCCTACATAACCCCGGCTACATAGACCGCGCTGTATATACTCCTACATACCCCCGGCTACATAGACCGCGCTGTATATACTCCTACATAACCCCAGCTACATAGACCGCACTGTACATACTCCTACATAGACCGCGCTGTATATACTCCTACATAGACCGCGCTGTATATACTCCTACATAGACCGCACTGTACATACTCCTACATAGACCGCACTGTACATACTCCTACATAACACCAGCTACATAGACCGCGCTGTACATACTCCTACATAACCCCGGCTACATAGACCGCGCTGTATATACTCCTACATAACCCCGGCTACATAGACCGCGCTGTATATACTCCTACATAACCCCGGCTACATCGACCGCACTATATATACTCCTACATAACCCCGGCTACATAGACCGCGCTGTATATACTCCTACATAACCCCGGCTACATAGACCGCGCTGTATATACTCCTACATAAACCCGGCTACATAGACCGCGCTGTATATACTCCTACATAACCCCGGCTACATAGACCGTGCTGTATATACTCCTACATAACCCCGGCTACATAGACCGCGCTGTATATACTCCTACATAACCCCGGCTACATAGACCGCGCTGTATATACTCCTACATAACCCCGGCTACATAGACCGCGCTGTATATACTCCTACATAACCCCGGCTACATAGACCGTGCTGTATATACTCCTACATAACCCCGGCTACATAGACCGTGCTGTATATACTCCTACATAACCCCGGCTACATAGACTATATACTGTATATACTCCTACATAACCGCGGCTACATATACCGCACTGTTCATACTCCTACATAACCCCGGCTACATAGACCGCACTGTATATACTCCTACATAACCCCGGCTACATAGACTATATACTGTATATACTCCTACATAACCCCGGCTACATAGACTATATACTGTATTTACTCCTACATAACCCCGGCTACATAGACTATATACTGTACATACTCCTACATAACCCCAGCTACATAGACCGCACTGTACATACTCCTACATAACCCCGGCTACATCGACCGCACTGTATATACTCCTACATAACCCCCGCTACATCGACCGCACTGTATATACTCCTACATAACCCCCACTACATCGACCGCACTGTATATACTCCTACATAACCCCGGCTACATCGACCGCACTGTATATACTCCTACATAACCCCCACTACATCGACCGCACTGTATATACTCCTACATAACCCCGGCTACATAGACCGCACTGTATATACTTCTACATAACCCCCACTACATCGACCGCACTGTATATACTCCTACATAACCTCGGCTACATAGACCGCGCTGTATATACTCCTACATAACTCCGGCTACATAGACCGCACTGTATATACTCCTACATAACCCCGGCTACATAGACCGCGCTGTATATACTCCTACATAACCCCGACTACATAGACTATATACTGTACATACTCCTACATAACCCCAGCTACATAGACCGCACTGTACATACTCCTACATAACCCCGGCTACATCGACCGCACTGTATATACTCCTACATAACCCCGGCTACATAGACCGCACTGTATATACTTCTACATAACCCCCACTACATCGACCGCACTTTATATACTCCTACATAACCTCGGCTACATAGACCGCGCTGTATATACTCCTACATAACTCCGGCTACATAGACCGCACTGTATATACTCCTACATAACCCCGGCTACATAGACCGCGCTGTATATACTCCTACATAACCCCGACTACATAGACTATATACTGTACATACTCCTACATAACCCCAGCTACATAGACCGCACTGTACATACTCCTACATAACCCCGGCTACATCGACCGCACTGTATATACTCCTACATAACCCCGGCTACATAGACCGCACTGTATATACTTCTACATAACCCCCACTACATCGACCGCACTTTATATACTCCTACATAACCTCGGCTACATAGACCGCGCTGTATATACTCCTACATAACTCCGGCTACATAGACCGCACTGTATATACTCCTACATAACCCCGGCTACATAGACCGCGCTGTGCATACTCCTACATAACCCCGGCTACATAGACTATATACTGTATATACTCCTACATAACCCCGGCTACATAGACCGCGCTGTATATACTCCTACATAACCCCGGCTACATAGACCGCGCTGTATATACTCCTACATAACCCCGGCTATATAGACCGCGCTGTATATACTCCTACATAACCCTGGCTACATAGACCGCACTGTATATACTCCTACATAACCCCGGCTACATAGACCGCACTGTATATACTCCTACATAGCCCCGGCTACATAGACCGCACTGTATATACTCCTACATAACCCCCACTACATCGACCGCACTGTATATACTCCTACATAACCTCGGCTACATAGACCGCGCTGTATATACTCCTACATAACCCCGGCTACATAGACCGCGCTGTATATACTCCTACATAACCCCGGCTACATAGACCGCACGGTATATACTACTACATAACCCCGGCTACATAGACCGCGCTGTATATACTCCTACATAACCCCGGCTACATAGACCGCGCTGTATATACTCCTACATAACCCCGGCTACATAGACCGCGCTGTATATACTACTACATAACCCCGGCTACATAGACCGCGCTGTATATACTCCTACATAACCCCGGCTACATAGACCGCGCTGTATATACTCCTACATAACCCCGGCTACATAGACCGCACGGTATATACTACTACATAACCCCGGCTACATAGACCGCGCTGTATATACTCCTACATGACTCCGGCTACATAGACCGCACTGTATATACTCCTACATAACCCCGGCTACATAGACCGCGCTGTATATACTCCTACATAACCCCGGCTACATAGACCGCGCTGTATATACTCCTACATACCCCCGGCTACATAGACCGCGCTGTATATACTCCAACATAACCCCAGCTACATTGACCGCAATGTATATACTCCTACATAACCCCGGCTACATAGACCGCGCTGTATATACTCCTACATAACCCCGGCTACATAGACCGCGCTGTATATACTCCTACATAACCCCGGCTACATAGACCGCGCTGTATATACTCCTACATACCCCCGGCTACATAGACCGCGCTGTATATACTCCTACATAGACCGCGCTGTATATACTCCTACATAGACCGCGCTGTATATACTCCTACATAGACCGCACTGTACATACTCCTACATAGACCGCATTGTACATACTCCTACATAGACCGCACTGTACATACTCCTACATAGACCGCGCTGTATATACTCCTACATACCCCCGGCTACATAGACCGCGCTGTATATACTCCTACATAACCCCGGCTACATAGACCGCAATGTATATACTCCTACATAACCCCGGCTACATCGACCGCAATGTATATACTCCTACATAACCCCGGCTACATAGACCGCGCCGTATATACTCCTACATAACCCCGGCTACATAGACCGCGCTGTATATACTCCTACATAACCCCAGCTACATAGACCGCAATGTATATACTCCTACATAACCCCGGCTACATAGACCGCGCTGTATATACTCCTACATAACCCCCGGCTACATAGACCGCGCTGTATATACTCCTACATAACCCCGGCTACATAGACCATGCTGTATATACTCCTACATAACCCCAGCTACATAGACCGCACTGTACATACTCCTACATAGACCGCGCTGTATATACTCCTACATAACCGCGCTGTATATACTCCTACATAGACCGCACTGTACATACTCCTACATAGACCGCACTGTACATACTCCTACATACACCGCACTGTACATACTCCTACATAGACCGCGCTGTATATACTCCTACATAACCCCCGGCTACATAGACCGCGCTGTATATACTCCTACATAACCCCGGCTACATAGACCGCGCTGTATATACTCCTACATAACCCCAGCTACATAGACCGCAATGTATATACTCCTACATAACCCCGGCTACATAGACCGTGCTGTATATACTCCTACATAACCCCGGCTACATAGACCGCGCTGTATATACTCCTACATAACCCCAGCTACATAGACCGCACTGTATATACTCCTACATAACCCCGGCTACATAGACCGCACTATGTATACTCCTACATAACCCCGGCTACATAGATCGCGCTGTACATACTCCTACATAACCCCAGCTACATAGACCGCAATGTATATACTCCTACATAACCCCGGCTACATAGACCGCACTGTACATACTCCTACATAACCCCGGCTACATAGACCGCGCTGTATATACTCCTACATAACCCCGGCTACATAGACCGCGCTGTATATACTCCTACATAACCCCGGCTACATAGACCGCACTGTATATACTCCTACATACCCCCGGCTACATAGACCGCAATGTATATAATCCTACATAACCCCGGCTACATAGACCGTGCTGTATATACTCCTACATAACCCCGGCTACATAGACCGCGCTGTACATACTCCTACATAACCTTGGCTACATAGACCGCGCTGTATATACTCCTATATAACCCTGGCAACATAGACCGCGCTGTATATACTCCTACATAACCCCGGCTACATAGACCGCGCTGTATATACTCCTACATAACCCCGGCTACATAGACCGTGCTGTATATACTCCTACATAACCCCAGCTACATAGACCGCAATGTATATACTCCTACATAACCCCGGCTACATAGACCGCACTGTACATACTCCTACATAACCCCGGCTACATAGACCGCGCTGTATATACTCCTACATAACCCCGGCTACATAGACCGCGCTGTATATACTCCTACATAACCCCGGCTACATAGACCGCACTGTATATACTCCTACATACCCCCGGCTACATAGACCGCAATGTATATAATCCTACATAACCCCGGCTACATAGACCGTGCTGTATATACTCCTACATAACCCCGGCTACATAGACCGCGCTGTACATACTCCTACATAACCCCGGCTACATAGACCGCGCTGTATATACTCCTATATAACCCTGGCAACATAGACCGCGCTGTATATACTCCTACATAACCCCGGCTACATAGACCGCGCTGTATATACTCCTACATAACCCCGGCTACATAGACCGTGCTGTATATACTCCTACATAACCCCGGCTACATAGACCGTGCTGTATATACTCCTACATAACCCCGGCTACATAGACCGTGCTGTATATACTCCTACATAACACTGGCTACATAGACCGCACTGTATATACTCCTACATAACACTGGCTACATAGACTATATACTGTATATACTCCTACATAACCCCGGCTACATAGACCGCGCTGTATATACTCCTACATAACACTGGCTACATAGACCGCACTGTATATACTCCTACATAACCCCGGCTACATAGACCGCGCTGTATATACTCCTACATAACCCCGGCTACATAGACCGCGCTGTATATACTTCTACATAACCCCGGCTACATAGACCGCGCTATATATACTCCTACATACCCCCGGCTACATAGACCGCAATGTATATAATCCTACATAACCCCGGCTACATAGACTGCACTGTACATACTCCTACATAACCCCGGCTACATAGACTATATACTGTATATACTCCTACATAACCCCAGCTATATAGACCGCGCTGTATATACTCCTACATAACCCCGGCTACATAGACCGCGCTGTACATACTCCTACATAACCCCGGCTACATAGACTATATACTGTATATACTCCTACATAACCCCGGCTACATAGACCGCACTGTATATACTCCTACATAACCCCGGCTACATAGACCGCGCTGTATATACTCCTACATTACCCTGGCTACATAGACCGCGCTGTATATACTCCTACATAACCCCGGCTACATAGACTGCACTGTATATACTCCTACATAACCCCGGCTACATAGACCACGCTGTATATACTCCTACATAACCCCGGCTACATAGACCGCGCTGTATATACTCCTACATAACCCCGGCTACATAGACCGCGCTGTATATACTCCTACATAACCCCGGCTACATAGACCGCGCTGTATATACTCCTACATAACCCCGGCTACATAGACCGCACTGTATATACTCCTACATAACCCCGGCTACATAGACCGCACTGTATATACTCCTACATAGCCCCGGCTACATAGACCGCGCTGTATATACTGATACATAACCCCGGCTACATAGACTATATACTGTATATACTCCTACATAACCCCGGCTACATAGACTATATACTGTATATACTCCTACATAACCCCGGCTACATAGACCGCACTGTATATACTCCTACATAACCCCGGCTACATAGACCGCGCTGTATATACTCCTACATAACCCCGGCTACATAGACCGCGCTGTATATACTCCTACATAACCCAGGCTACATAGACCGCGCTGTATATACTCCTACATAACCCCGGCTACATAGACCGCGCTGTATATACTCCTACATAACCCCGGCTACATAGACCGCGCTGTATATACTCCTACATAACACCGGCTACATAGACCGCGCTGTTTATACTCCTACATTACCCCGGCTACATAGACCGCGCTGTATATACTCCTACATAACCCCGGCTACATAGACCGCGCTGTATATTCTCCTACATAACCCCGGCTACATAGACCGCACTGTATATACTCCTACATAACCCCGGCTACATAGACCGCGCTGTATATACTCCTACATAACCCCGGCTACATAGACCGCGCTGTATATACTCCTACATAACCCCGGCTACATAGACCGCGCTGTATATACTCCAACATAACCCCGGCTACATAGACCGCGCTGTATATACTCCTACATAACCCCGGCTACATAGACCGCGCTGTACATACTCCTACATAACCCCGGCTACATAGACCGCGCTGTATATACTCCTACATAATCCCGGCTACATAGACCGCGCTGTATATACTCCTACATAACCCCGGCTACATAGACCGCGCTGTATATACTCCTACATAACCCCGGCTACATAGACCGCGCTGTACATACTCCTACATAACCCCGGCTACATAGACCGCACTGTATATACTCCTACATAACCCCGGCTACATAGACCGCGCTGTATATACTCCTACATAACCCCGACTACATAGACTATATACTGTACATACTCCTACATAACCCCAGCTACATAGACCGCACTGTACATACTCCTACATAACCCCGGCTACATCGACCGCACTGTATACACTCCTACATAACCCCGGCTACATAGACCGCACTGTATATACTTCTACATAACCCCCACTACATCGACCGCACTGTATATACTCCTACATAACCTCGGCTACATAGACCGCGCTGTATATACTCCTACATAACTCCGGCTACATAGACCGCACTGTATATACTCCTACATAACCCCGGCTACATAGACCGCGCTGTGCATACTCCTACATAACCCCGGCTACATAGACTATATACTGTATATACTCCTACATAACCCCGGCTACATAGACCGCGCTGTATATACTCCTACATAACCCCGGCTACATAGACCGCGCTGTATATACTCCTACATAACCCCGGCTATATAGACCGCGCTGTATATACTCCTACATAACCCTGGCTACATAGACCGCACTGTATATACTCCTACATAACCCCGGCTACATAGACCGCACTGTATATACTCCTACATAGCCCCGGCTACATAGACCGCACTGTATATACTCCTACATAACCCCCACTACATCGACCGCACTGTATATACTCCTACATAACCTCGGCTACATACACCGCGCTGTATATACTCCTACATAACCCCGGCTACATAGACCGCGCTGTATATACTCCTACATAACCCCGGCTACATAGACCGCACGGTATATACTACTACATAACCCCGGCTACATAGACCGCGCTGTATATACTCCTACATAACCCCGGCTACATAGACCGCGCTGTATATACTCCTACATAACCCCGGCTACATAGACCGCACGGTATATACTAGTACATAACCCCGGCTACATAGACCGCGCTGTATATACTCCTACATAACTCCGGCTACATAGACCGCACTGTATATACTCCAACATAACCCCAGCTACATAGACCGCAATGTATATACTCCTACATAACCCCGGCTACATAGACCGCGCTGTATATACTCCTACATAACCCCAGCTACATAGACCGCGCTGTATATACTCCTACATAACCCCGGCTACATAGACCGCGCTGTATATACTCCTACATACCCCCGGCTACATAGACCGCGCTGTATATACTCCTACATAGACCGCGCTGTATATACTCCTACATAGACCGCGCTGTATATACTCCTACATAGACCGCACTGTACATACTCCTACATAGACCGCATTGTACATACTCCTACATAGACCGCACTGTACATACTCCTACATAGACCGCGCTGTATATACTCCTACATACCCCCGGCTACATAGACCGCGCTGTATATACTCCTACATAACCCCGGCTACATAGACCGCAATGTATATACTCCTACATAACCCCGGCTACATCGACCGCAATGTATATACTCCTACATAACCCCGGCTACATAGACCGCGCTGTATATACTCCTACATAACCCCGGCTACATAGACCGCGCTGTATATACTCCTACATAACCCCAGCTACATAGACCGCAATGTATATACTCCTACATAACCCCGGCTACATAGACCGCGCTGTATATACTCCTACATAACCTCGGCTACATAGACCGCGCTGTATATACTCCTACATAACCCCGGATACATAGACCATGCTGTATATACTCCTACATAACCCCAGCTACATAGACCGCACTGTACATACTCCTACATAGACCGCGCTGTATATACTCCTACATAACCGCGCTGTATATACTCCTACATAAACCGCACTGTACATACTCCTACATAGACCGCACTGTACATACTCCTACATACACCGCACTGTACATACTCCTACATAGACCGCGCTGTATATACTCCTACATAACCCCCGGCTACATAGACCGCGCTGTATATACTCCTACATAACCCCGGCTACATAGACCGCGCTGTATATACTCCTACATAACCCCAGCTACATAGACCG
This sequence comes from Crinia signifera, assembly GCF_055691185.1. Classification (NCBI taxonomy): domain Eukaryota; kingdom Metazoa; phylum Chordata; class Amphibia; order Anura; family Myobatrachidae; genus Crinia; species Crinia signifera. The sequence continues at coordinate 3,690,995 of NC_139219.1, forward strand.
CAATGTATATACTCCTACATAACCCCGGCTACATAGACCGTGCTGTATATACTCCTACATAACCCCGGCTACATAGACCGCGCTGTATATACTCCTACATAACCCCAGCTACATAGACCGCACTGTATATACTCCTACATAACCCCGGCTACATAGACCGCACTATATATACTCCTACATAACCCCGGCTACATAGATCGCGCTGTACATACTCCTACATAACCCCGGCTACATAGACCGCGCTGTATATACTCCTACATAACCCCGGCTACATAGACTGCGCTGTACATACTCCTACATAACCCCGGCTACATAGGCCGCGCTGTACATCCTCCTACATAACCCCGGCTACATAGACCGCGCTGTATATACTCCTAAATAACCCCGGCTACATAGACCGCGCTGTATATACTCCTACATAACCCCGGCTACATAGACCGCAATGTATATAATCCTACATAACCCCGGCTACATACACTATATACTGTATATACTCCTACATAACCCCGGCTACATAGACTGCGCTGTACATACTCCTACATAACCCCGGCTACATAGACCGCGCTGTATATACTCCTACATAACCCCGGCTACATAGACCGCAATGTATATACTCCTACATACCCCCGGCTACATAGACCGCGCTGTATATACTCCTACATAACCCCGGCTACATAGACCGCACTGTACATACTCCTACATAACCCCGGCTACATAGACCGCGCTGTATATACTCCTACATAACCCCGGCTACATAGACCGCGCTGTATATACTCCTACATAACCCCGGCTACATAGACCGCACTGTATATACTCCTACATACCCCCGGCTACATAGACCGCGCTGTATATACTCCTACATAACCCCGGCTACATAGACGGTGCTGTATATACTCCTACATAACCCCGGCTACATAGACCGTGCTGTATATACTCCTACATAACACTGGCTACATAGACCGCACTGTATATACTCCTACATAACACTGGCTACATAGACTATATACTGTATATACTCCTACATAACCCCGGCTACATAGACCGCGCTGTATATACTCCTACATAACACTGGCTACATAGACCGCACTGTATATACTCCTACATAACCCCGGCTACATAGACCGCGCTGTATATACTCCTACATAACCCCGGCTACATAGACCGCGCTGTATATACTCCTACATAACCCCGGCTACATAGACCGCGCTGTATATACTCCTACATACCCCCGGCTACATAGACCTCAATGTATATAATCCTACATAACCCCGGCTACATAGACTGCACTGTACATACTCCTACATAACCCCGGCTACATAGACTATATACTGTATATACTCCTACATAACCCCAGCTACATAGACCGCGCTGTATATACTCCTACATAACCCCGGCTACATAGACCGCGCTGTACATACTCCTACATAACCCCGGCTACATAGACTATATACTGTATATACTCCTACATAACCCCGGCTACATAGACCGCACTGTATATACTCCTACATAACCCCGGCTACATAGACCGCGCTGTATATACTCCTACATTACCCTGGCTACATAGACCGCGCTGTATATACTCCTACATAACCCCGGCTACATAGACTGCACTGTATATACTCCTACATAGCCCCGGCTACATAGACCGCGCTGTATATACTGATACATAACCCCGGCTACATAGACTATATACTGTATATACTCCTACATAACCCCGGCTACATAGACTATATACTGTATATACTCCTACATAACCCCGGCTACATAGACCGCACTGTATATACTCCTACATAACCCCGGCTACATAGACCGCGCTGTATATACTCCTACATAACCCCGGCTACATAGACCGCGCTGTATATACTCCTACATAACCCCGGCTACATAGACCGCGCTGTATATACTCCTACATAACACCGGCTACATAGACCGCGCTGTTTATACTCCTACATAACCCTGGCTACATAGACCGCGCTGTATATACTCCTACATAACCCCAGCTACATAGACCGCGCTGTATATTCTCCTACATAACCCCGGCTACATAGACCGCACTGTATATATTCCTACATAACCCCGGCTACATAGACCGCGCTGTATATACTCCTACATAACCCCGGCTACATAGACCGCACTGTATATACTCCTACATAACCCCGGCTACATAGACCGCGCTGTATATACTCCTACATAACCCCGGCTACATAGACCGCGCTGTATATACTCCTACATAACCCCGGCTACATAGACCGCGCTGTATATACTCCTACATAACCCCGGCTACATAGACCGCACTGTATATACTCCTACATACCCCCGGCTACATAGACCGCAATGTATATAATCCTACATAACCCCGGCTACATAGACTGCACTGTACATACTCCTACATAACCCCGGCTACATAGACCGCGCTGTATATACTCCTACATAACCCCGGCTACATAGACCGTGCTGTATATACTCCTACATAACCCCGGCTACATAGACCGTGCTGTATATACTCCTACATAACACTGGCTACATAGACCGCACTGTATATACTCCTACATAACACTGGCTACATAGACTATATACTGTATATACTCCTACATAACCCCGGCTACATAGACCGCGCTGTATATACTCCTACATAACACTGGCTACATAGACCGCACTGTATATACTCCTACATAACCCCGGCTACATAGACCGCGCTGTATATACTCCTACATAACCCCGGCTACATAGACCGCGCTGTATATACTCCTACATAACCCCGGCTACATAGACCGCGCTGTATATACTCCTACATACCCCCGGCTACATAGACCGCAATGTATATAATCCTACATAACCCCGGCTACATAGACTGCACTGTACATACTCCTACATAACCCCGGCTACATAGACTATATACTGTATATACTCCTACATAACCCCAGCTACATAGACCGCGCTGTATATACTCCTACATAACCCCGGCTACATAGACCGCGCTGTACATACTCCTACATAACCCCGGCTACATAGACTATATACTGTATATACTCCTACATAACCCCGGCTACATAGACCGCACTGTATATACTCCTACATAACCCCGGCTACATAGACCGCGCTGTATATACTCCTACATTACCCTGGCTACATAGACCGCACTGTATATACTCCTACATAACCCCGGCTACATAGACCGCGCTGTATATACTCCTACATAACCCCGGCTACATAGACCGCGCTGTATATACTCCTACATAACCCAGGCTACATAGACCGCGCTGTATATACTCCTACATAACCCCGGCTACATAGACCGCGCTGTATATACTGCTACATAACCCCGGCTACATAGACCGCGCTGTATATACTCCTACATAACACCGGCTACATAGACCGCGCTGTTTATACTCCTACATAACCCCGGCTACATAGACCGCGCTGTATATACTCCTACATAACCCCAGCTACATAGACCGCGCTGTATATTCTCCTACATAACCCCGGCTACATAGACCGCACTGTATATACTCCTACATAACCCCGGCTACATAGACCGCGCTGTATATACTCCTACATAACCCCGGCTACATAGACCGCGCTGTATATACTCCTACATAACCCCAGCTACATAGACCGCGCTGTATATACTCCTACATAACCCCGGCTACATAGACCGCACTGTATATACTCCTACATAACCCCGGCTACATAGACCGCGCTGTATATACTCCTACATAACCCCGGCTACATAGACTGCGCTGTATATACTCCTACATAACCCCGGCTACATAGACCGCGCTGTATATACTCCTACATAACCCCGGCTACATAGACCGCAATGTATATACTCCTACATAACCCCGGCTACATAGACCGCACTGTACATACTCCTACATAACCCCAGCTACATAGACCGCAATGTATATACTCCTACATAACCCCGGCTACATAGACCGCACTGTACATACTCCTACATAACCCCAGCTACATAGACCGCGCTGTACATACTCCTACATAACCCCGGCTACATAGACCGCACTGTATATACTCCTACATAACCCCGGCTACATAGACCGCGCTGTATATACTCCTACATAACCCCGGCTACATAGACCGCACTGTATATACTCCTACATAACCCCGGCTACATAGACCGCGCTGTATATACTCCTACATAACCCCAGCTACATAGACTGCGCTGTATATTCTCCTACATAACCCCGGCTACATAGACCGCACTGTATATACTCCTACATAACCCCGGCTACATAGACCGCGCTGTATATACTCCTACATAACCCCGGCTACATAGACCGCGCTGTATATACTCCTACATAACCCCAGCTACATAGACCGCGCTGTATATACTCCTACATAACCCCGGCTACATAGACCGCACTGTATATACTCCTACATAACCCCGGCTACATAGACTGCGCTGTATATACTCCTACATAACCCCGGCTACATAGACCGCGCTGTATATACTCCTACATAACCCCGGCTACATAGACCGCAATGTATATACTCCTACATAACCCCGGCTACATAGACCGCACTGTACATACTCCTACATAACCCCAGCTACATAGACCGCAATGTATATACTCCTACATAACCCCGGCTACATAGACCGCACTGTACATACTCCTACATAACCCCAGCTACATAGACCGCGCTGTACATACTCCTACATAACCCCGGCTACATAGACCGCGCTGTACATACTCCTACATAACCCCGGCTACATAGACTATATACTGTATATACTCCTACATAACCCCGGCTACATAGACCGTGCTGTATATACTCCTACATAACCCTGGCTACATAGACCGCGCTGTATATACTCCTACATAACCCCGGCTACATAGACTATATACTGTATATACTCCTACATAACCCCGGCTACATACACTATATACTGTATATACTCCTACATAACCCCGGCTACATAGACCGCGCTGTATATACTGCTACATAACCCCGGCTACATAGACCGCGCTGTATATACTCCTACATAACCCCGGCTACATAGACCGCGCTGTACATACTCCTACATAACCCCGGCTACATAGACCGCGCTGTATATACTCCTACATAACCCCGGCTACATAGACCGCACTGTATATATTGCTACATAACCCCGGCTACATAGACCGCACTGTATATACTGCTACATAACCCCGGCTACATAGACCGCGCTGTATATACTCCTACATAACCCCGGCTACATAGACCGCGCTGTACATACTCCTACATAACCCCGGCTACATAGACCGCGCTGTATATACTCCTACATAACCCCGGCTACATACACTATATACTGTATATACTCCTACATAACCCCGGCTACATAGACCGCACTGTATATACTCCTACACTGTATATACTCCTACATAACCCCAGCTACATAGACCGCGCTGTATATACTCCTACATAACCCCGGCTACATAGACCGCGCTGTATATACTCCTACATAACCCCGGCTACATAGACTATATACTGTATATACTCCTACATAACCCCGGCTACATAGACTATATACTGTATATACTCCTACATAACCCCGGCTACATAGACTATATACTGTATATACTCCTACATAACCCCGGCTACATAGACCGCGCTGTATATACTCCTACATAACCCCGGCTACATACACTATATACTGTATATACTCCTACATAACCCCGGCTACATAGACCGCGCTGTATATACTCCTACATAACCCCGGCTACATACACTATATACTGTATATACTCCTACATAACCCCGGCTACATAGACCGCACTGTATATACTCCTACATAACCCCAGCTACATAGACCGCGCTGTATATACTCCTACATAACCCCGGCTACATAGACTATATACTGTATATACTCCTACATAACCCCGGCTACATAGACTATATACTGTATATACTCCTACATAACCCCGGCTACATAGACTATATACTGTATATACTCCTACATAACCCCGGCTACATAGACTATATACTGTATATACTCCTACATAACCCCGGCTACATAGACCGCGCTGTATATACTCCTACATAACCCCGGCTACATAGACCGCACTGTATATACTCCTACATAACCCCGGCTACATAGACTATATACTGTATATACTCCTACATAACCCCGGCTACATAGACTATATACTGTATATACTCCTACATAACCCCGGCTACATAGACCGCGCTGTATATACTCCTACATAACCCCGGCTACATACACTATATACTGTATATACTCCTACATAACCCCGGCTACATAGACCGCGCTGTATATACTCCTACATAACCCCGGCTACATACACTATATACTGTATATACTCCTACATAACCCCGGCTACATAGACCGCACTGTATATACTCCTACATAACCCCAGCTACATAGACCGCGCTGTATATACTCCTACATAACCCCGGCTACATAGACTATATACTGTATATACTCCTACATAACCCCGGCTACATAGACTATATACTGTATATACTCCTACATAACCCCGGCTACATAGACTATATACTGTATATACTCCTACATAACCCCGGCTACATAGACTATATACTGTATATACTCCTACATAACCCCGGCTACATAGACCGCGCTGTATATACTCCTACATAACCCCGGCTACATAGACCGCACTGTATATACTCCTACATAACCCTGGCTACATAGACCGCGCTGTATATACTCCTACATAACCCCGGCTACATAGACCGCGCTGTATATACTCCTACATAACCCCGGCTACATAGACCGCGCTGTATATACTCCTACATACCCCCGGCTACATAGACCGCGCTGTATATACTCCTACATACCCCCGGCTACATAGACCGCACTGTATATACTCCTACATAACCCCGGCTACATAGACTATATACTGTATATACTCCTACATAACCCCGGGTACATAGACTATATACTGTATATACTCCTACATAACCCCGGGTACATAGACTATATACTGTATATACTCCTACATAACCCCGGCTACATAGACCGCGCTGTATATACTCCTACATAACCCCGGCTACATAGACCGCGCTGTATATACTCCTACATAACCCCGGCTACATAGACCGCGCTGTATATACTCCTACATAACCCCGGCTACATAGACCGCGCTGTATATACTCCTACATAACTCCGGCTACATAGACCGCACTGTACATACTCCTACATAGCCCCGGCTACATAGACCGCACTGTATAAACTGCTACATAACCCCGGCTACATAGACCGCACTGTATATACTCCTACATAACCCCGGCTACATAGACTATATACTGTATATACTCCTACATAACCCCGGGTACATAGACTATATACTGTATATACTCCTAGATACATAGACTATATACTGTATATACTCCTAGATACTGTATATAGACTATCTCTTATATATTTAGCCAGATCTGTCACTCATCCCCTGTGTATATAACGTTCCCGCCCAGCGGGATACACAAACCCACCCCCACAGGGAAAAAAACAGTGTTCTATGTGTATAATGTTCACGCCCAGCGTTATACACAAACCCGCCCCCCTAAGGAAAAGACTCTACTCACCCCACCCCATTGGCATCACCTCCCCCCGCCCAGCCAGGGCTACAGTACACGCCCACCATCCACCATTTCTCCACAGCCACCATCCACCATTACTCCCGCACCCCCCCTGCCCCAGACACCCGCTACCCCCTCTCCCGCGATTCGTGGGCCCCCCGTGATCCCCCCCCTCCCACGATTTGTGGGCCCCCAGCGACATCCCACGATTTGCAGGCCCCACCGCAAACCCCCCCCCCTCCCACGATTCACGGCATCCCCCGCGACCTCCCCTCCCGCGATTCGTGGGACCCCCGTGACCCCCCCCAACGATTCGCTGGCCCCCCGCGACCCCCCCTATCGCGATTCGTGGCACCACCGCGACCCCCTACCCTCCCGCTATTAGCTGCAACCCCCGCTACCCCCCTCCTACAATTTTTGGAACCAAGCCCCCTCCCGTGATTCACAGCACCCCCCGCGAACCTCCTCCCGCGATTTGTGGCCACCCGTGATTTGCGTCCCCCACGATCCCCCCTCCGATGATTCGTGGGGCCCCCGCGATTCACGGAACCCCCGCGCCCCCCTCCAGCGTTTCGCCACGCCCCCATCTATGCACGCCACCCTCCTCCTGCAATTTACTGCCCCCGCGACCCCCCCTCCTGTGAATCGCGCCCCCTCCCACGATTCTAGCCCCCCCTGCGGTTCCCCCCCCCCCCACGATTTGCAGACCCCCGCGATTCACGGCAAAAAAAAAAACCCGCGCCCCCCTCCCGCGATTCACGGACCCCCACGGCACTTCCCGCGATTCGCGACCCCCCCCCGTGATTCACACCCCCCCTCCCGCAATTCGCAGACCCCCCCTCCAACGATTCACGCCCCCTCCCGCAATTCACGGCACCCCCCGCACCCCACCTCCCGCAATTTGCGGCCCCTCACGACTCCCCCTCCCGCGATTTGCGGACCCTTGCACGTCCCCCTCCCCTGATTCACGTCACCCCCCCCACGCCCCTCCCGCGATTCACGGACCCCCACAACCCCCCCCCTCCCGCAATTCACTGACCACCACAACCCCCCTCCCGCAACTTGCGGACCCCCCTTCCCGTGATTCAAGCCCCCCCCCCCGAGCCCCCTCCCACGATTTGCGGACCCCCACCCACTCTCGCTAAACGCAGATCCCCGCACCCCCCCCCCCCCCCCCGCAATTTGCAGACCCCCCTGGCCCCCTTCCGGCAATTCCCCCCCAGCTGACCCCCGCGACCCCGCTCCTGCATTTCACATACCCCCGTGAGAATGGGGGATCCTGTACCGCCACAAGCAGGTGCCACCCCTAGGTGGGAAATCCGGCCCAAGCTGTCACGCTGCAGGTTCCCCCACTGCCAGAAGTATCCCCACGGTCCTCTGCGCCACAACTTTTATCAATGTCTTGCCCACATACCACTATTATACAGCCTCCTGCTCTCATGTACCCTCACTCCCTCCCAGTGGGAGGAGACGCTCACCCACTGCCGGGAGCTGCATACTGTCCCCCACCCTCTTCCAGTTCTAGGGATGCCCATCGACCATCAATGATTTCAAATCATCGATAGTTTCTGGCCGATGTTGAATACTTTTGCCATCGATGTAGGAGGACCAGAACCGATCAAGTTTCAAAATTTTTTTAAGGTGCCGGGACACGGAGCATAGCTCCCCCCCACACGCCACCGAATTCTGATTGACCCATGGCCTATTCAGTCAGATATAATGGATGACAATCATTAGCTACAACAATCGATGGTTATCCAAGTAATATGTTACTACTATCGATGGCAGGGTGCAAAATCGCCATCAATGCCAACCATCGATGTCAACAGTGCCCATCCCTACTCTGCAACAGCCAAAAACCTTTACTACCCCTCATGCCCACACGCCTCTATCACTGCCCTGCCTCCTGTTCTCCTGCCCCGTAACTTCTGCCAGTGGGGACCCGCTCACCCTGTGTTGCCCACATTCCCCTATCATGCTTTACCACCCAGCCTCCTGCTCTCATGCACCCTAACTCCCACCCAGTAGGAGGAGACACTGACTCAGGACCACCGTCCTGTACTCCTGTGCTGCCACGCTGGACCCTCACCCACTGGCAGAAGCTGCACAGTATCTCCCACCCTCCTCTTTAGTCCCCCTTATGACCACACACCTCTATCACTACTCAGCCTCCTGTTTTCCTGTGTCGTGACCTCCGCCAGTGGGGAGCCGCTGACTCAAAAAACACCCTACTATACTATTGCACACACACACCTAAACAACATGCACACACAGCCCCCCCCCACACCAACAAATGTCACTGTACCCTCCACACTATCAATGTACATCTTACTCTGTAACCGCTTTTTAATAAACAAAAGAACATACACCCCCTTCCAAATCATATGCTCTCTATTTAACACATTTCACCTATAACTCAAGTTGCAATACAGGCCATCTTACATACAATTCTAACCATATTTCTCACAATACAAATGTTCACAAATTAAGGGGGCGCAGCCCCTTACGACGGTGTGAAGAGCGCCCGTAGGGCGCGATGAATCACCTAGTATACTGTATATACTCCCAGATACATAGACTATGTACTGTATATACTCCTAGATACATAGACTATATACTGTATATACTTATAGATACATAAACTATATATACTCCTAGATACATAGACTATATACTGTATATACTCCTAGATACATAGACTATATACTGTATATACTCCTAGATACATAGACTATATAATGTATATACTTATAGATACATAAACTATATATACTCCTAGATACATAGACTATATACTGTATATACTCCTAGATACATAGACTATATACTGTATATACTCCTAGATACATAGACTATATACTGTATATACTCCTAGATACATAGACTATATACTGTATATACTCCTAGATACATAGACTATATACTGTATATACTCCTAGATACATAGACTATATACTGTATATACTCCTAGATACATAGACTATATACTATCCATCAATCTCAGCTGCCGTAACTTCTTCCTAGTGTTTCAATTATGTTTCGGTCATTTCTCCAAAGACCTCAGCAGCTAGAAGAGAAGCCTAGTTATTCCGAGCCCAATTCTCAGCACTGAACTTAATACTTTCAATTATTTCAGTACATGGGAAATATTATTGCAGTTGTTCCCCTTTAACCATTTGCACAATGCCCCCTATCCCTCACGGAATAGGAACAGGGAAGCCGGCACCCATCTCACATTGGATATAATGAAGTTGTTAAGGCAGCCGGAGTGACAGGTTAATTATCCTTTATAAAAAGGGGACAAATTGAACTTTGTCTTTCCATCATTTTTTGATCTATCCAGAAGCTCCTGAGGAGTCCGGATGCCACTCTAGCTAATCCACTCGGCTCCTCCAGCCTGACCCCTGTTCCCCACCGGGCCCTTCCAATATACTGCAGTTGATTCTTGTTCCACATTCAACAGATTCCACTTTATAATAAAGTGGGCCGCGCTCTCTCCTTCCCTCCCCTCCATATGGCGGCTGACAGCTCTCTCACATTACTGATGGCTAAATTTAAACTCTGCTGAAAATTAACCCAAGTGTTAAATGCAAACAGGAGCCGCTTGGAAGAGAGGAGAGCAGCGATGGCAGCTGCCAAGCAGGAGAATATGTGTAGAAATGGATGGGGCCTCGGCGGTGACAAGCTGTCAGCCAGCCTGATGACTTCTGCTAGTGCTTCAGTCCCATCCATGATGGCCAGAGGGCAGCACAAACAAGTCCTGCTCTTCACAAGGACCGCGGGATACTTGACAGTAACGTTAACTAGATCATCTGAAGTTCATGGTCAAATGAGGGGAAATGTGCAACGCTTTGCACTATATAAAGTTCACCCACAGCCATGTACGAAATGCAATCGCCCAGCACGGGTTAACCTTTTGTGTTCTGGCTGGTTCTCTGAGCAGTGGGGAGAATGTAGGGGAACGGGAGAGCGGTCCTGATGTGAAGGAACGTCTTCTCCTCGCCTTCATATACCTGCCACATAGTCATCATTATTTCCATCTAGGTAATATACTGTATACAATTGGTTTTTATGGTCTTTTTTTTTTTACTTTATTTTTTGCCTTTTGTTGCAGAAAACGTCTCTTATCAAACATTTTTTATTATTATTATTATTATTTATTTTATTTCTTCAAAATCTATTTGGTAGATTGTTTCTACTTTCTTTTATGTTGCTTTATGTTTATATAATAAATCCCTCCTCTATTACCCCACTGTACCCCACCAGGATCGCGGAGTGAACTCATCTAGTTCTCCTGAGTATGAGAATACATATATGTGTTTAATCTACATTGGTAGGGGCTGATGTCTAAGGGGTGTGGCCAGTCACCACAGGGGTGTGGCCAGTCGCCATAGGGTGTGGCCAGATACTATAGAGACTTAGTGGACCATTAGAGTGGAATTAGCCGGCAGATAACTTGGATATTACGGAACAATAAGTCACATGATGGTGGCCCTGTCTACATTTACCACATTAATGCACTGTGTATGTGGTAGAGCACCCCCATACCCACTCGCCAGTGTATAAAACTCATTAGGGCTAGTACAGTGAGGGGGTGAGTGGGATGAGATACAGTAGAGAGTAGAGGGGTGTCAAACTCAAATTCATCGGGGGCCGCATCAGCAGTTTGGTCACCCTCAAAGGGCCGGTTGTATCTGTAGGACTATGTGTCCACTCTTTATTATCATAAATTATTGTCACTGCATTCAATTATTACTGTTTTTTGTAATAATGTAAGAAATAACTAGCAGGGAGATTGGCTGGGGGCCTGGGACAGGGCACAGTGACGTCAGATTGCCCAGCAGGTGACCTGGGCCTCTGGGTTCGCAGGACTCTCGCTAGAGTTCTGGACTGGTGGTGACAGTGGGACAGATAATGACCCTGGACACAGGCAGCCGCACTGCAGATTTGTGGGCTCAGGCTGCGGCGGTGTGCTGCTGTCCTGGCTCTCTGCCTGCCCGGCCACGGACTCTGGACTGGACAACAAGAGACAACACAACTGTGCCCACCCCACTGCCGAACTTACAGTAAATATACTGAACCAACTGATGCCACTGCTGCGCAGCGCGGCACCACAGGCAGGAGGCAGCTCACCGCCGGGCCGGCGTCCAAGTCCGACAGGCAGCCGCAGCAGCATGCACGTCACGGTGTCACTGGCACTGCTGTCAGGCGGGCGTGTGTCACACATGGCAGCACCGTAGCCTCTGCCCGCAGGAGCCGGGGAGTAGTCGGGCACGTCACACAGTCACACTAACAAGTCTGTGTCCACTGTCCTGCCTCCCTCCTCCTCCCTGCGAGCGCCGCGGCGGAGTGACTGTGTCACCCGGCTTCCTCACGTTGTTAGGTATGTCTCTCAGTCTCGAGTCGTCATGTGAGTGTCACTGAATGTGATGTGACACTAACACTGTGATGGCTTCCCGCAGTAATGTCATCGGCGCCACGCGGGGGGTGGGTGACGGCGGCTGCGCGGGCCACATGACGAGGTCTGGCGGGCCGGATTTGGCCCGCGGGCCTTGTGTTTGACACCCGTGCAGTAGAGGAAGGCTTCACCTTCACTCACTCCATTGGTCACCATGACGTTCGTACAGTGATTGTACCAGTGGCAGATCCGGGGGAGGGGCTGCAGCTCAGTTCAAAATTCAACTGCCATTCCAATCTGACTCACTGGCAGTTTTTATGGCTCTCATCCCCTCTGGAGCTGCCACTGGGCAAATTCAGTGGTGAACTGGGGACCATAACATCAATGTACTGGGATTAGATGTGACAAATCCAGCTACCCCCCTATCACATATACACCCCAATCCATTCCCTGTACCCCACAATGCTATGTACACCCCAATCCCTATACCCCCCTATCACATGTACACCCCAATCCATTCCCTATACCCCTATATTGTAAATATACACCCTAATCAAATCACTATACCAGCCATTCCCAGTGGTGCAAGTAGAAAAAAATTCTCAGTGGTACTGTGTCACGCACCGTAGGCGTGATCATGGGCGTGGTCATATGACACGAGGGGGAGTGGCTACATGACAAAACTTTAAAACACAATGACATTTCTGTTTGGGCTTGTGCACATATATGCCCCCACAGTGCCAGATATCATTTACCCCCACAGTGCCACACATATATGCCCCCACAGTGCCAAGTATGCCCCCAGTGCCAGATATGCCCCCACAGTGCCACACATATGCCCCCACAGTGCCACACATATGCCCCCACAGTGCCACACATATGCCCCCACAGTGCCACACATATGCCCCCAGTGCCAGATATAACCCCACAGTGCCACACATATATGCCCCCCCAGTGCCAAGTATGCCCCCAGTGCCATATATGCCCCCACAGTGTCACACATATGCCCCCACAGTGCCACACATATGCCCCCACAGTATGCCCCCAGTGCCAGATATAACCCCACAGTGCCACACATATATGCCCCCACAGTGTCACACATATGCCCCCACAGTGCCACACATATGCCCCCCAGTGCTAGATATGCCCCCCAGTGCCATATATATGCCCCCAAAGTGCCAGATATGCCCCTAGTGCCAGATATGCCTCCACAGTGCCACACATATGCCCTCACAGTGCTAGGTATGCCCACAGTGTCATACATATGCCCCTAGTGCCAAATATCATATTCCCCACAGTGCCATACATATGCCCGCAAAGTGCCACTTATGCCCCAGCAGTGCCAGATATGCCCCTAGTGCCAGATATGCCCCCACAGTGCCACACATATGCCCCCAGTGCCAGATCTGCCCCCACAGGGCCACACATATGGTTGCCAGTCCGCAAGCTCAGGTCCAGATAATGTATGAGGGCAGCAGAAGATGGCTGCCAGACCGCAAGCTCAGGTTCATATAATGTATGGAGGAGCAGCAGAAGATGGCTGCCAGACCGCAAGCTCAGGTCCAGATAATGTATGAGGGGCAGCAGAAGATGGCTGCCAGACCGCAAGCTCAGGTCCACATAATGTATGAGGGGCAGCAGAAGATGGCTGCCAGACCGCAAGCTCAGGTCCAGATGATGTGTGAGGGGCAGCAGAAGATGGCTGCCAGACCGCAAGCTCAGGTCCAGATAATGTATGAGGGGCAGCAGAAGATGGCTGCCAGACGGCAAGCTCAGGTCCACATAATGTATGAGGGGCAGCAGAAGATGGCTGCCAGACCGCAAGCTCAGGTCCAGATGATGTGTGAGGGGCAGCAGAAGATGGCTGCCAGACCGCAAGCTCAGGTCCACATAATGTATGAGGGGCAGCAGAAGATGGCTGCCAGACCGCAAGCTCAGGTCCAGATGATGTGTGAGGGGCAGCAGAAGATGGCTGCCAGACCGCAAGCTCAGGTCCAGATGATGTGTGAGGGGCAGCAGAAGATGGCTGCCAGACCGCAAGCTCAGGTCCAGATAATGTGTGAGGGGCAGCAGAAGATGGCTGCCAGACCGCAAGCTCAGGTTCAGATAATGTATGAGGGGCAGCAGAAGATGGCTGCCAGTCCGCAAGCTCAGGTCCAGATAATGTATGAGGGGCAGCAGAAGATGGCTGCAAGTCCGCAAGCTCAGGTCCAGATAATGTATGAGGGGCAGCAGAAGATGGCTGCCAGACCGCAAGCTCAGGTTCAGATAATGTGTGAGGGTCAGCAGAAGATGGCTGCCAGTCCGCAAGCTCAGGTTCAGATAATGTGTGAGGGGCAGCAGAAGATGGCTGCCAGTCCGCAAGCTCAGGTCCAGATAATGTATGAGGAGCAGCAGAAGATGGCTGCCAGACTGCAAGCTCAGGTCCAGATAATGTGTGAGGGGCAGCAGAAGATGGCTGCAAGTCCGCAAGCTCAGGTCCAGATAATGTATATGGGGCAGCAGAAGATGGCTCCCAGACCGCAAGCTCAGGTCCAGATAATGTATGAGGGGCAGCAGAAGATGGCTGCCAGACCGCATGCTGAGGTCCAAATAATGTATGAGGGGCAGCAGAAGATGGCTGCCAGACCGCAAGCTCAGGTCCAGCTAATGTATGAGGGGCAGCAGAAGATAGCTGCCAGACCGCAAGCTCAGGTCCTGATAATGTATATGGGGCAGCAGAAGATGGCTGCCAGACCGCAAGCTCAGGTTCAGATAATGTGTGAGGGGCAGCAGAAGATGGCTGCCAGACCGCATGCTGAGGTCCAGATAATGTATGAAGGGCAGCAGAAGATGGCTGCCAGACCGCAAGCTCAGGTCCAGATGATGTGTGAGGGGCAGCAGAAGATGGCTGCCAGACCGCAAGCTCAGGTCCACATAATGTATGAGGGGCAGCAGAAGATGGCTGCCAGACCGCAAGCTCAGGTCCAGATGATGTGTGAGGGGCAGCAGAAGATGGCTGCCAGACCGCAAGCTCAGGTCCAGATGATGTGTGAGGGGCAGCAGAAGATGGCTGCCAGACCGCAAGCTCAGGTCCAGATAATGTGTGAGGGGCAGCAGAAGATGGCTGCCAGACCGCAAGCTCAGGTTCAGATAATGTATGAGGGGCAGCAGAAGATGGCTGCCAGTCCGCAAGCTCAGGTCCAGATAATGTATGAGGGGCAGCAGAAGATGGCTGCAAGTCCGCAAGCTCAGGTCCAGATAATGTATGAGGGGCAGCAGAAGATGGCTGCCAGACCGCAAGCTCAGGTTCAGATAATGTGTGAGGGTCAGCAGAAGATGGCTGCCAGTCCGCAAGCTCAGGTTCAGATAATGTGTGAGGGGCAGCAGAAGATGGCTGCCAGTCCGCAAGCTCAGGTCCAGATAATGTATGAGGAGCAGCAGAAGATGGCTGCCAGACTGCAAGCTCAGGTCCAGATAATGTGTGAGGGGCAGCAGAAGATGGCTGCAAGTCCGCAAGCTCAGGTCCAGATAATGTATATGGGGCAGCAGAAGATGGCTCCCAGACCGCAAGCTCAGGTCCAGATAATGTATGAGGGGCAGCAGAAGATGGCTGCCAGACCGCATGCTGAGGTCCAAATAATGTATGAGGGGCAGCAGAAGATGGCTGCCAGACCGCAAGCTCAGGTCCAGCTAATGTATGAGGGGCAGCAGAAGATAGCTGCCAGACCGCAAGCTCAGGTCCTGATAATGTATATGGGGCAGCAGAAGATGGCTGCCAGACCGCAAGCTCAGGTTCAGATAATGTGTGAGGGGCAGCAGAAGATGGCTGCCAGACCGCATGCTGAGGTCCAGATAATGTATGAAGGGCAGCAGAAGATGGCTGCCAGACCGCAAGCTCAGGTCCAGATAATGTGTGAGGGGCAGCAGAAGATGGCTGACAGTCCGCAAGCTCAGGTCCACATAATGTATGAGGGGCAGCAGAAGATGGCTCGGGTCCAGATGATGTATGAGGGGCAGCAGAAGATGGCTGCCAGACTGCAAGCTCAGGTCCAGATGATGTATGAGGGGCAGCAGAAGATTGCTGCCAGACCGCAAGCTTAGGTCCACATAATGTATGAGGGGCAGCAGAAGATGGCTGCCAGACCGCAAGCTCAGGTTCAGATAATGTATGGAGGAGCAGCAGAAGATAGCTGCCAGACCGCAAGCTCAGGTCCACATAATGTATGAGGGACAGCAGAAGATGGCTGCCAGACCGCAAGCTCAGGTCCACATAATGTATGAGGGGAAGCAGAAGATGGCTGCCAGACCGCAAGCTCAGGTCCACATAATGTATGAGGGGCAGCAGAAGATGGCTGCCAGACCGCAAGCTCAGGTCCAGATGATGTGTGAGGGGCAGCAGAAGATGGCTGCCAGACCGCAAGCTCAGGTCCAGATAATGTATGAGGGGCAGCAGAAGATGGCTGCCAGACGGCAAGCTCAGGTCCACATAATGTATGAGGGGCAGCAGAAGATGGCTGCCAGACCGCAAGCTCAGGTCCAGATGATGTGTGAGGGGCAGCAGAAGATGGCTGCCAGACCGCAAGCTCAGGTCCACATAATGTATGAGGGGCAGCAGAAGATGGCTGCCAGACCGCAAGCTCAGGTCCAGATGATGTGTGAGGGGCAGCAGAAGATGGCTGCCAGACCGCAAGCTCAGGTCCAGATGATGTATGAGGGGCAGCAGAAGATGGCTGCCAGACCGCAAGCTCAGGTCCAGATAATGTGTGAGGGGCAGCAGAAGATGGCTGCCAGACCGCAAGCTCAGGTTCAGATAATGTATGAGGGGCAGCAGAAGATGGCTGCCAGTCCGCAAGCTCAGGTCCAGATAATGTATGAGGGGCAGCAGAAGATGGCTGCAAGTCCGCAAGCTCAGGTCCAGATAATGTATGAGGGGCAGCAGAAGATGGCTGCCAGACCGCAAGCTCAGGTTCAGATAATGTGTGAGGGTCAGCAGAAGATGGCTGCCAGTCCGCAAGCTCAGGTTCAGATAATGTGTGAGGGGCAGCAGAAGATGGCTGCCAGTCCGCAAGCTCAGGTCCAGATAATGTATGAGGAGCAGCAGAAGATGGCTGCCAGACTGCAAGCTCAGGTCCAGATAATGTGTGAGGGGCAGCAGAAGATGGCTGCCAGTCCGCAAGCTCAGGTCCAGATAATGTATATGGGGCAGCAGAAGATGGCTCCCAGACCGCAAGCTCAGGTCCAGATAATGTATGAGGGGCAGCAGAAGATGGCTGCCAGACCGCATGCTGAGGTCCAAATAATGTATGAGGGGCAGCAGAAGATGGCTGCCAGACTGCAAGCTCAGGTCCAGCTAATGTATGAGGGGCAGCAGAAGATAGCTGCCAGACCGCAAGCTCAGGTCCTGATAATGTATATGGGGCAGCAGAAGATGGCTGCCAGACCGCAAGCTCAGGTTCAGATAATGTGTGAGGGGCAGCAGAAGATGGCTGCCAGACCGCATGCTGAGGTCCAGATAATGTATGAAGGGCAGCAGAAGATGGCTGCCAGACCGCAAGCTCAGGTCCAGATAATGTGTGAGGGGCAGCAGAAGATGGCTGACAGTCCGCAAGCTCAGGTCCACATAATGTATGAGGGGCAGCAGAAGATGGCTCGGGTCCAGATGATGTATGAGGGGCAGCAGAAGATGGCTGCCAGACTGCAAGCTCAGGTCCAGATGATGTATGAGGGGCAGCAGAAGATTGCTGCCAGACCGCAAGCTTAGGTCCACATAATGTATGAGGGGCAGCAGAAGATGGCTGCCAGACCGCAAGCTCAGGTTCAGATAATGTATGGAGGAGCAGCAGAAGATAGCTGCCAGACCGCAAGCTCAGGTCCACATAATGTATGAGGGACAGCAGAAGATGGCTGCCAGACCGCAAGCTCAGGTCCACATAATGTATGAGGGGAAGCAGAAGATGGCTGCCAGACCGCAAGCTCAGGTCCACATAATGTATGAGGGGCAGCAGAAGATGGCTGCCAGACCGCAAGCTCAGGTCCAGATAATGTATGAGGAGCAGCAGAAGATGGCTGCCAGACTGCAAGCTCAGGTCCAGATAATGTGTGAGGGGCAGCAGAAGATGGCTGCCAGACCACAAGCTCAGGTCCAGATGATGTATGGGGGCAGACAGCAGGATCTGGCTGAAAGTCAGCAAGCAAAGATGCAGATACTTCATGATGAATTGAAGGAGCTGAGAGAAGGTGGGCGGGAGAGGCTACCGAAGCTCAATCCAGTTGATGATATTGAGGCGTTTCTTTGTATGTTTGAATTCATGGCCACGTATTGGCGATGGCCTGTGGAGGAACGGTCTGACAGGCTGGCTCCCAGTTTTTTGATGTGTGAGGATATGTCTGTGGCTGAGTCACGTTTCTACCCTGCCCTTAAGAAAGCTATACTTGACAGACTTGGAGTGACGGGGCCCCAGCAAAGCCCAAGAGTTCCATGACTGGTGGCTGGAGGGCTCTGAGCCTTTCAAAATTCAGCTGGCCAAGCTAGCCCGGCTGCCTGAGGCCTGGTTGCAGCCGGCTAAAAACTCTGCAGTGAAGATTGTGGAGATAGTCGCACTGGACCAGGCTATGTGAGTGTTACAATGCTCGGTGCAGCAGTAGGTTCTTCTGGCTGACCCCCAGACATTTGAGGAGCTGGCAGTGGTGATTGAGCGGCACCAGACCCTGGGAAAATTGAGTAAAGCCAGATCGGGATTCAAGCCAGTACCCAGAACTCGGGCCCCAGTGGTTAAGCCAAAGGCTCCACCTCCCATGGTGTGCTTTGAATGTGGTGAGTCTGGTCATGTGTGTCGGGACTGCCCAAAACAGAGAGAGCCGATGGATTGCAGTGTGAGGAAAGTAGCTTGGCTGATGGTCAGCATGGCAGCTGCTGGTGTATCCCAAGTGGAGTCCACCCAGTCCCGGGTGCTGGTACAGTTGGATGGCCGGTAAATCTGGGCAATGGTGGATACCAGCAGTGAGCTCACCATTGTCACTGCCAATGTTGTTCCTTGAAGGGCTGACAAGGTTCTACATTCTGTCAGGGTGTTGTGTACCCATGGTGATGTTGAGCAGTGCCCATGTGTGTACTTACTCCTGACCATACAGGGCCGGACATTAAAAGTGGGAGCTGCGGTGACCTCCAGACCACCTTATCTGTTAATCCTGGGCCATGACTTTCTATTGCTGCAGGAGCTGGTTACCTTGCATGACACCAACAGTCAGCCGCTGAGGCAACTCAGGGTCCAGAGACTACCAAAGCTTGGCATCCAGACCTACTGCAGCCATTGAACCACCCCAGGAAACAGTGTGAGACCCAATGGAACCCTGTTGGTGAGAAGATATCATTGCAGGACTTTGGGAGAGATCAACGCGAGGACAGTAAAATGGTACACGCCTTTGAGACTGTAAAAGTGGTTAATGGTAGGGTAATTGATACTTTGCCATCAGAGGGTGTGCCATATTTTGTATTGAAAAATGATTTGCTGTATCATGTTACTACTTTTACAGGGGAAATGGGTAGATCACCTTTTAGTTCCCCGAAATCTGGAACGGTTGGTATTAGAAGCTGCTCATGTGCATTTGTGGGGTGGCCATCTTGGGGAGGAGAAAACACTCCAACGCATCCAGTTATAGGTGTTCTTTTGGCCTGGCATCTATGCCTCAGTCAAGAGGTATTGTCATGAATGGCCAATGTGACATAAGACGGCCCCTGAGAGCTGCTCCACCAACTGAATGTCTAAAAAAACAGTCCCTAGACAAGAAAACGTGGTCTAGACCAATGGAAACCACTTGGCAAGATTACAGATACGCTTTGTGTACCAGTCTTGTCTTGGAAACTCCTAATTAAAAAAAAAAAACAATTTACAGACTGATGCCTCTGGGACAGGATTAGGAGCCATCCTTTCCAAAGAGGTAGATGGAGAGGAGAAGCCCATCCTCTACCTTAGCTGTACATTATTGTCCAGACAACGTAATACTCAACTGTAGAGCAGGAGTGCTTGGCCATTAAGTGGGCAGTCCAATCCTTTCGATATTATTTATTGAGACGAGAGTTTTTGTTGGTCACAGACCATGCACCCTTACAATGGATGCATACAAACAAAGAGGTGAATGCTGGTGTGACCTGTTGCAGTAGCGCACGCAGGGGGTGTTTCTGAGTACCCAGAAATCCCCCGAGGAGTCTATGGATGCTAGTCTGAAAGCTGAGGGTCCCCTCTTTCCATGGGTACAAGAATTTTAAAAATCGGCCCTTGGGAACCGGAGATATCTGACTTCAAAGCAGTGGTCCCCATCCAAGCCTGTTAATTGCTCTTCCCAGTCAGATATTTCAGGTTCTGTCTGATTTAGAGTTTTTCTGAGGGTATATTCCAAAATCTGGGACTCTCCCCCTTTAATGAACACTAGCAGCTTGTCTCTACTTTTCCCAGAACCAGAGATATCAGCCTTCCAGCAGCTGGTTACTGCTCCAGCTACACACACCTGGTATGTAGTTTTATATTCTCATTGGCAGATTGCTCTGGCTCCTGAACTCTGATCCCCTAGTCCCCAGTACCATTTCGTAGGTGGGATTCTCTAGTTTTTAATTCCATTAAAATCTAAGAAATCTATTTCCGGGAACTGGAGATATCTGCAGTCAAGCAAGCTGTCCTCCCACCAGAAAATTATGAATAGTAAGCCCACTCCACTATACACCCCTCCTCTGTATATTAAACATCCTCTACCACCCTGGAAGTTATGTATCAGGGCCCCTTCATTCAGCCCAATACCCCCTTCTCCCACCTCATCTCCCACCATCTGTGCAGTAAAGGGGTAATTAGTGGAAATTACTGATCCAGGCCCTACATGCTGAGCGGTTGATATAATAGCCCCTACCACCCGCGGGACATCAAAGCTTCCCCCACCCCTACCGCTGGAGGATCGGTAGGGGCCCCAATACATTGCTATGCCCAGGGGTCTACACTGCTGGTACCTTATTGTCTACATGGCCTGGTTTGACAGGCGTTAGAAGCTTGCTTTTCTTAATTTTTTTGGTTCCCCACCTTTCATGTACTGTAGATATTCACCTCTTGGTGCTCGCTATACTGTATGTGGTGCCCCCTGATATATTTTGTTTTTTGCATAAGTTCAGCAGTGTCGACATGCAACTCAGTGTCTACCCGACCTGGGTTGTCCAGCGTTATAACCTTGTCTTACATTTTTTCTGTGCCAGGATTCACCTCAGGGTGCATGTCAGTAATTATGCCCCTTCGCACTGCTTATTTATGTTAATTGATTGTTTAATTGCCATTCATTAATTTTTTGTACACCTAGGTGCTGTCATACGGCGGCCGGGAGCCGGGCTTGATGTGTCTCCCTGACAACGGGAGCCAGAAGTTGCGGCTAGCAAACTGAACGTACCCCCGGCTGGGGGTGTGACGGTGAGCACTCGGCCGCCGGATGACACAGCAAAGGTAAGCCTATCTAATGCAGTTACCTGTTTGCCGCATTGTTAATGTTTTTCCATTGCACTTAGGACATTGAAACGTGGACCATTATTGTGCAATGTGACTGTTTGTTTTAAGTTGTTCACCGCTATAAAAATCTTATTTTTATAGTTTGAGGTGCGGCATCGTCCGTGGAAGCTGCACCTCAATGCCAATGCCCTTTACAGGAGGGTTGTAGGTCCTAAACCAAGCAACCCTATGGTGAAGCTAGGGGAGGAAAAGGGCAAGGTGGGCGACCTCCTGAAAGCGGGGGAGGGAGGAGTTTGTACTGTGCTGTGACATCTGTATGCTGCAATGCTGGAACTATTCTTGCTTATGCCGATTACCTGGTAAGACTGAAGCTGTGTACACACGGGCATAAACTGCTGGCAATATGGTCGCTGAGCAAAAATGAGGGGCGTGTCTCCCCGCGAGGCCACGCCCCCATTTTGCCGCTGTGGTGGCATGGCTCAGAGGCTCTGTGAGACTCTAGCTGTGCTACCAGCCTGCCTGCCTGCGGGAATTAATTCACCGCTGCTCACCAGCTGTCAGGGAGGACTCCCAACAGCCCCCCCCCCCCCCCACCGCCGTGGGACACTGGAGGGAGGGATGCAGGAACGTCCCCGAAAACCAGGACTTTCCCACAGTTATCGGGACTGTTGGGAGGTATGGCGTCATATTGCTCCATGTGTACACAGCTTCATCTGATCCAGTGTATGTGCTGCACCATACTGCACCATACCTCACAACTTTTTGATGGTGGGGGTTGGGGCTCCTGCGCGGCTAAGCCGCACGCTCCCAAAATGGGGTGTGGCAACCGGAAGGGGCGTGGTCTTATGGGATGACATGTCCTCCAGCCGCACCCCCGTTTTGAATAGACGCTGTGTGCATGTGCACAGCGTCTGTTCTTGTCGGGCTGGGGGGACTCCCAACTGCCCCTCCCACCACGGGACAATGGTGGCCCCGGGCGGGACGTTCCCGCGGTAAGCGGGACAGTTGGGAGGTATGCTTTCTTGTCACAGTATGTATGCCTGTATTTATGCCTGTATGTATGTAGATGTATGTATGTATGTATGTATGTACGGTGTGTGTGTGTGTATGTCTGTACGGTGTGTGTGTGTGTACATTTGCACCCATTGCGGTGGGAGTCAGCGCTGTTCCACCCTCAGCAGAGACTGCTGCACCTACTCACAGACACTAAGCAGAGTCCCCGCTCTCGCCTGACTGCTCACAGCACCTACCGATGGGAAAGGCGAGTACAAGAGAGCCCGTGACCTCCCCAAAAGCCATTGTCTGCCCCTGTCTGCTCCTGACTGCTCATCTCTGCCCAGTCGTCGTCCCCCCCCCCCCCCCCCCACCGCACAGATTCCTCCCACCTCCCACATCTGTGTCACTTTCCACCTAAGCAATGTCACAGCCTGGGCCCAGGGATCATTGTGCCGTGTTGTACCGCCGACAGCTCCCTATGCTGCTGCTGTACATGCCGACACGGCCCAAGCTATTGTCACCAAGTTCTATGGTCTGGTTTTATTTGTTATACTGCTGTCGTAAAGGGTCGTCATTTACACGCACGCATGTACACACACACATCCCTCACATGCACTCACACATGCACACACGTTCCTCACATGCACACGCATGTACACACACCTCTCACGTGCACACATGAACTACACCTTATACGCACTGACATCCCCAACACACAGACAGTCACAGGCACACACACACACATACACACATATATATATATATATATACAGTATATATATTACTGTTACAGAGCTACAGTTATTTTGTTACTTTATAATTATTATTTTCAGTTTAAACTACCAACCAATCAGCTGACAACTGCCATTTTTCAGCATGTAACATGACAGGTGCTGATTGGCTGTAGACCCCTATGTCTCCTGGATCTCAGCTAGGTCTTCCCGTGTGCCAGTATACCAGCCTCTCCCATTTGCTCGCCGCCCGCGTATACCG
The DNA here is from genome assembly GCF_055691185.1 of Crinia signifera. Taxonomy (NCBI): domain Eukaryota; kingdom Metazoa; phylum Chordata; class Amphibia; order Anura; family Myobatrachidae; genus Crinia; species Crinia signifera. Next base: position 3,715,403 of record NC_139219.1, read on the forward strand.
CCATCTTGGCCCACATAACGCAGGTCTCTATAATGTAATGCCGGCACACGCGTGTGTATCCTACAGGTGCACTTACCCGCTGTACAGCCTAATAACTATTACTGGAAGGTGCACAGATCCCCATGATCTAGATGCTGTTACATCATTTGTTTCTGTGATCAGCAGTCAGCAGGAAGCCATTATAAGATAATTATCATCATTCTCTCCTTTCTCCTGTAATCCTGATTATACCGCTAGAGTCCGACACTGCGCACAGCGTCTAAGAATGAGCCCCTTCATCTCCAACCTGCTATTCACAGGATTATATATTGTCAGTAATACATCTTACAAGTATCACTGTGTTACCATGGACGGGAGTTGTTCAGTCTTATCGGAGAACAGCAAATATAAAACAGAAACCGAGCAATTAGCAACCAAATGTACAGACTGCTGACTATTATATGGGAGTAGCAGATTTCGCTGACATTGCTATTCAGTGTATCAGTCTGTACATAGTATGGTGTTACCTAGAAGACTGCAAGTTGGTAACATATGCAGAATGCTAGGCTTAAGGACTCAGACCTAGGCCTAATTGAGACCTGATCGCAGGACATATTTGTTCTCAAAATGGACAAAACCATGTGCACTGCAGGTGGGGCAGATGTAATAGGTGCAGTGAGAGTTAGATTTGGGCGGGGTGTGTTGAAACTGAAATATAAATTTCAGTGTAAAAATAATGCAGCCAGTATTTACCCTGCACAGAAACAAAATAACTCACGTATATGTAACTCTCTCTGCACATGTTACATCTGCCCCACCTGCAGTGCACATGGTTTTGCCCATTTGGAGAACACATTTGTCCTGCGATCAGATCTGAATGAGGGCCCTCTGTGCATTGTCCTGCGATCAGATCTGAATGAGGGCCCTCTGTGCATTGTCCTGCGATCAGATCTGAATGAGGGCCCTCTGTGCATTGTCCTGGTCTCTCCTCTCATCTATGGAAGACGCAATGTACAATCACTTCATCTTCATATTACCCCTCCAAATAATTGCTTTTAGCAATGGCTGGGGCAGATAACACTATATCCCTGTCTGGGTGGGGTCCCCTGTTTGGCCCCTGTACTTCCTGCCATGTGTCCCATCTCCCTGTTTTTAGAAAGTGTTTAGAGAGTGGGTCTAATTCCAACCTGATCGCAGGGCACATTTTGTTAGCAAATGGAAAAACCATGCGCCCCTGCAGGTGGGGCAGATGTAACAGTTGCAGAGAGAGTTTGATTGGGGTGGAGTGTGTTGAAACTGTAAAGGCCCCCCATACACTGACTCCATTTGGGCCAATTTCACCTGTTCCAAATCGGGTTAATGTGATGTCCCCGCAGGTCGGAAGCGCAGTCTGACCTCCGACCTCCCTCCCGGGAGGGCCTGGCGGGGAACGAGGGTTGCATACGATCCGTCACAAGTCTAGGACCGCTTGAGATGGTTCACATGTGACCCTGCGGGTGGCTGGCGTGTGATTGGCTGGGCATATCTCAGTAGTGTATGCCCAGCCTATAAGCAGCTAGCATTTACCCTGCACATATGCCCCATATACCCCACCCAAATCTAACTGAGCTTATACATACAGGGATATTGGTCAATCCTGGGCGGGTGTCTTGAGGACCGTGTTCTAGAACCTCTGTTCTAGAGGTTTTCTTGCAGGTAAAGTTTATTGAAGTCTCTCATCCCAGCGGTACAGAATAATAATATCCCATGGCAGTAGTTATCCCATACACAGACGCCAGAACAAAGACAACAGAATATAGAGTGTAAGCTCCGCTGTGGCACGAGCTGATGTATATTCTCTGTTCAGCGCTGCAGATTATGTGAGCGCTATATAAAAAACTGGTACTATAAAATAATTAACACACGTTACATCTGCCCCCCTGCAGCGCAGCATGGTGTTACCAAGGGGCACAGAATCAGCCCTCGTTATTTGCCACATTTACCAGATCTTACAAGTAGTAATTCCTAAAACTGGCAGAGATTTGCGTTGGACTCAGAGGGCCCGGGAGACGTTGGCACAAGAAGGGTCTGCAGCGCACACACAAGACTGGCACTCTGTCCCCCGGCCAGGGTCAAATATCTGCCCATGGGAAGGCTGGTGCATGATGAGAGCGTGGCAGCGTTCAGCTAGGACACCAGCAGCCATATATATTGCAGTAGTGCGCAATCAGTTCAGAGCCCCTGGAAATAGGAATGTGACCCCTTCCCCCACGCCACCATTCCTGTTGGCGCAGGTGACTGACACCGCGCCTGCATCTCCAGGACATACAATACACCTAGCCTATCCATATTCTCTACACCACCATCTGTTCCTGCAGTGTCCCTGCTCTCTCCGCACCGGGGCCTGTCTAAGCGATGGGGTATTAGGCCCTCTGATGAGGTAGACCTCAGGCCTCTGCAACGCCTCCAGCCACAAGGAAAGTGCCAGCTGTCTGCCTTCATTTGCATTTTCTCCACAATATAATGAAATTAGCCGTGGGTTTCCTGAGGTGAGGCGAGAGGGAGTGTGGGCTGGAAGTGTCAGTGTGCGAAGGGGGAAGGGGGGGGGGGGTCACAGCGGCAGCGTCCTGCACAAATACAGCCAGCATTGTGCTATAATGTGCAGCACAAGTGCACAGGAACAACACAGCATCACCTTCCTGCACATATTTATTTATTTTATTTATTAACAGTTTCTTATATAGCGCAGCATATTCCGATGCGCTTTGCAATAGCAGAGAGTGATACAACAAAACAGGGTATTTACAGACAGTCAAAATGTAGGAGTACAGCCTGCATTGTGCTATAATGTGCAGCACAAGTGCCCAGGAGCAGCACAGCTTCACAGTCCTGCACATATACAGCCTGCATTGTGCTATATATAGTATTTTATATACATATATATATATATATTACTGTATATATTGCAGATATGATGACAATGATATAAAAACTTATTATGATTTTTAATAACAAAATGTATAAAAATCACATATTAGCCTTTAGTAAAATAAAGACAGAATTATAGAGGAAATGTGCAAATCTCTTTTCCTAACAATAATTTCTCCAGCATTAAGCGAAGTGCCATTCCGCACGCTGCAGTATATAAGAAACTGATAATAAATAGATAAATGTTAATAGCTTTATTTTAGGTACTTGTGTATTTTCCCGGCGCCCGATATATCGGAATATGTACAGTTAGGTGAATACTGCACAGGAAACGCATTAACACCACCAAAACAGATGAGCAAAGTTTGGTTCTGACCACGGATACCACAAAGTCATCAAGCTTCATAAAATAAAACTCTGTAAAAAGCCTTTTGGCCTCACAATAGGGCGATAGCAGGAAGCCTCTGTGTGATCATTAAATGTGAATAAGGAACCGAACGTGTGTTATCCAATATTCCCACAGTGTCTATGGCAAATGATGGCTCAGTGCTGCATAATGCAGAGTACAGGCTGTGTCACGGTGACTGGAGAAGATTCCCAATGAGATACCTTTCCCTACTCGCTGTCACATACATTAAGTGTTATCAATTCAGCTTGCGCAAAGATCCTAAGTGCTTTCTAAACAAAGCTCCAAACAGGCCTCTGGGACCTTTTATACAACTATCAGGAACAATAGAACTGGATGATCTGCTCAGACATTAATCATAAAAGTGCCAATTCCTCCCAATTTAGTAGAAGGGGAAAAATGTGGACATGTAAAAAAAAAAAAAAGTCGCAAAGGGGCATGAGAAATTTTGCTTGACGTCCCCCCGCTGTGGCACCGCAGCAATTGAGGAGGACCTGTCATTTTACTGCCAACCTTTGACCTACTGTAGGCATATTTTGAAATGATGTGAGAGGAATTACTTTGCCTCTTCCAGCCATCCGCGCCCGTCCTTGATGTCAGTCAAATGTTAACCAGTACCTACCGAGCCTCTCGGAATAACATCGAATTTCCCCTGCAAGGATATTAGTATCAGCGTCTGCTCGTCAGATTATTTCCTGTCAAGTAATAACTTTATGACATAAGGTATTGTTTACCTAGAATCGCTCCCTTACTTGCATTTTAATGTGGCTAATTAATAATAAGTTAGAAGTCTTCAGTTACTGCTTCACAGCTTGACCATATGTACTAATTACAGGGAATGGACAAACCATCCCCTCCAGAAAATATTACAATAAGAAAACATTACTTTCCATTCGCTGCTTCCGTGTGATTAGTAAAACATTAAAACAAATTTCATAACTGCTAAAAGTAAAGTAAAAGTTGTGTAGAAAAAAAAACTAAAAGGTTTATAAAAACGTCATGGTTATCAGAGAGGCAAAGGTAATTCGGGCAAAGAAAATACATCTGGATAACACGGCAACTTGAAGTTTGTGAAACAGATATGGGAACCTAAAAACAAATATGAAGCTCAACTACTCGCCAGGTGGAGGCCCAAGTACTACTCAAGGGGAGGCCCAGGTACTAGCCAGGTGGAGGCCCAAGTACTACTCAAGGGGAGGCCCAGGTACTAGCCAGGGGGAGATTCAACTACGAGCCAGGTGGAGTCCCAACTATTAGCCAGGTAGAGGCCCAAATACTACTCAAGGGGAGGCCCAGGTACTAGCCAGGTGCAGATTCAACTACAAGCCAGGCGGAGGTCCAACTATTAGCCAGGTGGAGGTCCAAATACTAGCCAGGTGAAGATTCAACTACAAGCCAGGTGGAGTCCCAACTACTACTCAAGGGGAGGCCCAGCTACAAGCCAGGTGGAGATTCAACAACAAGCAAGGGGGAGATTCAACTACTAGCCAGGTGGAGATTCAACTACGAGCCAGGTGGAGTCCCAACTATTAGCCAGGTAGAGGCCCAAATACTAGCCAGGTGGAGATCCAACTATTAGCCAGGTGGAGGCTCAACTACTAGTCAAGGGGAGATCCAACTACAAGCCAGGTGGAGGCCCAACTTCTAGTGAAGGGGAGGCCCAACTACTAGTCAAGGGCAGATCCAACTACAAGCCAGGTAGAGGCCCAACTACTAGCCAGGTTATATATGTATATGTGTGTATATATAGTCCAGTCACCAGAGGGAAGCTCACACTCTTCACATGTAACTTGTGGGTGCAGGGTCAGTCAATAATCTCTACCAGAGGTATTGCAGCCTCTAATGTCCAGAGAAGACCAGCACTCCCATTAATAATGCACATAAGATGTAATGCTCAGTAAGCAATAATAGAGGTAATGCTAATAATCATGTCGGTACACCTTCATCAATATATATATATATATATATATATATATATATAAATTGCTACACAACAGGGGCAACCTTCGCAGTCCCACCACTTTAGTGCCCACAATATTCGTTGTCCTCATCCATTACTTCATTTGTTTCGGCCACATCAGCAAATCACAGGTGGTTCTAATCGGTAATAGAAATAAGATCGATTATTAGTAGATATCCACCGACCAGACAGAAAGAGAACCCGCCCCCCCCCCCCCCGCGCCATGTAAATGGCGAATGGATCACTGATCACACATCTGCACATCCATACGCAATTCAGTAACCATCAAATGTTTCCCCAATGTGAATAAAGTCTGACCCTGGCACAACTCTGTGACAGAGACCGGCTGATCGGGGCCGACGTCACAGTCCCATAGCATCCATGGAGACACCTGCGTTTCTTCAGACACTACCAGACCGCCCGCTTCCTGTCAGCCAACCACCGGCCATATTGTGTTTACGATCCATACTTTCATCTGTTGCTATTTCCTCTCGCGAATACACAGTGTGTACGGAAGGCATGCGCAGTCATTCGATAATCGCACAAATTGCGATTTGGCTCATCAGCGATCAACTACGCGCTATGTCCTGTATGCTGCCTCGTGTTACTATAATAATGATATTGCGTCAGAGGACAATCTGCGTCGGTGCTGTGTCGCCCCCATACACAGCTGTGGGTACGCGCTATGTCCTGTATGCTGTCTCGTGTTGCTATAGTAATAATGACATTGCGTCGGAGGACAATCTGCGTCGGTGCTGTGTCGCCCCCATACACAGCGGTGGGTACACACTATGTCCTGTATGCTGTCTCATGTTGCTATAGTAATAATGACATTGCGTCGGAGGACAATCTGCGTCGGTGCTGTGTCGCCCCCACACACAGCTGTGGGTACACGCTATGTCCTGTATGCTGTCTCATGTTACTATAGTAATAATGACATTGCGTCGGAGGACAATCTGCGTCGGTGCTGTGTCGCCCCCATACACAGCTGTGGGTACGCGCTATGTCCTGTATGCTGTCTCATGTTGCTATAGTAATAATGACATTGCGTCGGAGGACAATCTGCGTCGGTGCTGTGTCTCCCCCATACACAGCTGTGGGTATGCGCTATGTCCTGTATGCTGTCTCGTGTTACTATAGTAATAATGGCATTGCGTCAGAGGACAATCTGCGTCGGTGCTGTGTCGCTCCCCATACACAGCTGTGGGTATGCGCTATGTCCTGTATGCTGTCCCATGTTACTATAGTAATAATGACATTGCGTCGGAGGACAATCTGCGTCTGTGCTGTGTCGCTCCCATACACAGCTGTGGGTACACGCTATGTCATGTATGCTGTCCCATGTTACTATAGTAATAATGACATTGCGTCGGAGGACAATCTGCGTCAGTGCTGTGTCGCTCCCCATACACAGCTGTGGGTACGCGCTATGTCCTGTATGCTGTCTCATGTTGCTATAGTAATAATGACATTGCGTCGGAGGACAATCTGCGTCGGTGCTGTGTCGCTCCCCATACACAGCTGTGGGTACGCACTATGTCCTGTATGCTGTCTCATGTTGCTATAGTAATAATGACATTGCGTCGGAGGACAATCTGCGTCGGTGCTGTGTCGCCCCCATACACAGCTGTGGGTATGCGCTATGTCCTGTATGCTGTCTCATGTTACTATAGTAATAATAACATTGTGTCGGAGAACAATCTGCGTCGGTGCTGTGTCGCTCCCCATACACAGATGTGGGTACACGCTATGTCATGTATGCTGTCCCATGTTACTATAGTAATAATGACATTGCGTCGGAGGACAATCTGTGTCGGTGCTGTGTCGCCCCCATACACAGCTGTGGGTACGCACTATGTCCTGTATGCTGTCTCATGTTACTATAGTAATAATGACATTGCGTCGGAGGACAATCTGCTTCGGTGCTGTGTTGCCCCCATACACAGCTGTGGGTACGCGCTATGTCCTGTATGCTGTCTCATGTTGCTATAGTAATAATGGCATTGCGTCGGAGGACAATCTACGTCGGTGCTGTGTCGCTCCCCATACACAGCGGTGGGTACGCGCTATGTCCTGTATGCTGTCTCATGTTGCTATAGTAATAATGACATTGCGTCGGAGGACAATCTACGTTGGTGCTGTGTCGCCCCCATACACAGCGGTGGGTACACGCTATGTCCTGTATGCTGTCTCATGTTACTATAGTAATAATGACATTGCGTCGGAGGACAATCTGCGTCGGTGCTGTGTCGCCCCCATACACAGCTGTGGGTACGCGCTATGTCCTGTATGCTGTCTCATGTTGCTATAGTAATAATGACATTGCGTCGGAGGACAATCTGCGTCGGTGCTGTGTCGCCCCCATACACAGCTGTGGGTACGCGCTATGTCCTGTATGCTGTCTCATGTTGCTATAGTAATAATGACATTGCGTCGGAGGACAATCTGTGTCGGTGCTGTGTCGCTCCCCATACACAGCTGTGGGTATGCGCTATGTACTGTATGCTGTCTCGTGTTACTATAATAATAATAATAATGACATTGCGTCGGAGGACAATCTGCATCGGTGCTGTGTCGCCCCCATACACAGCTGTGGGTACGCGCTATGTCCTGTATGCTGTCTCGTGTTGCTGTAGTAATAATGACATTGCGTCGGAGGACAATCTGCGTCGGTGCTGTGTCGCCCCCATACACAGCTGTGGGTACGCGCTATGTCCTGTATGCTGTCTCGTGTTACTATAGTAATAATGACATTGCGTCGGAGGACAATCTGCGTCGGTGCTGTGTCGCCCCCATACACAGCGGTGGGTATACGCTATGTCCTGTATGCTGTCTCATGTTGCTATAGTAATAATGACATTGCGTTGGAGGACAATCTGCGTCGGTGCTGTGTCGCTCCCCATACACAGCGGTGGGTACCCGCTATGTCCTGTATGCTGTCTCATGTTGCTATAGTAATAATGACATTGCGTTGGAGGACAATCTGTGTCGGTGCTGTGTCGCTCCCCATACACAGCGGTGGGTACCCGCTATGTCCTGTATGCTGTCTCATGTTGCTATAGTAATAATAACATTGCGGCGGAGGACAATCTGCGTCGGTGCTGTGTCGCTCCCGATACACAGCTGTGGGTATGCGCTATGTCCTGTATGCTGTCTCATGTTGCTATAGTAATAATGACATTGCGTTGGAGGACACTCTGCGTCGGTGCTGTGTCGCTCCCCATACACAGCGGTGGGTATGCGCTATGTCCTGTATGCTGTCTCATGTTGCTATAGTAATAATGACATTGCGTCGGAGGACAATCTACGTCGGTGCTGTGTCGCCCCCATACACAGCTGTGGGTACGCGCTATGTCCTGTATGCTGTCTCATGTTACTATAGTAATAATGACATTGCGTCGGAGGACAATCTGCATCGGTGCTGTGTCGCCCCCATACACAGCTGTGGGTATGCGCTATGTCCTGTATGCTGTCTCATGTTGCTATAGTAATAATGACATTGCGTCGGAGGACAATCTGCGTCGGTGCTGTGTCGCCCCCATACACAGCTGTGGGTACGCGCTATGTCCTGTATGCTGTCTCGTGTTGCTATAGTAATAATGACATTGCGTCGGAGGACAATCTGCGTCGGTGCTGTGTCGCCCCCATACACAGCGGTGGGTATACGCTATGTCCTGTATGCTGTCTCATGTTGCTATAGTAATAATGACATTGCGTCGGAGGACAATCTGCGTCGGTGCTGTGTCGCCCCCATACACAGCTGTGGGTACGGGATATGTCCTGTATGCTGTCTCATGTTGCTATAGTAATAATGACATTGCGTTGGAGGACAATCTGTGTCGGTGCTGTGTCGCTCCCCATACACAGCGGTGGGTACCCGCTATGTCCTGTATGCTGTCTCATGTTGCTATAGTAATAATGACATTGTGTCGGAGGACAATCTGCGTCGGTGCTGTGTCGCCCCCATACACAGCTGTGGGTACGCGCTATGTCCTGTATGCTGTCTCATGTTGCTATAGTAATAATGACATTGCGTCTGAGGACAATCTGCGTCGGTGCTGTGTCGCCCCCATACACAGCTGTGGGTACGCGCTATGTCCTGTATGCTGTCTCATGTTGCCATAGTAATAATGACATTGCGTCGGAGGACAATCTGTGTCGGTGCTGTGTCGCTCCCCATACACAGCTGTGGGTACGCGCTATGTACTGTATGCTGTCTCGTGTTACTATAATAATAATAATGACATTGCGTCGGAGGACAATCTGCATCGGTGCTGTGTCGCCCCCATACACAGCTGTGGGTACGCGCTATGTCCTGTATGCTGTCTCGTGTTGCTATAGTAATAATGACATTGCTTTGGAGGACAATCTGCGTCGGTGCTGTGTCGCCCCCATACACAGCTGTGGGTACGCGCTATGTCCTGTATGCTGTCTCGTGTTACTATAGTAATAATGACATTGCGTCGGAGGACAATCTGCGTCGGTGCTGTGTCGCCTCCATACACAGCGGTGGGTACACGCTATGTCCTGTATGCTGTCTCATGTTGCTATAGTAATAATGACATTGCGTTGGAGGACAATCTGCGTCGGTGCTGTGTCGCTCCCCATACACAGCGGTGGGTACCCGCTATGTCCTGTATGCTGTCTCATGTTGCTATAGTAATAATGACATTGCGTTGGAGGACAATCTGTGTCGGTGCTGTGTCGCTCCCCATACACAGCGGTGGGTACCCGCTATGTCCTGTATGCTGTCTCATGTTGCTATAGTAATAATGACATTGCGTAGGAGGACAATCTGCGTCTGTGCTGTGTCGCCCCCATACACAGCTGTGGGTACGCGCTATGTCCTGTATGCTGTCTCATGTTGCTATAGTAATAATGGCATTGCGTCGGAGGACAATCTACGTTGGTGCTGTGTCGCCCCCATACACAGCGGTGGGTACACGCTATGTCCTGTATGCTGTCTCATGTTACTATAGTAATAATGACATTGCGTCAGAGGACAATCTGCGTCTGTGCTGTGTCGCCCCCATACACAGCGGTGGGTACACGCTATGTCCTGTATGCTGTCTCATGTTACTATAGTAATAATGACATTGCGTCGGAGGACATTCTGCGTCGGTGCTGTGTCGCCCCCATACACAGCGGTGGGTACGCGCTATGTCCTGTATGCTGTCTCATGTTGCTATAGTAATAATGACATTGCGTCGGAGGACAATCTGCGTCGGTGCTGTGTCGCCCCCATACACAGCTGTGGGTACGCGCTATGTCCTGTATGCTGTCTCATGTTGCTATAGTAATAATGACATTGCGTCGGAGGACAATCTGTGTCGGTGCTGTGTCTCTCCCCATACACAGCGGTGAGTACGCGCTATGTCCTGTATGCTGTCTCATGTTGCTATAGTAATAATGACATTGCGTCGGAGGACAATCTGCGTCGGTGCTGTGTCGCCCCCATACACAGCTGTGGGTACGCGCTATGTCCTGTATGCTGTCTCATGTTGCTATAGTAATAATGGCATTGCGTCGGAGGATAATCTGCGTCGGTGCTGTGTCGCTCCCCGTACACAGCTGTGGGTAAGCGCTATGTCCTGTATGCTGTCTCGTTTTACTATAGTAATAATGACATTGCGTCGGAGGACAATCTGCGTCTGTGCTGTGTCGCCCCCATACACAGCTGTGGGTACACGCTATGTCCTGTATGCTGTCTCATGTTGCTATAGTAATAATGGCATTGCGTCAGAGGACAATCTACGTCGGTGCTGTGTCGCCCCCATACACAGCGGTGGGTACACGCTATGTCCTGTATGCTGTCTCATGTTGCTATAGTAATAATGACATTGCGTTGGAGGACAATCTGCGTCGGTGCGGTGTCGCCCCCATACACAGCGGTGGGTACACGCTATGTCCTGTATGCTGTCTCATGTTGCTATAGTAATAATGACATTGCGTCGGAGGACAATCTGCGTCGGTGCTGTGTCGCACCCCATACACAGCTGTGTGTACGCGCTATGTCCTGTATGCTGGCTCATGTTACTATAGTAATAATGACATTGCGTCGGAGGACATACTGCGTTGGTGCTGTGTCGCCCCCATACACAGCTGTGGGTAAGCGCTATGTCCTGTATGCTGTCTCATGTTTCTATAGTAATAATGACATTGCGTCGGAGGACAATCTGCGTCGGTGCTGTGTCGCCCCCATACACAGCTGTGGGTACGCGCTATGTCCTGTATGCTGTCTCATGTTGCTATAGTAATAATGACATTGCGGCGGAGGACAATCTGCGTCGGTGCTGTGTCGCTCCCCATACACAGCTGTGGGTACGCGCTATGTCCTGTATGCTGTCTCATGTTGCTATAGTAATAATGACATTGCGTCGGAGGACATTCTGCTTCGGTGCTGTGTCGCCCCCATACACAGCAGTGGGTACGCACTATGTCCTGTATGCTGTCTCATGTTGCTATAGTAATAATGACATTGCGTCGGAGGACAATCTGCGTCGGTGCTGTGTCGCCCCCATACACAGCTGTGGGTACGCGCTATGTCCTGTATGCTGTCTCGGGTTACTATAGTAATAATGACATTGCGTGGGAGGACAATCTGTGTCGGTGCTGTGTCTCTCCCCATACACAGCGGTGGGTATGCGCTATGTCCTGTATGCTGTCTCATGTTGCTATAGTAATAATGACATTGCGTCAGAGGACAATCTGCGTCGGTGCTGTGTCGCCCCCATACACAGCTGTGGGTACGCGCTATGTCCTGTATGCTGTCTCATGTTGCTATAGTAATAATGGCATTGCGTCAGAGGATAATCTGCGTCGGTGCTGTGTCGCTCCCCGTACACAGCTGTGGGTAAGCGCTATGTCCTGTATGCTGTCTCTTTTTACTATAGTAATAATGACATTGCGTCGGAGGACAATCTGCGTCTGTGCTGTGTCGCCCCCATACACAGCTGTGGGTACACGCTATTTCCTGTATGCTGTCTCATGTTGCTATAGTAATAATGACATTGCGTCGGAGGACAATCTGCGTCGGTGCTGTGTCGATGCCAAAAACACAGCAGTGGGTACACGCTATGTCCTGTATGCTGTCTCTTTGTTGCTATAGTAATAATAGCATTGCGTCAGAGGACAATCTACGTCGGTGCTGTGTCGCCCCCATACACAGCGGTGGGTACACGCTATGTCCTGTATGCTGTCTCATGTTGCTATAGTAATAATGACATTGCGTTGGAGGACAATCTGCGTCGGTGCGGTGTCGCCCCCATACACAGCGGTGGGTACACGCTATGTCCTGTATGCTGTCTCATGTTGCTATAGTAATAATGACATTGCGTCGGAGGACAATCTGCGTCAGTGCTGTGTCGCACCCCATACACAGCTGTGTGTACGCGCTATGTCCTATATGCTGGCTCATGTTACTATAGTAATAATGACATTGCGTCGGAGGACATACTGCGTTGGTGCTGTGTCGCCCCCATACACAGCTGTGGGTAAGCGCTATGTCCTGTATGCTGTCTCATGTTTCTATAGTAATAATGACATTGCGTCGGAGGACAATCTGCGTCGGTGCTGTGTCGCTCCCCGTACACAGCTGTGGGTACGCGCTATGTCCTGTATGCTGTCTCATGTTACTATAGTAATAATGACATTGCGTCGGAGGACAATCTGCGTCGGTGCTGTGTTGCTCCCCATACACAGCAGTGGGTACGCACTATGTCCTGTATGCTGTCTCATGTTGCTATAGTAATAATGACATTGCGGCGGAGGACAATCTGCGTCGGTGCTGTGTCGCTCCCCATACACAGCTGTGGGTATACGCTATGTCCTGTATGCTGTCTCATGTTGCTATAGTAATAATGACATTGCGTTGGAGGACATTCTGCTTCGGTGCTGTGTCGCCCCCATACACAGCAGTGGGTACGCACTATGTCCTGTATGCTGTCTCATGTTGCTATAGTAATAATGACATTGCGTCGGAGGACAATCTGCTTCGGTGCTGTGTCGCCCCCATACACAGCAGTGGGTACGCACTATGTCCTGTATGCTGTCTCATGATGCTATAGTAATAATGACATTGCGTCGGTGGACAATCTGCGTCTGTGCTGTGTCGCCCCCATACACAGCTGTGGGTACGCACTATGTCCTGTATGCTGTCTCATGTTGCTATAGTAATAATGACATTGCGTCGGAGGACAATCTGCGTCGGTGCTGTGTCGCCCCCATACACAGCTGTGGGTACGCGCTATGTCCTGTATGCTGTCTCATGTTGCTATAGTAATAATGACATTGCGTCGGAGGACAATCTGTGTCGGTGCTGTGTCTCTCCCCATACACAGCGGTGGGTACGCGCTATGTCCTGTATGCTGTCTCATGTTGCCATAGTAATAATGACATTGCATCGGAGGACAATCTGCGTCGGTGCTGTGTCGCCCCCATACACAGCTGTGGGTACGCGCTATGTCCTGTATGCTGTCTCATGTTGCTATAGTAATAATGGCATTGCGTCAGAGGATAATCTGCGTCGGTGCTGTGTCGCTCCCCGTACACAGCTGTGGGTAAGCGCTATGTCCTGTATGCTGTCTCGTTTTACTATAGTAATAATGACATTGCGTCGGAGGACAATCTGCGTCTGTGCTGTGTCGCCCCCATACACAGCTGTGGGTACACGCTATGTCCTGTATGCTGTCTCATGTTGCTATAGTAATAATGACATTGCGTCGGAGGACAATCTGCGTCAGTGCTGTGTCGCCCCCATACACAGCAGTGGGTACACGCTATGTCCTGTATGCTGTCTCATGTTGCTATAGTAATAATGGCATTGCGTCAGAGGACAATCTACGTCGGTGCTGTGTCGCCCCCATACACAGCGGTGGGTACACGCTATGTCCTGTATGCTGTCTCATGTTGCTATAGTAATAATGACATTGCGTTGGAGGACAATCTGCGTCGGTGCGGTGTCGCCCCCATACACAGCGGTGGGTACACGCTATGTCCTGTATGCTGTCTCATGTTGCTATAGTAATAATGACATTGCGTCGGAGGACAATCTGCGTCGGTGCTGTGTCGCTCCCCATACACAGCTGTGGGTACGCGCTATGTCCTGTATGCTGGCTCATGTTACTATAGTAATAATGACATTGCGTCGGAGGACATACTGCGTTGGTGCTGTGTCGCCCCCATACACAGCTGTGGGTAAGCGCTATGTCCTGTATGCTGTCTCATGTTTCTATAGTAATAATGACATTGCGTCGGAGGACAATCTGCGTCGGTGCTGTGTCGCTCCCCGTACACAGCTGTGGGTACGCGCTATGTCCTGTATGCTGTCTCATGTTACTATAGTAATAATGACATTGCGTCGGAGGACAATCTGCGTCGGTGCTGTGTTGCTCCCCATACACAGCAGTGGGTACGCACTATGTCCTGTATGCTGTCTCATGTTGCTATAGTAATAATGACATTGCGGCGGAGGACAATCTGCGTCGGTGCTGTGTCGCTCCCCATACACAGCTGTGGGTATGCGCTATGTCCTGTATGCTGTCTCATGTTGCTATAGTAATAATGACATTGCGTCGGAGGACATTCTGCTTCGGTGCTGTGTCGCCCCCATACACAGCAGTGGGTACGCACTATGTCCTGTATGCTGTCTCATGTTGCTATAGTAATAATGACATTGCGTCGGAGGACAATCTGCGTCGGTTCTGTGTCGCCCCCATACACAGCAGTGGGTACGCACTATGTCCTGTATGCTGTCTCATGTTGCTATAGTAATAATGACATTGCGTCGGTGGACAATCTGCGTCTGTGCTGTGTCGCCCCCATACACAGCTGTGGGTTTGCACTATGTCCTGTATGCTGTCTCATGTTGCTATAGTAATAATGACATTGCGTCGGAGGACAATCTGCGTCGGTGCTGTGTCGCCCCCATACACAGCTGTGGGTACGCGCTATGTCCTGTATGCTGTCTCATGTTGCTATAGTAATAATGACATTGCGTCGGAGGACAATCTGTGTCGGTGCTGTGTCTCTCCCCATACACAGCGGTGGGTACGCGCTATGTCCTGTATGCTGTCTCATGTTGCTATAGTAATAATGACATTGCATCGGAGGACAATCTGCGTCGGTGCTGTGTCGCCCCCATACACAGCTGTGGGTACGCGCTATGTCCTGTATGCTGTCTCATGTTGCTATAGTAATAATGGCATTGCGTCAGAGGATAATCTGCGTCGGTGCTGTGTCGCTCCCCGTACACAGCTGTGGGTAAGCGCTATGTCCTGTATGCTGTCTCGTTTTACTATAGTAATAATGACATTGCGTCGGAGGACAATCTGCGTCTGTGCTGTGTCGCCCCCATACACAGCTGTGGGTACACGCTATGTCCTGTATGCTGTCTCATGTTGCTATAGTAATAATGACATTGCGTCGGAGGACAATCTGCGTCGGTGCTGTGTCGCCCCCATACACAGCAGTGGGTACACGCTATGTCCTGTATGCTGTCTCATGTTGCTATAGTAATAATGGCATTGCGTCAGAGGACAATCTACGTCGGTGCTGTGTCGCCCCCATACACAGCGGTGGGTACACGCTATGTCCTGTATGCTGTCTCATGTTGCTATAGTAATAATGACATTGCGTTGGAGGACAATCTGCGTCGGTGCGGTGTCGCCCCCATACACAGCGGTGGGTACACGCTATGTCCTGTATGCTGTCTCATGTTGCTATAGTAATAATGACATTGCGTCGGAGGACAATCTGCGTCGGTGCTGTGTCGCTCCCCATACACAGCTGTGGGTACGCGCTATGTCCTGTATGCTGGCTCATGTTACTATAGTAATAATGACATTGCGTCGGAGGACATACTGCGTTGGTGCTGTGTCGCCCCCATACACAGCTGTGGGTAAGCGCTATGTCCTGTATGCTGTCTCATGTTTCTATAGTAATAATGACATTGCGTCGGAGGACAATCTGCGTCGGTGCTGTGTCGCTCCCCGTACACAGCTGTGGGTACGCGCTATGTCCTGTATGCTGTCTCATGTTACTATAGTAATAATGACATTGCGTCGGAGGACAATCTGCGTCGGTGCTGTGTTGCTCCCCATACACAGCAGTGGGTACGCACTATGTCCTGTATGCTGTCTCATGTTGCTATAGTAATAATGACATTGCGGCGGAGGACAATCTGCGTCGGTGCTGTGTCGCTCCCCATACACAGCTGTGGGTATGCGCTATGTCCTGTATGCTGTCTCATGTTGCTATAGTAATAATGACATTGCGTCGGAGGACATTCTGCTTCGGTGCTGTGTCGCCCCCATACACAGCAGTGGGTACGCACTATGTCCTGTATGCTGTCTCATGTTGCTATAGTAATAATGACATTGCGTCGGAGGACAATCTGCGTCGGTTCTGTGTCGCCCCCATACACAGCAGTGGGTACGCACTATGTCCTGTATGCTGTCTCATGTTGCTATAGTAATAATGACATTGCGTCGGTGGACAATCTGCGTCTGTGCTGTGTCGCCCCCATACACAGCTGTGGGTTTGCACTATGTCCTGTATGCTGTCTCATGTTGCTATAGTAATAATGACATTGCGTCGGAGGACAATCTGCGTCGGTGCTGTGTCGCCCCCATACACAGCTGTGGGTACGCGCTATGTCCTGTATGCTGTCTCATGTTGCTATAGTAATAATGACATTGCGTCGGAGGACAATCTGTGTCGGTGCTGTGTCTCTCCCCATACACAGCGGTGGGTACGCGCTATGTCCTGTATGCTGTCTCATGTTGCTATAGTAATAATGACATTGCATCGGAGGACAATCTGCGTCGGTGCTGTGTCGCCCCCATACACAGCTGTGGGTACGCGCTATGTCCTGTATGCTGTCTCATGTTGCTATAGTAATAATGGCATTGCGTCAGAGGATAATCTGCGTCGGTGCTGTGTCGCTCCCCGTACACAGCTGTGGGTAAGCGCTATGTCCTGTATGCTGTCTCGTTTTACTATAGTAATAATGACATTGCGTCGGAGGACAATCTGCGTCTGTGCTGTGTCGCCCCCATACACAGCTGTGGGTACACGCTATGTCCTGTATGCTGTCTCATGTTGCTATAGTAATAATGACATTGCGTCGGAGGACAATCTGCGTCGGTGCTGTGTCGCCCCCATACACAGCAGTGGGTACACGCTATGTCCTGTATGCTGTCTCATGTTGCTATAGTAATAATGGCATTGCGTCAGAGGACAATCTACGTCGGTGCTGTGTCGCCCCCATACACAGCGGTGGGTACACGCTATGTCCTGTATGCTGTCTCATGTTGCTATAGTAATAATGACATTGCGTTGGAGGACAATCTGCGTCGGTGCGGTGTCGCCCCCATACACAGCGGTGGGTACACGCTATGTCCTGTATGCTGTCTCATGTTGCTATAGTAATAATGACATTGCGTCGGAGGACAATCTGCGTCGGTGCTGTGTCGCTCCCCATACACAGCTGTGGGTACGCGCTATGTCCTGTATGCTGGCTCATGTTACTATAGTAATAATGACATTGCGTCGGAGGACATACTGCGTTGGTGCTGTGTCGCCCCCATACACAGCTGTGGGTAAGCGCTATGTCCTGTATGCTGTCTCATGTTTCTATAGTAATAATGACATTGCGTCGGAGGACAATCTGCGTCGGTGCTGTGTCGCTCCCCGTACACAGCTGTGGGTACGCGCTATGTCCTGTATGCTGTCTCATGTTACTATAGTAATAATGACATTGCGTCGGAGGACAATCTGCGTCGGTGCTGTGTTGCTCCCCATACACAGCAGTGGGTACGCACTATGTCCTGTATGCTGTCTCATGTTGCTATAGTAATAATGACATTGCGGCGGAGGACAATCTGCGTCGGTGCTGTGTCGCTCCCCATACACAGCTGTGGGTATGCGCTATGTCCTGTATGCTGTCTCATGTTGCTATAGTAATAATGACATTGCGTCGGAGGACATTCTGCTTCGGTGCTGTGTCGCCCCCATACACAGCAGTGGGTACGCACTATGTCCTGTATGCTGTCTCATGTTGCTATAGTAATAATGACATTGCGTCGGAGGACAATCTGCGTCGGTGCTGTGTCGCCCCCATACACAGCAGTGGGTACGCACTATGTCCTGTATGCTGTCTCATGTTGCTATAGTAATAATGACATTGCGGCGGAGAACAATCTGCGTCGGTGCTGTGTCGCCCCCATACACAGCTGTGGGTACGCGCTATGTCCTGTATGCTGTCTCATGTTACTATAGTAATAATGACATTGCGTCGGAGGACAATCTGCATCGGTGCTGTGTCGCCCCCATACACAGCTGTGGGTATGCGCTATGTCCTGTATGCTGTCTCATGTTGCTATAGTAATAATGACATTGCGTCGGAGGACAATCTGCGTCGGTGCTGTGTCGCCCCCATACACAGCTGTGGGTACGCGCTATGTCCTGTATGCTGTCTCGTGTTGCTATAGTAATAATGACATTGCGTCGGAGGACAATCTGCGTCGGTGCTGTGTCGCCCCCATACACAGCGGTGGGTATACGCTATGTCCTGTATGCTGTCTCATGTTGCTATAGTAATAATGACATTGCGTCGGAGGACAATCTGCGTCGGTGCTGTGTCGCCCCCATACACAGCTGTGGGTACGGGATATGTCCTGTATGCTGTCTCATGTTGCTATAGTAATAATGACATTGCGTTGGAGGACAATCTGTGTCGGTGCTGTGTCGCTCCCCATACACAGCGGTGGGTACCCGCTATGTCCTGTATGCTGTCTCATGTTGCTATAGTAATAATGACATTGCGTCGGAGGACAATCTGCGTCGGTGCTGTGTCGCCCCCATACACAGCTGTGGGTACGCGCTATGTCCTGTATGCTGTCTCATGTTGCTATAGTAATAATGACATTGCGTCTGAGGACAATCTGCGTCGGTGCTGTGTCGCCCCCATACACAGCTGTGGGTACGCGCTATGTCCTGTATGCTGTCTCATGTTGCTATAGTAATAATGACATTGCGTCGGAGGACAATCTGTGTCGGTGCTGTGTCGCTCCCCATACACAGCTGTGGGTACGCGCTATGTACTGTATGCTGTCTCGTGTTACTATAATAATAATAATGACATTGCGTCGGAGGACAATCTGCATCGGTGCTGTGTCGCCCCCATACACAGCTGTGGGTACGCGCTATGTCCTGTATGCTGTCTCGTGTTGCTATAGTAATAATGACATTGCGTCGGAGGACAATCTGCGTCGGTGCTGTGTCGCCCCCATACACAGCTGTGGGTATGCGCTATGTCCTGTATGCTGTCTCGTGTTACTATAGTAATAATGACATTGCGTCGGAGGACAATCTGCGTCGGTGCTGTGTCGCCCCCATACACAGCGGTGGGTACACGCTATGTCCTGTATGCTGTCTCATGTTGCTATAGTAATAATGACATTGCGTTGGAGGACAATCTGCGTCGGTGCTGTGTCGCTCCCCATACACAGCGGTGGGTACCCGCTATGTCCTGTATGCTGTCTCATGTTGCTATAGTAATAATGACATTGCGTTGGAGGACAATCTGTGTCGGTGCTGTGTCGCTCCCCATACACAGCGGTGGGTACCCGCTATGTCCTGTATGCTGTCTCATGTTGCTATAGTAATAATGATATTGCGTCGGAGGACAATCTGCGTCTGTGCTGTGTCGCCCCCATACACAGCTGTGGGTACGCGCTATGTCCTGTATGCTGTCTCATGTTGCTATAGTATTAATGGCATTGCGTCGGAGGACAATCTACGTTGGTGCTGTGTCGCCCCCATACACAGCGGTGGGTACACGCTATGTCCTGTATGCTGTCTCATGTTACTATAGTAATAATGACATTGCGGCGGAGGACAATCTGCGTCTGTGCTGTGTCGCCCCCATACACAGCGGTGGGTACGCGCTATGTCCTGTATGCTGTCTCATGTTGCTATAGTAATAATGACATTGCGTCGGAGGACAATCTGCGTCTGTGCTGTGTCGCCCCCATACACAGCGGTGGGTACACGCTATGTCCTGTATGCTGTCTCATGTTACTATAGTAATAATGACATTGCGTCGGAGGACATTCTGCGTCGGTGCTGTGTCGCCCCCATACACAGCGGTGGGTACGCGCTATGTCCTGTATGCTGTCTCATGTTGCTATAGTAATAATGACATTGCGTCGGAGGACAATCTGTGTCGGTGCTGTGTCGCCCCCATACACAGCTGTGGGTACGCGCTATGTCCTGTATGCTGTCTCATGTTGCTATAGTAATAATGACATTGCGTCGGAGGACAATCTGCATCGGTGCTGTGTCGCCCCCATACACAGCTGTGGGTATGCGCTATGTCCTGTATGCTGTCTCATGTTGCTATAGTAATAATGACATTGCGTCGGAGGACAATCTGCGTCGGTGCTGTGTCGCCCCCATACACAGCTGTGGGTACGCGCTATGTCCTGTATGCTGTCTCGTGTTGCTATAGTAATAATGACATTGCGTCGGAGGACAATCTGCGTCGGTGCTGTGTCGCCCCCATACACAGCGGTGGGTATACGCTATGTCCTGTATGCTGTCTCATGTTGCTATAGTAATAATGACATTGCGTCGGAGGACAATCTGCGTCGGTGCTGTGTCGCCCCCATACACAGCTGTGGGTACGGGATATGTCCTGTATGCTGTCTCATGTTGCTATAGTAATAATGACATTGCGTTGGAGGACAATCTGTGTCGGTGCTGTGTCGCTCCCCATACACAGCGGTGGGTACCCGCTATGTCCTGTATGCTGTCTCATGTTGCTATAGTAATAATGACATTGCGTCGGAGGACAATCTGCGTCGGTGCTGTGTCGCCCCCATACACAGCTGTGGGTACGCGCTATGTCCTGTATGCTGTCTCATGTTGCTAAAGTAATAATGACATTGCGTCTGAGGACAATCTGCGTCGGTGCTGTGTCGCTCCCCATACACAGCGGTGGGTACCCGCTATGTCCTGTATGCTGTCTCATGTTACTATAGTAATAATGACATTGCGTCGGAGGACGATCTGCGTCGGTGCTGTGTCGCCCCCATACACAGCTGTGGGTACGCGCTATGTCCTGTATGCTGTCTCATGTTACTATAGTAATAATGACATTGCGTCGGAGGACAATCTGCGTCGGTGCTGTGTCGCTCCCCGTACACAGCTGTGGGTACGCGCTATGTCCTGTATGCTGTCTCATGTTGCTATAGTAATAATGACATTGCGTCTGAGGACAATCTGCGTCGGTGCTGTGTCGCCCCCATACACAGCTGTGGGTACGCGCTATGTCCTGTATGCTGTCTCATGTTGCTATAGTAATAATGACATTGCGTCGGAGGACAATCTGTGTCGGTGCTGTGTCGCTCCCCATACACAGCTGTGGGTACGCGCTATGTACTGTATGCTGTCTCGTGTTACTATAATAATAATAATGACATTGCGTCGGAGGACAATCTGCATCGGTGCTGTGTCGCCCCCATACACAGCTGTGGGTACGCGCTATGTCCTGTATGCTGTCTCGTGTTGCTATAGTAATAATGACATTGCGTCGGAGGACAATCTGCGTCGGTGCTGTGTCGCTCCCCATACACAGCTGTGGGTAAGCGCTATGTCCTCTATGCTATACAACAAAATGGTGCTCCAAAAGGCGCTGTGATCTCCTCTTTTTAAAGTGTACGATATTTCTATCACCAATGTGATCGATCTAGACTCCTTCCTTCCGTCCAGCCGCTCTTAAAGAAAACCACAACTGACCTGGGTAAAGGTCCCTATGTGCCCGTAATGGTTTCTTTAAGTCTCCACGACCTCTGCATACATAAATGACGGTGTCAATCCAGTAGAATCACCAGGACCCCATAAAACAAGGACTCACCCGAATCAGGTGCCCTATATGCATGTAAAGGTTTCTTTTTCTTCCGCTTTAAAAAGAGGAGATCACAGCGCCTTTTGGAGCACCATTTTGTTGTATTGCTTATGTATTAAGATTGGGGAATCTTAAGGTGTATCCCTAGGCTGCAGTGATCTGGGCGCAGTCATTATTTTCATTTTTTTTTGTGTCCATTGTTGTATTTTCCCTTATTGAAAATAGACTAGCAGCCCCACAGTATGTTTGCACATAGAGGACGTAGAAACATCTGTGCTAATGAAGTGTTTAATCAAAATGATGAGGTTGAAGTAGCCGATCATAATGTTGAAAGCGTTATGTATAAATTAGAAAAGGCACTCATACAAGAAGGAAAAATCTGGTGGGAACTAGCTTCTCTGGAGAAGTATATCTCCAGTAAAATCGTACCACGTGGTCTAAGAATTGATAAAGTCCCATCTTTTGATTGTGAATCAACCTCGTTCAAAATAAATTGGTTTAAAATATTGGACGAATGTTCCACTAAATTAATGGAGCTTATTATCAGCCAGAAAAAAGAGGAACTGAATAAGGTTGAACAGGAGATCATCACGTATAGATCACTTGTCGAACCTTATGCAAAAACTAAAGATTATGAGAAATTGGAGGAGGATATTGCAAACAGAATAGACAGAAGTGAAAAAGAGCTAATGACTAAGAAAAAAAAGAAATTTATTAGGGACACTAAGGATTATAAGGATGGTACTGAGCACCTCATTACTAAAAAAGAAACTCGCTTTATTAGGTCTAATACCAATTTGCAAAAACCAGAAAGTATCAGGCCCCATCCAAACAATCCTAGAAATAAGGGTATGATACAACCCATTTCCACTACTAGGAACAATAGAGAGACTGGAGGTGAGAACTTACATAATCCCAACCCCATAGTTCGAAATAAATACAGGAAATATAATAACTACAGAGCTTGGAGAGAAAACTCAGGGGATAATTGGAGGGAGAGAATGGCAACCTCCCATAAAGGGCCAATAAAAGAAACACCTACCAACAGTAGGGAACCCCGCACCAACATGCTCACCCCAAAACGTCAACGAGATAGGAGGGATGATAACACTGAGTCTCATAATGGGCATTTTTTGGACAGGCGTTCGACACGCAATGTCCACAGATAAATCCCCCCAAAAAACATAAAAAAAGAGGGAAACGGGGTAAAAGGAGAAAAAAACTATTCAGAAAAAGAAAATTAGAGGACTCTAACAGCACTACCACCATTCAAGTGGTAGAGGGCCAATCACCCAATGAGGATAGTCACAAAACAAAAATCATCAACCTCAGTGACTATACTTTAACTGAGGATGAAGTCAGCGTCCTGGAGAAGGGGCTTAAATTTGCCCCATCCAATAAAGTGGACAAATTTGAAGTCTTTCTAGATCTCCAAAAATTTGTCCGCAAATTAACCCTCAAAAGATTTTTTGAAGATGAGAACAGTAATGCCCTGGACACTGCCCCTAATAATAATTTTTCTGTATTTAAAAAACAGTCCACGTTTTTTCCGGTCCATAAAAAGGGTTGCTTCGTGGAGTCATTTGAAAAATTGGTCCGCGAAGATCTAGATAGAGTCCAACTTAAACCAGTCAAAAATGTCAATCTTTCTAAAAATCAACGGCAGGCGATTAAATCCCTGCAGGATAATAAAGATATTATTATAAAGCCAGCCGACAAGGGTGGGAGTATAGTTGTCTTGTCGGTTGACGAATACAATGCAGAAATTCTAAGACAGTTAGCGGATACCAGCACATACAAGAAATTAAGGGGGAACCCCACAGATAAAATTCAAGAGAAACTTGTGGTATTCCTGGCATTGTATACATCCAAGGGAACGATCACTAAAACTGTGGGGGAATACATACACATTCCAAATCCCTCCATACCGGTTGTGTATGTACTTCCAAAAATCCACAAATCGGCCACTAACCCCCCTGGTAGACCGATTGTGGCTGGTACTAATTCTGCTTTATCTAATTTATCCCATTACATTGATTCCTTATTGCAGCCGCTTGTCCTTAAAACCAGGTCCTATTTAAAGGATACCATCAGCACGATACAAATGCTGAAAGAAGTGAGGTGGCAATCGGAGTACACTTTGGTGACCTCCGATGTCACCTCGCTTTACACCATTATTGACCATGAATTGGGCCTTCAGGCGGTCAGTTTTTTTCTTGAAAAAGATGACACACCATCGGACCTTAAGTCGTTTATATTGGAGGGGATTTCATTAATTTTGAAAAACAATTATTTTTGGTTCGATGGTGATTTTTTCTTACAGCTCAGGGGTACGGCGATGGGGACCAGGCTGGCGCCCAGTTATGCCAATTTATTTATGGCATGGTGGGAGGAAGTTAACATCTGGAATAAACCCCATCTGGACGCCAGCCTGGTCACCTATCGTCGTTATATCGACGATATTCTCTTTGTGTGGAGGGGAGACCACGTATCCCTTACAACTTTTTGTGAAGAACTGAATGCCAACCAGGTTAATATACAGTTGACATTTCAAACCAGTCAAAACCAACTTAGTTTTTTGGATCTCTTAATATACATTGATGAAGGTTGTCTAAAAACCCGAAACTTCGAAAAGCCCACGGACAGCAACTCATACATTGATTTCCGTAGCAATCACCACGCAAATTGGCTGCGAAGTATTCCCAGTGGTCAGTTCAGCCGAATTAGTCGAAATTGCACGGATGTGGACACTTATTGTCAACATGCGAAAAAACTTAGCCAACAATTCAAACAGAAGGGCTATGATTCCATATTAATAGAAGATGCTATGAGTAAAGGGACTGATGCTATTTTGCACAGATCAGATATGGGACTTGAAATTTCTCCTAAGAAACCCAGTGACCTTGGGATCTGTTTCATTACTAAATTTACCAGCCAATCGAAGCAGATTGAACAGATCTTTAGGCGACATTGGGGGATTTTGAGAAATGACCCCATTCTTAACAAGTATGTTAAAGACAAACCAACTTTTATTTACCGTAAGGCTCAAAACCTCAAGAGTAAATTAGTTAGAAGTGCTATCAACACCCCCAGCCCATCCAGCCTTATTAAAACAAAGGGATTTTTTCGTTGTGGTTCATGTACCATGTGTCGCATATGCAAGGGGTCCACAAAGGCTGTTCAACAATACCGAGATCCACACACAAATAAGATGCTCGATATTGCTGAGTTTATTACTTGCAACACCAAATTCTGTGTGTATTTGCTGGAATGTTCGTGCAAAAAAGTGTATATCGGGAAAACCACCCGACAACTGAAGATTAGACTAGCCGAACACTGTAGAAATATTACTAAGGGTGTTGAGTCTCATAATGTATCTTTGCACTTCAAAAAAATGCATAATGGGGACACTAAGCATATTCTAAATTTTTGTGGGATTAAACATATCTCTGAACATTGGAGAGTAAATGATAGAGATAAAAAACTATCACAAGAAGAAATGAGATCAATTTACTCTCTCAATACTATCGAGCCATTTGGTCTAAATGTAGGATTTGAACTTAAATGTTTTTTGTGATTCCCACATATACCATCATGTACCTGCATCAAAGTGTAATTAGCAACTTACCAAACCTCATCATATATTGTATCCACTCAGTTAATATATGTATTTATCTGGTTTTAGTCTGAGATTTTCACTAATATATTTTATTCTCTATGTTGTATGTTGGTAAACGTATGGAGGAAACTGAAGGTGCAACCAGAAAGAGATCAAGCTTACTGCGCTATTACACGTTGGTGAAACGCACAGACATATTCCCGGAAGGCAATATGCGTTCCACTTCAACAGGGCGGACAAACCAAATAAAGTTTTAAAGTGATATACAGCGCAATGACACAGGACGCGCTGTGTAGGTATCAGGAAGTCCTGTGCGGTCCACGCGTCACCAGAAGTGACGCAAGATGACGCGCGATGCGTGTCACACACCAGGAAGTATTCGGGGATGGCGCGAAACTACATTATCCTGACGGAATGAAACGGCTGATCTCTTTGATTGTGGGTAAAACCATGAACGGACCCACACTGGATTATCTGTATGTTTGCACCACTAATGTATTTGTCTATCGGTTTTTTCTACATTGTATCCTAAATGGAGGTGTATTGTATATTTGTACATTGTGTGATTCTGTTTTTAATGTGTTTTTTAACTTGTTAAAGATGAATTGATTCTTATTGTCGGTCCATGTTTTGGGGAAACCCAGGGCATGTTTCTTTGGGATGTGGTATAAAAACCATACAAGTGGTAACATACTCCACACCTTGAAAAAGGGCTTATTCACATAGCCCGAAACGCGTTGGTGGTTGGAGGAGCAAGTGAAATACCCTAGAGGTTTGTGGTAGGTGCTGGTTACCATCTTCAGCAACTGGGCGGCCTTCTATCCGGATTGGGAGGTAACCCAGACCACCACTCGCCTTGGGATTTCCTTCCCACTTTTTATGCATTTTTTATTCTTTTTATTGTGAAAATAAATCTTTTTGGATACTACAAGTCTTCACGGAGTAAGCTGTCTACTTGTGGGGATTCGGAAGAAAAAGAAACCTTTACATGCATATAGGGCACCTGATTCGGGTGAGTCCTTGTTTTATGGGGTCCTGGTGATTCTACTGGATTGACACCGTCATTTATGTATGCAGAGGTCGTGGAGACTTAAAGAAACCATTACGGGCACATAGGGACCTTTACCCAGGTCAGTTGTGGTTTTCTTTAAGAGCGGCTGGACGGAAGGAAGGAGTCTAGATCGATCACATTGGTGATAGAAATATCGTACACTTTAAAAAGAGGAGATCACAGCGCCTTTTGGAGCACCATTTTGTTGTATTGCTTATGTATTAAGATTGGGGAATCTTAAGGTGTATCCCTAGGCTGCAGTGATCTGGGCGCAGTCATTATTTTCATTTTTTTTGTGTCCATGTCCTCTATGCTGTCTCATGTTGCTATAGTAATAATTACATTGCGTCTGAGCTGTGTCGCCCCCATACACAGCTGTGGGTACGCGCTATGTCCTGTATGCTGTCTCATGTTGCTATAGTAATAATGACATTGCGTCGGAGGACAATCTGCGTCGGTGCTGTGTCGCCCCCATACACAGCGGTGGGTACACGCTATGTCCTGTATGCTGTCTCATGTTGCTATAGTAATAATGACATTGCGTTGGAGGACAATCTGCGTCGGTGCTGTGTCGCTCCCCATACACAGCGGTGGGTACCCGCTATGTCATGTATGCTGTCTCATGTTGCTATAGTAATAATGACATTGCGTTGGAGGACAATCTGTGTCGGTGCTGTGTCGCTCCCCATACACAGCGGTGGGTACCCGCTATGTCCTGTATGCTGTCTCATGTTGCTATAGTAATAATGACATTGCGTTGGAGGACAATCTGCGTCGGTGCTGTGTCGCCCCCATACACAGCTGTGGGTATGCGCTATGTCCTGTATGCGGTCTCATGTTGCTATAGTAATAATGATATTGCGTCGGAGGACAATCTGCGTCTGTGCTGTGTCGCCCCCATACACAGCTGTGGGTACGCGCTATGTCCTGTATGCTGTCTCATGTTGCTTAGGTAATAATGGCATTGCGTCGGAGGACAATCTACGTTGGTGCTGTGTCGCCCCCATACACAGCGGTGGGTACACGCTATGTCCTGTATGCTGTCTCATGTTACTATAGTAATAATGACATTGCGTCGGAGGACAATCTGCGTCTGTGCTGTGTCGCCCCCATACACAGCGGTGGGTACACGCTATGTCCTGTATGCTGTCTCATGTTACTATAGTAATAATGACATTGCGTCGGAGGACATTCTGCGTCGGTGCTGTGTCGCCCCCATACACAGCGGTGGGTATGCGCTATGTCCTGTATGCTGTCTCATGTTGCTATAGTAATAATGACATTGCGTCGGAGGACAATCTGTGTCGGTGCTGTGTCGCCCCCATACACAGCTGTGGGTACGCGCTATGTCCTGTATGCTGTCTCATGTTGCTATAGTAATAATGACATTGCGTCGGAGGACAATCTGTGTCGGTGCTGTGTCTCTCCCCATACACAGCGGTGGGTACGCGCTATGTCCTGTATGCTGTCTCATGTTGCTATAGTAATAATGACATTGCGTCGGAGGACAATCTGCGTCGGTGCTGTGTCGCCCCCATACACAGCTGTGGGTACGCGCTATGTCCTGTATGCTGTCTCATGTTGCTATAGTAATAATGGCATTGCGTCGGAGGATAATCTGCGTCGGTGCTGTGTCGCTCCCCGTACACAGCTGTGGGTAAGCGCTATGTCCTGTATGCTGTCTCGTTTTACTATAGTAATAATGACATTGCGTCGGAGGACAATCTGCGTCTGTGCTGTGTCGCCCCCATACACAGCTGTGGGTACACGCTATGTCCTGTATGCTGTCTCATGTTGCTATAGTAATAATGGCATTGCGTCAGAGGACAATCTACGTCGGTGCTGTGTCGCCCCCATACACAGCGGTGGGTACACGCTATGTCCTGTATGCTGTCTCATGTTGCTATAGTAATAATGACATTGCGTTGGAGGACAATCTGCGTCGGTGCGGTGTCGCCCCCATACACAGCGGTGGGTACACGCTATGTCCTGTATGCTGTCTCATGTTGCTATAGTAATAATGACATTGCGTTGGAGGACAATCTGCGTCGGTGCTGTGTCGCACCCCATACACAGCTGTGTGTACGCGCTATGTCCTGTATGCTGGCTCATGTTACTATAGTAATAATGACATTGCGTCGGAGGACATACTGCGTTGGTGCTGTGTCGCCCCCATACACAGCTGTGGGTAAGCGCTATGTCCTGTATGCTGTCTCATGTTTCTATAGTAATAATGACATTGCGTCGGAGGACAATCTGCGTCGGTGCTGTGTCGCCCCCATACACAGCTGTGGGTACGCGCTATGTCCTGTATGCTGTCTCATGTTGCTATAGTAATAATGACATTGCGTCGGTGGACAATCTGCGTCTGTGCTGTGTCGCCCCCATACACAGCTGTGGGTACGCACTATGTCCTGTATGCTGTCTCATGTTGCTATAGTAATAATGACATTGCGTCGGAGGACAATCTGTGTCGGTGCTGTGTCTCTCCCCATACACAGCGGTGGGTACGCGCTATGTCCTGTATGCTGTCTCATGTTGCTATAGTAATAATGACATTGCGTCAGAGGACAATCTGCGTCGGTGCTGTGTCGCCCCCATACACAGCTGTGGGTACGCGCTATGTCCTGTATGCTGTCTCATGTTGCTATAGTAATAATGGCATTGCGTCAGAGGATAATCTGCGTCGGTGCTGTGTCGCTCCCCGTACACAGCTGTGGGTAAGCGCTATGTCCTGTATGCTGTCTCGTTTTACTATAGTAATAATGACATTGCGTCGGAGGACAATCTGCGTCGGTGCTGTGTCGCCCCCATACACAGCTGTGGGTACGCGCTATGTCCTGTATGCTGTCTCATGTTGCTATAGTAATAATGGCATTGCGTCAGAGGATAATCTGCGTCGGTGCTGTGTCGCTCCCCGTACACAGCTGTGGGTAAGCGCTATGTCCTGTATGCTGTCTCATGTTGCTATAGTAATAATGACATTGCGTCAGAGGACAATCTGCGTCAGTGCTGTGTCGCCCCCATACACAGCTGTGGGTACGCGCTATGTCCTGTATGCTGTCTCATGTTGCTATAGTAATAATGGCATTGCGTCAGAGGACAATCTGCGTCTGTGCTGTGTCGCCCCCATACACAGCTGTGGGTACACGCTATGTCCTGTATGCTGTCTCATGTTGCTATAGTAATAATGACATTGCGTCGGAGGACAATCTGCGTCGGTGCTGTGTCGATGCCAAAAACACAGCAGTGGGTACACGCTATGTCCTGTATGCTGTCTCATGTTGCTATAGTATTAATAGCATTGCGTCAGAGGACAATCTACGTCGGTGCTGTGTCGCCCCCATACACAGCGGTGGGTACACGCTATGTCCTGTATGCTGTCTCATGTTGCTATAGTAATAATGACATTGCGTTGGAGGACAATCTGCGTCGGTGCTGTGTCGCCCCCATACACAGCTGTGGGTACGCGCTATGTCCTGTATGCTGTCTCATGTTGCTATAGTAATAATGGCATTGCGTCAGAGGATAATCTGCGTCGGTGCTTTGTCGCTCCCCGTACACAGCTGTGGGTACGCGCTATGTCCTGTATGCTGTCTCATGTTGCTATAGTAATAATGACATTGCGTCGGAGGACATTCTGCTTCGGTGCTGTGTCGCCCCCATACACAGCAGTGGGTACGCACTATGTCCTGTATGCTGTCTCATGTTGCTATAGTAATAATGACATTGCGTCGGAGGACAATCTGCGTCGGTGCTGTGTCGCCCCCATACACAGCAGTGGGTACGCACTATGTCCTGTATGCTGTCTCATGTTGCTATAGTAATAATGACATTGCGTCGGTGGACAATCTGCGTCTGTGCTGTGTCGCCCCCATACACAGCTGTGGGTACGCATTATGTCCTGTATGCTGTCTCATGTTGCTTTAGTAATAATGACATTGCGTCGGAGGACAATCTGCGTCGGTGCTGTGTCGCCCCCATACACAGCTGTGGGTACGCGCTATGTCCTGTATGCTGTCTCATGTTGCTATAGTAATAATGGCATTGCGTCAGAGGATAATCTGCGTCGGTGCTGTGTCGCTCCCCGTACACAGCTGTGGGTAAGCGCTATGTCCTGTATGCTGTCTCGTTTTACTATAGTAATAATGACATTGCGTCGGAGGACAATCTGCGTCTGTGCTGTGTCGCCCCCATACACAGCTGTGGGTACACGCTATGTCCTGTATGCTGTCTCATGTTGCTATAGTAATAATGACATTGCGTCGGAGGACAATCTGCGTCGGTGCTGTGTCGCCCCCATACACAGCAGTGGGTACACGCTATGTCCTGTATGCTGTCTCATGTTGCTATAGTAATAATGGCATTGCGTCAGAGGACAATCTACGTCGGTGCTGTGTCGCCCCCATACACAGCGGTGGGTACACGCTATGTCCTGTATGCTGTCTCATGTTGCTATAGTAATAATGACATTGCGTTGGAGGACAATCTGCGTCGGTGCGGTGTCGCCCCCATACACAGCGGTGGGTACACGCTATGTCCTGTATGCTGTCTCATGTTGCTATAGTAATAATGACATTGCGTCGGAGGACAATCTGCGTCGGTGCTGTGTCGCTCCCCATACACAGCTGTGGGTACGCGCTATGTCCTGTATGCTGGCTCATGTTACTATAGTAATAATGACATTGCGTCGGAGGACATACTGCGTTGGTGCTGTGTCGCCCCCATACACAGCAGTGGGTAAGCGCTATGTCCTGTATGCTGTCTCATGTTTCTATAGTAATAATGACATTGCGTCGGAGGACAATCTGCGTCGGTGCTGTGTCGCTCCCTGTACACAGCTGTGGGTACGCGCTATGTCCTGTATGCTGTCTCATGTTACTATAGTAATAATGACATTGCGTCGGAGGACAATCTGCGTCGGTGCTGTGTCGCTCCCCATACACAGCTGTGGGTAAGCGCTATGTCCTCTATGCTGTCTCATGTTGCTATAGTAATAATGACATTGCGTCGGAGGACAATCTGCGTCGGTGCTGTGTTGCTCCCCATACACAGCAGTGGGTACGCACTATGTCCTGTATGCTGTCTCATGTTGCTATAGTAATAATGACATTGCGGCGGAGGACAATCTGCGTCGGTGCTGTGTCGCTCCCCATACACAGCTGTGGGTATGCGCTATGTCCTGTATGCTGTCTCATGTTGCTATAGTAATAATGACATTGCGTCGGAGGACATTCTGCTTCGGTGCTGTGTCGCCCCCATACACAGCAGTGGGTACGCACTATGTCCTGTATGCTGTCTCATGTTGCTATAGTAATAATGACATTGCGTCGGAGGACAATCTGCGTCGGTGCTGTGTCGCCCCCATACACAGCAGTGGGTACGCACTATGTCCTGTATGCTGTCTCATGTTGCTATAGTAATAATGACATTGCGTCGGTGGACAATCTGCGTCTGTGCTGTGTCGCCCCCATACACAGCTGTGGGTATGCACTATGTCCTGTATGCTGTCTCATGTTGCTATAGTAATAATGACATTGCGTCGGAGGACAATCTGCGTCGGTGCTGTGTCGCCCCCATACACAGCTGTGGGTACGCGCTATGTCCTGTATGCTGTCTCATGTTGCTATAGTAATAATGACATTGCGTCGGAGGACAATCTGTGTCGGTGCTGTGTCTCTCCCCATACACAGCGGTGGGTACGCGCTATGTCCTGTATGCTGTCTCATGTTGCTATAGTAATAATGACATTGCATCGGAGGACAATCTGCGTCGGTGCTGTGTCGCCCCCATACACAGCTGTGGGTACGCGCTATGTCCTGTATGCTGTCTCATGTTGCTATAGTAATAATGGCATTGCGTCAGAGGATAATCTGCGTCGGTGCTGTGTCGCTCCCCGTACACAGCTGTGGGTAAGCGCTATGTCCTGTATGCTGTCTCGTTTTACTATAGTAATAATGACATTGCGTCGGAGGACAATCTGCGTCTGTGCTGTGTCGCCCCCATACACAGCTGTGGGTACACGCTATGTCCTGTATGCTGTCTCATGTTGCTATAGTAATAATGACATTGCGTCGGAGGACAATCTGCGTCGGTGCTGTGTCGCCCCCATACACAGCAGTGGGTACACGCTATGTCCTGTATGCTGTCTCATGTTGCTATAGTAATAATGGCATTGCGTCAGAGGACAATCTACGTCGGTGCTGTGTCGCCCCCATACACAGCGGTGGGTACACGCTATGTCCTGTATGCTGTCTCATGTTGCTATAGTAATAATGACATTGCGTTGGAGGACAGTCTGCGTCGGTGCGGTGTCGCCCCCATACACAGCGGTGGGTACACGCTATGTCCTGTATGCTGTCTCATGTTGCTATAGTAATAATGACATTGCGTCGGAGGACAATCTGCGTCGGTGCTGTGTCGCTCCCCATACACAGCTGTGGGTACGCGCTATGTCCTGTATGCTGGCTCATGTTACTATAGTAATAATGACATTGCGTCGGAGGACATACTGCGTTGGTGCTGTGTCGCCCCCATACACAGCTGTGGGTAAGCGCTATGTCCTGTATGCTGTCTCATGTTTCTATAGTAATAATGACATTGCGTCGGAGGACAATCTGCGTCGGTGCTGTGTCGCTCCCCGTACACAGCTGTGGGTACGCGCTATGTCCTGTATGCTGTCTCATGTTACTATAGTAATAATGACATTGCGTCGGAGGACAATCTGCGTCTGTGCTGTGTTGCTCCCCATACACAGCAGTGGGTACGCGCTATGTCCTGTATGCTGGCTCATGTTACTATAGTAATAATGACATTGCGTCAGAGGACAATCTGCGTCGGTGCTGTGTCGCTCCCCCATACACAGCGGTGGGTACGCGCTATGTCCTGTATGCTGTCTCATGTTACTATAGTAATAATGACATTGCGTCGGAGGACATTCTGCGTCGGTGCTGTGTCGCCCCCATACACAGCGGTGGGTATGCGCTATGTCCTGTATGCTGTCTCATGTTGCTATAGTAATAATGACATTGCGTCGGAGGACAATCTGTGTCGGTGCTGTGTCGCCCCCATACACAGCTGTGGGTACGCGCTATGTCCTGTATGCTGTCTCATGTTGCTATAGTAATAATGACATTGCGGCGGAGGACAATCTGCGTCGGTGCTGTGTCGCTCCCCATACACAGCTGTGGGTATGCGCAATGTCCTGTATGCTGTCTCATGTTGCTATAGTAATAATGACATTGCGTCGGAGGACATTCTGCTTCGGTGCTGTGTCGCCCCCATACACAGCAGTGGGTACGCACTATGTCCTGTATGCTGTCTCATGTTGCTATAGTAATAATGACATTGCGTCGGAGGACAATCTGCGTCGGTGCTGTGTCGCCCCCATACACAGCAGTGGGTACGCACTATGTCCTGTATGCTGTCTCATGTTGCTATAGTAATAATGACATTGCGGCGGAAAACAATCTGCGTCGGTGCTGTGTCGCTCCCCATACACAGCAGTGGGTACGCGCTATGTCCTGTATGCTGTCTCATGTTACTATAGTAATAATGACATTGTGTCGGAGGACAATCTGCGTCGGTGCTGTGTCGCCCCCATACACAGCTGTGGGTACGCGCTATGTCCTGTATGCTGTCTCATGTTACTATAGTAATAATGACATTGCGTCGGAGGACAATCTGCGTCGGTGCTGTGTCGCCCCCATACACAGCAGTGGGTACGAGCACTGTGTGCAGCCAGCACCACGGACAGTCAGCGCACTAGAACTTTCCTGCAGTTTTCGGCCTTCGGGAGTCGCCTCCTTGTCACTCATCAGAAGCACATGGACTAAATTAGGACATGAATTTGCCCCATGCCAGATATGCCCGCTCACTGCATACTGACAAGTTCGTGGACCTATGATAGTGCCATGTCCTGCTGGCAGGGAGCCCATCAGCTGCCCATCTATCTGTGTATAATGAACATATGAGCGCGGGGCCATTGGCACACACAGGGGATCCGGGCCAGGGTCTGCATTCGCCTGTGATCTCAGGCCTGGCATTGATGCTAATGAATTGGGGCACTGCTAAGGTGTCTGCCAGGAAGGTTATGCCACAGTCACCGGAACCTGCATTCGCTGCCTCAAAGTGGCATTGTACACACAGGGGCAGAGAACAGGGGGCATTGTACAAACATAGGGCAGAGAACAGGGGGCATTGTACAAACGGGGCAGAGAACAGGGGGCATTGTACACACAGGGGCAGAGAACAGGGGGCATTGTACAAACAGGGGGGCAGAGAACGGGGGGCATTGTATAAACAGGGGGCATTGTATAAACAGGAGGCATTGTACAAACAGGGGGGCAGAGAACAGGGGGCATTGTACAAACGGGGGGGCAGAGAACAGGGGGCATTGTACAAACATAGGGCAGAGAACAGGGGGCATTGTACAAACGGGGCAGAGAACAGGGGGCATTGTACACACAGGGGCAGAGAACAGGGGGCATTGTACAAACAGGGGGGCAGAGAACGGGGGGCATTGTATAAACAGGGGGCATTGTATAAACAGGAGGCATTGTACAAACAGGGGGGCAGAGAACAGGGGGCATTGTACAAACGGGGGGCAGAGAACAGGGGGCATTGTACAAACAGGGGGGCAGAGAACGGGGGGCATTTTATAAACAGGGGGCATTGTACAAACAGGGGGGCAGAGAACAGGGGGCATTGTACAAACGGGGGGGCAGAGAACAGGGGGCATTGTACAAACAGGGGGCAGAGAACAGGGGGCATTGTACAAACAGGGGGGCAGAGAACAGGGGGCATTGTACAAACAGGGGGCACTGTACAAACGGGGGCAGAGAACAGGGGGCATTGTACAAACAGGGGGGCAGGGAACAGGGGGCATTGTACAAACAGGGGGGCAGAGAACAGAGGGCATTGTACAAACAGGGGGCAGAGAACGGGGGGCATTGTACAAACAGGGGGGCAGAGAACGGGGGGCGTTGTACAAACGGGGCATTGTATAAACGGGGGCATTGTACAAACGGGGCAGAGAACAGGGGGCATTGTACAAACAGGGGGCACTGTACAAACGGGGGCAGAGAACAGGGGGCATTGTACAAACAGGGGGGCAGGGAACAGGGGGCATTGTACAAACAGGGACAAAGAACACGGGCATTGTACAAACGGGGGCAGAGAACAGGGGGCATTGTACAAACGGGGCAGAGAACAGGGGGCATTGTATAAACAGGGGGGCAGAGAACAGGGAGCATTGTACAAACATAGGGC
This sequence comes from Crinia signifera, assembly GCF_055691185.1. NCBI lineage: Eukaryota > Metazoa > Chordata > Amphibia > Anura > Myobatrachidae > Crinia > Crinia signifera. The sequence continues at coordinate 3,751,504 of NC_139219.1, forward strand.
AGAGAACAGGGGGCATTGTACGAACGGGGCAGAGAACAGGGGGCATTGTACAAATGGGGGCAGAGAACAGGGGGCATTGTACAAACAGGGGGCAGAGAACGGGGGGCATTGTATAAACTGGGGGCATTGTATAAACAGGAGGCATTGTACAAACGGGGCAGAGAACAGGGGGCATTGTACAAACAGGGGGGCAGAGAACAGAGGGCATTGTACAAACAGGGGGGCAGAGAACGGGGGGCATTGTACAAACGGGGCATTGTATAAATGGGGGCATTGTACAAACGGGGCAGAGAACAGGGGGCATTGTACAAACAGGGACAAAGAACACGGGCATTGTACAAACGGGGGCAGAGAACAGGGGGCATTGTACAAACGGGGCAGAGAACAGGGGGCATTGTACAAACAGGGGGGCAGAGAACAGGGAGCATTGTACAAACAGGGGGGCAGAGAACAGGGAGCATTGTACAAACATAGGGCAGAGAACAGGGGGCATTGTACGAACGGGGCAGAGAACAGGGGGCATTGTACAAACGGGGGCAGAGAACAGGGGGCATTGTACAAACAGGGGGCAGAGAACGGGGGGCATTGTATAAACAGGGGGCATTGTATAAACAGGAGGCATTGTACAAACGGGGCAGAGAACAGGGGGCATTGTACAAACGGGGACAGAGAACAGGGGGCATTATACAAACGGGTGCAGAGAACAGGGGGCATTGTACAAACGGGGCAAAGAACAGGGGGCATTGTACAAACGGAGGCAGAGAACAGGGGGCATTGTACAAACAGGGGGCAGAGAACAGGGGGCATTGTATAAACGGGGACAGAGAACAGGGGGCAGAGATCAGGGGGCATTGTACAAACAGGGGGCAGAGGGGAGATCATGTGAGGGATTGCTTTTCATCCACCACTGACCACTGTGCTACCTGCCATATATCTGATCAGTGACATTGTATCGAGGATGGCGATATCATCTTATTTATTTCCACACAAGCACATACATGAGCCGCCATAGCGTGTGCTGCCAGCTTGCGACCACTGTGTCCAACTGCGGTTGTCCCAATCGTAAATCACTACAGTCTATGTGGGTGCTATATAAATAGATGTTACTAGTGTTAGTAATAAATGTTTGTGCGCATATCTGCAGAGGCCGGGTTGGCGCAGTGATTAACCCTTAATGTTCCGGCTTCTGCCGGCCCAACAGATCATTGTATTATTGTTGGTTGGTCATTTATGGGGAATGTGTATAGTAAGAGCGCGGCTGGGCCGGACACGATTACACTGGATTGGAAATATTCGCACCATTAGTGACGAGGGCACTGGTATAAAGAGGTGTGGCCATGTGAGGGAAGATTTGGCACCAATGAATGTGACATTACCACACCGTGGGCCTTATTCAACTTTACTTGTAATTTTGCAAATTTTCACAAAACTACAACTGCGCCGGTGTCGGCATGTGACGGGGACGGGGGGGTGCGAAGCACAGGGTGGCTGCGTGTGACATTGTGCAGCTGCTGCGGCCCACCCCGCAAATGGTCTGGATAAGCCTGCATTGTTCAGACAGTTCCCGCCACGATGCACTGCCACCTCACCTCCCGACGCTCCCCCCCCCCCCACCCGCAGGCTCTGACATTTGCATGTGTATATATAGATAGAGATTGTGTTCTGCACAGTGCAACTGCGGGATCACTAAGTGACTTTAACCAATAATAAAACAATTATGTACAAAACCTTGGGAGAGATAAAGGGTGACATTCTATGGGATGAGATTTGTGTTTTTTGGCGTTAATTAGTAAACAAAATGGCGATATCGCATTTTTCCGTCAAATCGCCTATTTAATAGGATGCGCTAAGGGACTGAAATCGCATATTATGTGCGTTAAGGCATGCGAACAAAAACTGCGAGATAAATTCGCATTTATATCGCATCCAGATGTTTTCGTACAGAAAAGTATACAAATCGCTTATTTAATGCAATGCGCATTCGCAAATCGCACTTTTTAGGTGTCTAATAATCGCACTTATTTCAGACCAGGTTCTGTTTGGCGATTTGGCCCTGAACTCATTTTGGTCAAGTGCACACATGGTTAATTTCAGCACAGGTGCCCTCATTTTCACTCACAAACACCCTACATAAACCCCAACATCATTAAGGACACCTGTGAGGGTTTCAGACAGAGATTTTGCAGAGTGGTTTGGAGTTGCTTATCTGTGATGTGGCCCATTTGGAGGAGCTGCGCAGGAGGGAGGAAGCTGCGCGCCAGATCCAGGTAGCCCCCCGACTACTGCGTACCCCACGTATGTATTGTGCTCGGCTGTACCTGGACTCCCTCTCGGATCTACAGGTTGTGGGGATGGTTACGCTGAACCGCATTAACCTGTTGGACTTATATGAGCAGGTGAGAGATGATTTGGACCCTTTTGGGGGAGGCAACTATGCAGTGTCTGGCCAGCACAAATTAATGTGTGCCCTCTACTATTTGGCCACAGGCTCCACTCAGTCTGTGACCTCATGGTCCTTGGGGGTATGATGCGCTTCAACTTTACCTCATAGGATGTGTAGCACACAGTGGTGGGGCTTCCTCCACCAGTCTTGGTGGCCTCCTCCAACTCCATGGCCATTTTACTTTTCAGCTGCCTTTTGATGTCATTGAATCTCTTCTTGACATTTCTGACCAGGCGCTTGTGCTAACTTACAGCGTTCACCGCCTGGGTGATGTCCTTCCACATCGCCCTTTTGCGCTGTGCAGTGGTCTTGTGGTGAGATTTGCCAAGTAAACGGTCAAACACAGGCATGATAGCCCGGACAAGTGCAGCATTTTCCTCATAGGAGAATCTGACCTTTCGGCCACTTTTTGTGCGGCCAGCTTCTACCTCCTTCTCCATCTCCTCATTTTCTACTCCAGCCATGTACCCCTCCTCATCCATGCCAGTGTCTTCCTTCTCCACACCTCCATCTTCCTCCACCTCTGACATGTGGCCCTCCTGTAGCTGCTGTGGGGTATGGTCAAGGTCTTGGCTATAGGATGCGGATGCCAGCGGATCCTCCACCTCCTCCTGCTGGGGCTGGACGGCCAGGGCCTGGTCTGGGGCTGGCCTTGCTGTGGCCATGCTGCCTGCCACACTGCTGGCTCTCCCACTTGGCTGGCTGCTGCCACTGCTCCCTCTGCCACTGCTTCCTCTGCCACTCCTCACTCTGCCACTGCTCCCTCTGCCACTCCTCACTCTGCCACCAACACCTCTTCCTCTACTCACACTGCCACTGCTCCTCTCCATGCTCCTTACTTCCTATCAAAGAGTGAAATGGCGCCAGTGCCCCTTTATATAGGGGGTGTGATGCATAATGGAGGGGACAGAGGTGGGCCAATAGGTTGGGGGGTTCTTAGTCATGCGGAGACAGTTTTGTAAATCGCACTCCGGTTGGTCCAAAACTCGCACATGACCGGCGGATGAAATCGCACTTTTTTGTTACTTAAAATCGCACCACTTCGCCGCAAATCGCACCACTTCGCACTTTTCAGCCACCAAAGCGCATCACATTAAATATGCAAATTATTACCAAAAAAATGCGATTTTAAAAAGGGCGAATAGCGGCGATGTGGTGCGAAAAAAAAACATGCGCATTTATCTCAAACCATAGAATGTCACCCAAAGTATCACCCAACTGTCATTACCTGTAACATGGCAGTTAGGATCTGAATGGCTGGTACCATCCACTTTATCTCCATTCAAGGCTTAGGGGCCTATTCAGCTGGTTCCCTGGGATGTGAATTTGCCACCCTGGCGATTATCGGAGGACGGTGCAGTCACGGGCATGGTCCGCAGTGCGCATGTACAAGCCATACGGGTGATCACAGCCAGCCTGTAATCGCATTCCATATGCTGGCTGATTGACAGCCGGCGGGACTGTCTGTAGGCGGCCGCAGATGGCTGATGTCATCAGCGACCCCGATCTTCCCACAGCCATCGCAGCGCTGAGAAAGTCTCCGCTTACGCAGCGCTGCACACGGAGGGGGGGATTCATTAGCTGGTCAGATTCCCAATGAATTTCCCCCTTTTTGCGCTCAAAGTTGTGCACAGGGGCGGGATTACACTCGGGCAGCGAGGCGGCTTCCTGACCGCTGAGTTCTGGACATTTGCAGCCCAGTGATCATGTCTGAATTAGGCCCTTAGTACATATGAACCTGCGTTCCAAAACTGACTCATTGGCCGTTTTTTTATCTCTCTTCACTTTATCACTTTCAAGGCTTAGTACATCTGGCCCTATCTGATCTCTACAATTTAATTTTCTTCATATTCAGCATCTGTAATTGTCCGGCAATGTAAGCGTCCTGGGCATAGAGACGTGTTATGGCGGTGGTGCTGCGTGGCAGCGGTAAGTGACATTCTGTGACTGCGCAGCTGGAATCCCGTCCTCCACCTTCATGGACAATAATAATCTCTGAATTAGAATATATTTGTATTCCTACTGTATCCTCTATGAGCACCCTGAGCTGGCAGCAGTGATCTGGGTGCGTTACTATTAGTGAATACGGACAGATGAGTGCAGGGTGTACGGGCAGCTGTAGGCCACAGAACGCTCATGTGGCTGCTGCATTAGCTGAGACGTCAGTTCTGCTGAGTAAATCCCCTCTGTCACAGAGTATCCTGTGGGTGCAGGTATCGGGAAAGTCATATAGAAGATGTACAGTGCCAGGTACACAGTCGCGGTTACACAGCACATACATCTGGTGTTACCGATACGTATCTACTTTCTGCGCTGATTACCGGTATAACACGTACGCTGACGGTTCAGGGACTTCTCATGTAGAAAATAAAAACAGAATTGTTACTTTTCATTCTATGTCACCTTGGATTAGTACTGTACATCGCTTTACTGTACTGTACATCACTGTACTGTACGTCACAGCACTCTACTGTGCATTGCTTTACTGTACTGTACATCGCTTTACTGCATTGTACATCTTTTACTGCACTGTACTGTGCATCACTTTACTGTACTGTACATCGCTTTACTTTACTGTACATCACTTTACTGTACTGTACATCGCTTTACTTTACTGTACATCACTTAACTGCACTGTACATCTCTGCACTGTACTGTACATCACTTTACAGTACAGTGCTTTACTGCACTGTACATTGCAGCACTGTACTGTGCATCGCTTTACTGTACTGTACATCGCTATACTGCACTGTACATCGCTGCACTGTACTGTGCATCGCTTCACTGTACTTTACATTGCTTTACTGCACTGTACATCGCTGCACTGTGCATGGCTTCACTGTACTGTACATCACTTTACTGTACTGTACATCACTTTACTGCACTGCACATCGCTGCACTGTACTGTACATCACTTTACAGTACTGTACATCGCAGCACTGCACTGTACATCGCAGCACTGTACTGTGCATCACCTTTACTGTGTATCCCTTTACTGCACTGTACATCACTTTACTGTACTGTACATCGCTGCACTGTACTGTGCATCACTTTACTGCACTGTACATAGCTGCACTGTACTGTGCATCGCTTTCCTGTACTGTACATCACAGCACTGTACTGTGCATCGCTTTACTGTACTGTACATCGCAGCACTGTACTGTACATCACTTTACTGTACTGTACATCGCAGCACTGTACTGTGCATTGCTTTACTGAACTGTACTGTGCATCATTTTACTGCACTGTACATCGCAGCACTGTACTGTGCAGCACTTTTCTGTACTGTACATTGCAGCACTGTACTGTGCATCGCTTTCCTGTAATGTACATCACAGCACTGTACTGTGCATTGCTTTACTGACCTGTACATCGCAGCACTATACTGTATATCACTTTACTGCACTGTACATCGCTTTACTGTACATCGCTTTACTGTACTGTACATCGCTTTACTGTACTGTACATCACAGCACTGTACTGTACATCGCTGCACTGTATTGTACATCGCTTTACTGCACTGTACATCGCTTTACTGCACTGTACATCGCAGCACTGTCCTCAGCGTTGCTCCAGTGTGAGGCAGCAGGTCCGGCTGCTGGGAGTGGGAATGGATCCCGGGCACGGAGCAGGAACTATCCAACTTCCCTCCCCGTTATTTCAGGTTACAATTATGCCGTCCGGAGGGTATACGGTCATTGGGTTGACACATATACAGTAAGGTCGACATGCATTGGGTTGACAACTTACGGTTGACATGGCTTAGTTCAACATGGGAAGGTCAACAGTCAAAAGTTCAACATGGGGTTTTTCACTTTTTTTTAAGCCGACATGTGGCGACAGGAGGTATTTCCTGCCCTGCCATCCACTAGGGCGCGGTGGGAGAATATAATAGTGCGCAGCGCGCCATGCGAGGTGACGCGTTACCCTTACACAGTGTCCATGTCGAATATTTGGGACAAAAATGTGAAAACCCCATATCGACCTAGCCATTGTCGACGTAATGCATGTCAACCTTCCCACCATGTCTACCTTAGCCATGTCATCATTTTCCATCTGTCGACCTAAGCCATGTCGACCTCCAATAGTCAACTCCATGACCCATAACGTCCGGAGACAGTAAATCTGATGACGCAGGAGAAGAGGAAAGCTGAGATTTACATCCTTTAATGAATCGCACTCAGCATACTGTACTAAAGTCTGGAGGTGCCGCAGATTGGGGGTGCCGCGGATTGGGGGTGCCGCGGATTGGGGGGCATCACTAGTGCTGCAGACCGGCTCTGTGATCAGCAGGATGCAGAGAAAAGTGCAGCGTGCCACAAACATAGCTGTGCCCCTATTTCTATGGTTTGGAATACGCGCCATTCTCCCAGCGCTGCGCTAACATCAGATGCGGAGAAGTCACCTACGGCCGCACCTACCCCCCCACCCCCTCCTCTGCATTTGTACACTATATATGGCTTCCCTGAATAGTGGGGAACCACTCACATGGTAAGGGAAGCCCAGCTGTGACGCCAGTCCTGAGGACGCCATTGGTCGCAGTGGGTGAATGTGACGTCGCACAACACATACGACAGGACAACCTCCATGCTGGCGGGTGTGAGTGTGCTGTACTGCGTACACACTACTGTATGGGCCACTATGTTGGTCCAAGAGGACGGCTGACGCGACACATGGGGCCTTATTCTAGTTCACTCTTTCTGACAAAATCCTACTTAGATGGACAAAACCATGTGCACTGCAGGTGGGGCAGATGTAACTTGTGCAGAGAGAATTAGATTTGGGTGGGGTTTTACTTCAAAGTGAGATCTATATTGCAGTGTAGAAATAAAGCAGCCAGTATTTACCCTGCACAGAAACAACATAACTCACCCAAATCTAACTCTCTCTGCACATGTTACATCTGCCCCCCTGCAGTGCACATGGTTTTGTCCATCTACGAAGAGTGAACTAGAATAAGGCCCATGGTGTAATGTGTACCCAGCGCAGTGTTCTCATCCACATGTGAAATGCACAACCGGACTCCAGGATAAGGCGGATGTGGGGAAGCGACAGATGTGGATTTATTTATGGATAGTTTCTTATATTACTGTGTGGGTGTGTGTATATATATGTATATCTCTTATATATTTAGCCAGATCTGTCACTCAACCCCTGTGGAGAACGTTCCTGTGTAAAACAGTTTCACTTTCATGTGTATGACGTTCCTGTGTAAAACAGTTTCACTTTCATGTGTATGACGTTCCACCCCCTTGACAACACCTCCCCCCGCCCAGCCAGGGCTACAGTACACGCCCACCATCCACCATTACTCCACAGCCACCATCCACCATTACTCCTGCACATCCCTACCCTCTGCCAGGACCCCCGCGACCCCCCTCCCGCGATTCGCGGGACCCCCGCGATTTGTGCCCCCCCCCCCGCGACCCCCCCTCCCGCGATCCGCGGGACCCCCCGCGACCCCCCCTCCCGCGAATCGCGGGACCCCCGCGCCCCCCCCTCCCGCGAATCGCGGGACCCCTGCGCCCCCCCCTCCCGCGAATCGCGGGACCCCCGTGACCCCCCTCCCGCGATTCGCGGGACCCCGCGACCCCCCCTCCCACGATTCGCGGGACCCCCGCGACCCCCCCTCCCGCGATTCGCGGGACCCCCGCGACCCCCCCCCTCCCGCAATTCGCGGGACCCCCGCGACCCCCCCTCCCGCGATTTGATGGACCCCCGCACCCCCCCTCCCGCCATTCGCGGGACCCCCGCTTTCCACCCTCCCGCGAGTCGCGGGACCCCCGCGACCCCCCCTCCCGTGGTTCGCGGGACCCCCGCGAACCCCCCCTCCCGCGATTCGCGGGACCCCCGCAACCACCCCGGTATCCGGACTATTGTTAGACAGCACTTACATCGACAGCCATTACATCGACACCATTAGTTCGACAGCTCAATAGGTCAACATGGTTTTAGGTCGACATACCATTAGGTCGACATGTCATTATGTCGACAGCTCATTAGGTCAACAGCTCATTAGGTCGACAAGTTTTTAGGTCGACACTGCCATTAGGTCGACAGTGTCTATGTCGCCAGTCAAAAGGTCGACATGGGTTTTTTCACTGTTTATTGAGCCGACATGTGCCGACAGGCGGTATTTCATGCCCTACTATCCACTAGGGCGTGGTGGGAGAATAAAATAGTGTGCCGAGCGCAGCGAGGCACCGTGCCCGAAGCATAGCGAGCGGCTGCGGTACACTTCAAACTGTGTCCATGTCGACTGTGTCGACATTTCGGCCAAAAAAAACAGTGAAAAAACCCATGACGACCTTTTGACTGGCGACATAGACTCTGTCGACCTAATGGCAGTGTCGACCTAAAAACATGTCGACCTAATGAGCTGTCGACCTAATGAGCTGTCGACCTAATGAGCTGTCGACATAATGACATGTCGACCTAATGGTATGTCGACCTAAAACCATGTCGACCTATTGAGCTGTCGAACTAATGGTGTCGATGTAATGGCTGTCGATGTAAGTGCTGTCTAATATCCGTCCCAGACCCGACCACCCCCTCCCGCGATTCGCTGGACCTCCGCAACCACCCCCTCCCGCGAAACGCGGGACCCCCGCGAGCCTCCCGCAAATCGCGGGACCCCAGCGACCCCTCCCTCCCGCGAGCCCCCTCCCGCGATTCGCAGGACCCCTGCATCCTCCCCTCCCGCGATTCGCCGGACCCCTGCGACCCCCTCTCCCGGCATTAAAAGGGCCCCCCGCGACCCCCCCTCCCGCGATTTACGGCACCCCCCCCCTACTGTGATTTGCGACCCCCCTCCCGCAATTCGCGCCGCCCCCTCCCCCGATTCCAGAACCCCCCGTAGCGCCCCCCTCCCGCGATTTGCGGGCCCCCTCGGCACTTCTCGCGATTTGCAACCGCCCCCTAATTCACACATTCGGGGACCCCACCTCCCGCGATTCATGCCCCCCTCACGCAATTCACGGCACCCCCCCACACACCCCTTCCTGCGATTCGCAACCCCCCACGACCCCCCCTCCCCTGATTCATGACCCCTCCCGTGATTCACGGACCCCCGCACCACCACCCCTTGACTCACGGCACCCCACGCGCCCCTCCCGCAATTCACGGACCTCCGCAACCCCCCTCCCGCAATTCACTAACCCCGACAACCCCCCTCCCGCAATTTGCGGACCCCCCTTCCCACGATTCAAGCCCCCCCGCGCCCCTGTCCACGATTTGCGGACCCCCGCCCCCTCCCGCTAACCGCGGATCCCCACACACCACCCCCCCTCCCGCAATTTGCAGACCCCCCAGACCCCCTTCCGGCAATTCCACCCCCCAGCGGATCACCGCGGCCCCCGCTCCCGCGTTTCACGTACCCCCGTGACAATGGGGGATCCTGTACCACCACAAGCAGGTACCGCCCCTAGGTGGGAAATCCGGCCCTGGCTGCCGCACTGCAGGTTTCCCCACTGCCCTCTGCACCAGCGCCACAACTTTTATCAATGTCTTGCCCACATACCACTATTATACAGCCTCCTGCTCTCATGCACGCTCACTCCCTCCCAGTGGGAGGAGACGCTCACCCACTGCCGGGAGCTGCATACTGTCCCCCACCCTCCTCCAGTTCTAGGGATGCCCATCGACCATCAATGATTTTCAAATAATCGATGGTTTATGGCCGATGTTGAATACTTTTGCCATCAATGTGGGAGGACACTGCCCTGCCTCCTGTTCTCCTGCCCCGTAACTTCCGCCAGTGGAGACCCGCTCACCCTGTGTTGCCCACATTCCCCTATCATGCTTTACCGCCCAGCCTCCTGCTCTCATGCACCCTAACTCCCACCCAGTCGGAGGAGACACTGACTCCTGTATTTCTGTGCTGCCACGCTGGACCCTCACCCACTGGCAGAAGCTGCACAGTGTCCACCACCCTCTTTAGTCCCCAGTATGCCCACACACCCCTATCACTACCCAGCTTCCTGCTCTCCTGAACCGTAACTTCCACCACTGGGTAATCGCTGACGCTGTGTTGCCCACATACCCCTATCATGCCTCATATCCCAGCCTCCTGCTCTCATGCACCCTAACTCCCACCCAGTAGGAGGAGACACTGACTCAGGGCCACCGTCCGGTACTCCTGTGCTGCCACGCTGGACCCTCACCCACTGCCAGAAGCTGCAATACAGGGCATCTTTCATACAATTCTAACCATATTTCTCACAATACAAATGTTCACAAATTAAGGGGCGTAGCCCCTTACGCCGGTGTGAAGAGCGCCCGTAGGGCGCGATGAATCACCTAGTATATATATATATATCGCAGGGAGGGTGTGACCCCCTGATCACCACAGCCCCAGTGTATGCACTCACCACAATCTGCCACTTAGTTGCTGCATGCCATTGCAAAATATACACAAAGCAGGAATCCCCTTTAGAAGATAAGCACCAAATAGTCCAAAGTGTCAATTTTATTAAGGCTTAATATATGACTGCTGTGACTTCTCCTTCTAAAGGGGATTCCTGCTTTGTGTATATATATATATATATATATATGTGTATGTATATGTGTATATATATATATATATATATATATATATATATATATATATATATATATTACAGTAGCAAATTATAGTTGGAATCAGTGATAAAACAACCTGACATAGCGGTAGGAGGGCCCTGCTCGCAAGCTTACAGTCTATTATGGTGACCATGTGGTGTATATAAGGTACAGAGATGCATTATATCGGAAGCGATGTCATCGTCTGACTAATCGGCACACATGACTCACATCGGCTGCAATCTCCCGTGCACAGGGGCAATGTTAGGATTAGGGATAATGGCGTCATTTCCTACCAGGAATAAAACCATATTATACAGAACATTGCAATAACCCCTTACTCACATTACTGGGGTTCTGCCTCTGTGCTGTTGGGGTTCTGCCTCTGTGCTGTTGGGGTACTGCCTCTGTGCTGTGGGGGTTCTGCCTCTGTGCTGTGGGGGTTCTGCATCTGTGCTGTTGGGGTTCTGCCTCTGTGCTGTTGGGGTACTGCCTCTGTGCTGTTGGGGTACTGCCTCTGTGCTGTGGGGGTTCTGCCTCTGTGCTGTGGGGGTTCTGTCTCTGTGCTGTGGGGGTTCTGCCTCTGTGCTGTTGGGGTTCTGTCTCTGTGCCGTGGGGGTTCTGCCTCTGTGCCGTTGGGGTACTGCCTCTGTGCCGTTGGGGTTCTGCCTCTGTGCCGTTGGGGTTCTGCCTCTGTGCCGTGGGGGTTCTGCCTCTGTGCCGTGGGGGTTCTGCCTCTGTGCCGTTGGGGTTCTGCCTCTGTGCCGTTGGGGTTCTGCCTCTGTGCCGTGGGGGTTCTGCCTCTGTGCCGTGGGGGTTCTGCCTCTGTGCCGTGGGGGTTCTGCCTCTGTGCCGTGGGGGTTCTGCCTCTGTGCCGTTGGGGTTCTGCCTCTGTGCCGTGGGGGTTCTGCCTCTGTGCCGTGGGGGTACTGCCTCTGTGCCGTGGGGGTACTGCCTCTGTGTCGTTGGGGTTCTGCCTCTGTGCCGTTGGGGTTCTGCCTCTGTGCCGTTGGGGTACTGCCTCTGTGCCGTGGGGGTTCTGCCTCTGTGCCGTGGGGGTACTGCCTCTGTGCTTTTGGGGTACTGCCTCTGTGCTGTGGGGGTTCTGCCTCTGTGCTGTGGGGGTACATGATTACATGGAGGATTCGGCTGTCATCACTTTGGTTACTGTAACGATTATTGTATTTCTTTATCTCATTAGGAAACGCAGCGCTGGCAGATAACGTAAAGCTTCCGTGCGCCTGTCGGTCAGTATTCTATAGGGGCCTCCGTATATCTCTGCCACATGTGCACTGCCTGGCACAGACGTGTGCCCTGCTGTGTTCTCACCCTCAGACAGTCCGGCACATGTCCTGGGCTGCTTATCCACCATGTGCTGCCAGCTGACCTTGCCCTCATAATGCCTGGCGCTGCCAGCTGATCTCATCCTCCATAGGTAGGAAGAGGCTGGTGGTTACAGAGTCTGGGCTGAGTGCCAGCGACATGACAGGTCCAATCCTTCTCTGCACCGCCATGTGCCCGGTGTATGCGGAATACGGTGCCCGTTTAACACTTTCATGCCAGCTCTGATGTAACTCCAGCACCAGGCTAGAGGGTGTTTCTGTATTACACACACCCCCCCCCCCCCCCCCCAGCACCATGGAGCAGGAATATATCAGCACCCCGCGTGGGATATCCTGTATACCCTGTGCAGCCATTGCCAGGTATATGTAACGATGACCGGGGGGGGGGGGGGTGTTGTGTACAAGTAATGTATGGGGCATATGTACTTTGCCGCGTGACAACCCACCCTGTGAAGGGCTCAGAGGACGATTCGGGGTGGACTAAAGCCCCATACACACTAGACGATATTGTCGCTAGGGGGGCCCAGTTGGGATTGTGCACACACTTGCTGATGCCGGCTCCAAGGTGACGTTAACTAGTACCTCCGTGTCACACTCACCACCCATTCGCTCTGGACAAGAAGCTCAGCGGGCGGGCAGGTGGCATCAACAGGGGCAGGCACGCACAGAGGGTACATAGGCCAGGAGGAAGGTTGGGTAAGGGCCAGGCCTGGAGGGCACATAGGCCCAGAGGAAGGCTGTTAAGGGACAGGCATGGAAGGCACATAGGCCAGGAGGAAGGCTGGGTAAGGGGCAGGCACGGAGGGCACATACACCAGAAGGAAGGCTGGGTAAGGGGCAGGCATGGAGGGCACATAGGCCAGGAGGAAGGCTGGGTATGGGCCAGGCCTGGAGGGCACATCGGCCAGGAGGAAGGCTGGGTAAGGGGCAGGCACGGAGGGCACATAGGCCAGAAGGAAGGCTGGGTAATGGGCAGGCATGCACGGAGGGCACATAGGCCAGGAGGAAGGCTGGGTAAGAGGCAGGCACGGAGGGCATATATGCCCGGAGGAAGGCTGGGTAAGAGGCAGGCCTGGAGGGCACATAGACCAGAAGGAAGGCTGGGTAGGTGGCAGGCACGGAGGGCACATATGCCCGGAGGAAGGCTGGGTAAGGGGCAGGCAGGCCTGGAGGGCACATAGACCAGAAGGAAGGCTGGGTAAGGGGCAGGCACGGAGGGCACATAGGCCAGAAGGAAGGCTGGGTAATGGGCAGGCATGCACAGAGGGCAGATAGGCCAGAAGGAAGGCTGGGTAAGGGGCAGGCCTGGAGGGCACATAGGCCAGAAGGAAGGCTGGGTAATGGGCAGGCACGGAGGGCACATAGGCCAGAAGGAAGGCTGGGTAAGGGGCAGGCACGGAGGGCACATAGGCCAGAAGGAAGGCTGGGTAAGGGGCAGGCCTGGAGGGCACATAGGCCAGGAGGAAGGCTGGGTAAGGGGCAGGCACGGAGGGCACATAGACCAGAAGGAAGGCTGGGTAAGGGGCAGGCCTGGAGGGCACATAGACCAGAAGGAAGGCTGGGTAAGGGGCAGGCACGCACGGAGGGCACATAGACCAGAAGGAAGGCTGGGTAAGGGGCAGGCAGGCCTGGAGGGCACATAGACCAGAAGGAAGGCTGGGTAAGGGGCAGGCCTGGAGGGCACATAGACCAGAAGGAAGGCTGGGTAAGGGCCAGGTCACATACAGTAGTTATAGCACTAAGCAGATACCAGGAGAGTACAGGTCCGCAGGAAGGAGATCAGACTCTGCCTGGATGGACCTGGCTGCTGGCACTCGGAAGAACTGAATATAGAAGCAGCAGACACAGAAATCTCTGATTCTCCGGCATCTGGAAGAAACTAGTAAAACACAATGTAACTATCTAGAAACAGGATTGAATTATTGAAAAAAGTATCTGTAACGCGACATATTGCGGCGGCGCTGAGCACATGTTGCAGGCGCAGGAAAGCAGATGTTGGGAACATGCCACCTTTTTGCCTTAAGTGGGTAACAGAAAATACTAAGCTGAAGTAACATCTGTTTCTGAGTCACTGCTGCCTCGTGCAGCTCCCAGTCAGACAGGAACCGCGCAGGAGAAGGGCAGCGTCATATCGCTCTACCGTGTACAGTACATGGCGAGGATACATGACATATGTGCATAGCATGACGTTATACCCTGTACAGTACATGACAAGGATAAATGACATATGTGCATGATGTTATACCCTGTACAGTACATGGCGAGGAAACATGACATGTGCATGATGTTATACCCTGTACAGTACATGGCGAGGAAACATGACATATGTGCATAGCATGACGTTATACCCTGTACAGTACATGACGAGGATAAATGACATATGTGCATAGCATGATGTTATACCGTGTACAGTACATGACGAGGATACATGACATATGTGCATGACGTTATACCATGTACAGTACATGATCAGGATACATGACATGTGCATAGCATGATGTGATACCGTGTACAGTACATGGCGAGGATAAATGACATATGTGCATAGCATGACGTTATACCATGTACAGTACATGACGACGATACATGACATATGTGCATGATGTTATACCGTGTACAGTACATGACGAGGATACATGACATATGTGCATAGCATGACGTTATACCGTATACAGTACATGACAAGGATAAATGACATATGTGCATGACGTTATACCCTGTACAGTACATGACAAGGATAAATGACATATGTGCATGACGTTTTACCGTGTACAGTACATGGCGAGGATAAATGACATATGTGCATGACGTTATACCATGTACAGTACATGACGAGGATAAATGACATACGTGCATGACGTTATACCGTGTGCAGTACATGACGAGGATAAATGACATACTTGCATGACGTTATACCGTGTGCAGTACATGACGAGGATAAATGACATATGTGCATGACATTATACCGTGTACAGTACATGACGAGGATAAATGACATACGTGCATGACGTTATACCGTGTGCAGTACATGACGAGGATAAATGACATACGTGCATAACGTTATACCGTGTGTAGTACATGACGAGGATAAATAACCTACAGTATGTGCATGACGTTATACCGTGTACAGTACATGACGAGGATAAATGACATATGTGCATGACGTTATACCGTGTACAGTACATGGCGAGGATAAATGACATATGTGCATGACGTTATACCATGTACAGTACATGACGAGGATAAATGACATATGTGCATGACGTTATACCGTGTGTAGTACATGACGAGGATAAATGACATGTGCATGACGTTATACCGTGTACAGTACATGACGAGGATAAATGACATATGTGCATGACGTTATACCCTGTACAGTACATGGCGAGGATAAATGACATATGTGCATGACGTTATACCGTGTACAGTACATGACGAGGATAAATGACATATGTGCATGACGTTATACCGTGTACAGTACATGACGAGGATAAATGACATATGTGCATGACTTTATACCACGTACAGTACATGACGAGGATAAATGACATGCGTGCATGACGTTATACCGTGTACAGTACATGACGTGGATAAATGACATATGTGCATGACGTTATACCGTGTACAGTACATGACGAGGATAAATGACGTGCATGACGTTATACCGTGTGTAGTACATGACGAGGATAAATGACATACGTGCATGACGTTATACCGTGTGTAGTACATGACGAGGATAAATGACATACGTGCATGACGTTATACCGTGTGCAGTACATGACGAGGATAAATGACATACGTGCATGACGTTATACCGTGTACAGTACATGACGAGGATAAATGACATATGTGCATGACGTTATACCATGTACAGTACATGACGAGGATAAATGACATACGTGCATGACGTTATACCGTGTGCAGTACATGACGAGGATAAATGACATACGTGCATGACGTTATACCGTGTGCAGTACATGGCGAGGATAAATGACATATGTGCATGATGTTATACCGTGTACAGTACATGACGAGGATAAATGACATATGTGCATGACGTTATACCGTGTACAGTACATGACGTGGATAAAGGACATATGTGCATGACGTTATACCGTGTACAGTACATGACGAGGATAAATGACATATGTGCATGACGTTATACCGTGTACAGTACATGACGAGGATAAATGACATATGTGCATTACGTTATACCGTGTACAGTACATGACGAGGATAAATGACATATGTGTATGATGTTATACCGTGTGCAGTAGATGACGAGGATAAATGACATATGTGCATGATGTTATACCGTGTGCAGTACATGACGAGGATAAATGACATATGTGCATGACGTTATACTGTGTGCAGTACATGACGAGGATAAATGACATATGTGCATGACGTTATACCGTGTACAGTACATGACGAGGATAAATGACATATGTGCATGACGTTATACCGTGTACAGTACATGACGATGATAAATGACATATGTGCATGACGTTATACCGTGTGTAGTACATGACGAGGATAAATGACATATGTGCATGACGTTATACCGTGTACAGTACATGACGAGGATAAATGACATATGTGCATGACGTTATACCGTGTACAGTACATGGCGAGGATAAATAACATATGTGCATGACGTTATACCATGTACAGTACATGACGAGAATAAATGACATATGTGCATGACGTTATACCGTGTGTAGTACATGACGAGGATAAATGACATATGTGCATGACGTTATACCGTGTACAGTACATGACGAGGATAAATGACATATGTGCATGACGTTATACCCTGTACAGTACATGGCGAGGATAAATGACATATGTGCATGACGTTATACCGTGTACAGTACATGACGAGGATAAATGACATATGTGCATGACGTTATACCGTGTACAGTACATGACGAGGATAAATGACATATGTGCATGACTTTATACCACGTACAGTACATGACGAGGATAAATGACATGCGTGCATGACGTTATACCGTGTACAGTACATGACGTGGATAAATGACATATGTGCATGACGTTATACCGTGTACAGTACATGACGAGGATAAATGACGTGCATGACGTTATACCGTGTGTAGTACATGACGAGGATAAATGACATACGTGCATGACGTTATACCGTGTGTAGTACATGACGAGGATAAATGACATACGTGCATGACGTTATACCGTGTGCAGTACATGACGAGGATAAATGACATACGTGCATGACGTTATACCATGTACAGTACATGACGAGGATAAATGACATATGTGCATGACGTTATACCATGTACAGTACATGACGAGGATAAATGACATACGTGCATGACGTTATACCGTGTGCAGTACATGACGAGGATAAATGACATACGTGCATGACGTTATACCGTGTGCAGTACATGGCGAGGATAAATGACATATGTGCATGATGTTATACCGTGTACAGTACATGACGAGGATAAATGACATATGTGCATGACGTTATACCATGTACAGTACATGACGAGGATAAATGACATATGTGCATGACGTTATACCGTGTACAGTACATGACGTGGATAAAGGACATATGTGCATGACGTTATACCGTGTACAGTACATGACGAGGATAAATGACATATGTGCATGACGTTATACCGTGTACAGTACATGACGAGGATAAATGACATATGTGCATTACGTTATACCGTGTACAGTACATGACGAGGATAAATGACATATGTGTATGATGTTATACCGTGTGCAGTAGATGACGAGGATAAATGACATATGTGCATGATGTTATACCGTGTGCAGTACATGACGAGGATAAATGACATATGTGCATGACGTTATACTGTGTGCAGTACATGACGAGGATAAATGACATATGTGCATGACGTTATACCGTGTACAGTACATGACGAGGATAAATGACATATGTGCATGACGTTATACCGTGTACAGTACATGACGAGGATAAATGACATATGTGCATGACGTTATACCGTGTGTAGTACATGACGAGGATAAATGACATATGTGCATGACGTTATACCGTGTGCAGTACATGACGAGGATAAATGACATATGTGCATGACGTTATACCGTGTACAGTACATGACGAGGATAAATGACATATGTGTATGATGTTATACCGTGTGCAGTAGATGACGAGGATAAATTACATATGTGCATGATGTTATACCGTGTGCAGTACATGACGAGGATAAATGACATATGTGCATGACGTTGTACCGTGTACAGTACATGACGTGGATAAATGACATATGTGCATGACGTTATACTGTGTGCAGTACATAACGAGGATAAATGACATATGTGCATGACGTTATACCGTGTGCAGTACATGACGAGGATAAATGACATATGTGCATGACGTTATACCGTGTGCAGTAGATGACGAGGATAAATGACATATGTGCATGACGTTATACCGTGTACAGTACATGACGAGGATAAATGACATATGTGCATGACGTTATACCGTGTACAGTACATGACGAGGATAAATGACATATGTGCATGACTTTATACCACGTACAGTACATGACGAGGATAAATGACATATGTGCATGACGTTATACCATGTACAGTACATGATGAGGATAAATGACATATGTGCATGACGTTATACCGTGTGTAGTACATGACGAGGATAAATGACATATGTGCATGACGTTATACCCTGTGTAGTACATGACGAGGATAAATGACATACGTGCATGACGTTATACCGTGTGCAGTACATGACAAGGATAAATGACATATGTGCATGACGTTATACCGTGTACAGTACATGACGAGGATAAATTAAATATGTGCATGACTTTATACCGTGTGCAGTACATGACGAGGATAAATGACATATGTGCATGACGTTATACCGTGTACAGTACATGACGAGGATAAATGACATACGTGCATGACGTTATACCGTGTGTAGTACATGACGAGGATAAATGACATATGTGCATGACGTTATACCGTGTGCAGTACATGACGAGGATAAATGACATACGTGCATGACGTTATACCGTGTGCAGTACATGACGAGGATAAATGACATATGTGCATGACGTTATACCGTGTACAGTACATGACGAGGATAAATGGCATATGTGCATAGCATGACGTTATACCGTGTGCAGTACATGACGAGGATAAATGACATATGTGCATGACGTTATACCGTGTACAGTACATGACGAGGATAAATGACATATGTGCATGACGTTATACCGTGTGTAGTACCTCACGCCGTCTGTGCTGCTCGCTACCTACTGTCATGTCGCAGAATACCGTAACGCTGAGTGTGTGGCCATTTGGATACAGGGACAGTTTTCTGGACTCTCTGGATAATATTTCATTTACTGTCAGCATTAACAGTCCCGGTGACAGCGGGGACAGAGGCCATCTCCTATAGGACCAGTGAGGCTCACATCTGGCTGGTGGCTACCATTACGACCACCATTAAGAGCTCTGCTACTCCATCCATTATCATCAGACAGGTGCCGCGTGTAGCCAGTCCCATTGGGGGCCATTAGTTCCAGCAGCGTGCGGCAGCCGTTATCGCAGTCACTGTCCCTGGTGTGACGCATGCGCGTTGCTGATTGGCTCCTGCGCTCTGTAAGACTCTGTGACACTAGAACTGGAGGATTTGTTCCACAAAGCGCGGCCCAATAACAAATGACTTATCGGGTTCATGTATTGTCTTGTGTGGGACGCGGGCGGTGATAGGAGCCCTCCCAGGAGAAGAATACTATTGTATATCTCTATGCTTCCAGGTATGGACCCAGCAGAGATACTGAGCATGTGCAAGCAGCGCAAGGGGAGAGGGATATTTCTGGGTCCCTCTCCCCAACAATGTGCTGTAATGTTACCCATATGTCCAGGCTGGAACATGACGCAGTACATACTCCCGGGGGCTCCCGGATCCCCGCTGCGGTTGCCGTTCCTGCAATCAGAGGACGTCCCAGTGTTGAGGGAACGATTAGGAAATGGCGAATCTAGGTGATACATCAACAGTCAATAGGTCAACCCCAAATGGTCGACATGTACTGGGTTGACATGGTCAATCGACACAAGCCAATAGTCAACATAGCAATGGTCGACACACAAAGAGGTTGACCATGTATTTCGATCCAGGTGGACTCTGGGAACGGTAACGTGTCCATGCTGACAAATGTCAACATCAAAAACCTCATGTCGACCTTTTCAGGTGTCTACGTTTTCATGTCAACCTTGTGTTGACTGTCAATGTTGACCTTTACCATGTCGACCTTGCACCTGTTGACATAGACACCGTCGACCCTTTGATACAAAGATTTTCTGAAAATTTCTCACCAAATGCAGCTAACCAACAGGCCTCCCGTGCGTCTCATTAAGTCGACAGTGTCAACCCCAAAAGGTCGCCTTGCACAAGATGAACAGGAGGAAAAGGTCAACACAAGCATACAGTATATATAAAAATGGCTGACATGCATTGGGTTGACCCCTGATGGTCGACATGGCTAAGGTCAAGAGGGTTGGAAGGTCAACAACAAGCTTTAGGTCGGCAATGGCAAGGTCTAAAGTCAAAAGGTCGACATGAGTTTTTCATGTTTATTTTGTCCCAAATGTCGACATACTAAACATGGACCCCGTCAAGGTGTTCCGAGTCCCCTCGCTGCCCCCCGGCGCACTATTCTATTCCCCCTCCACACCCTTGTGGATGGTAGGGTATGAAGTACCGCCTGTCGGCACATGTCGGCACAAAAACATGAAAACTCATGGCAACCTTTTGACTGTCGACCTTGCAATGGTCAACCTAATGCTTGTGTCGGCCTTCTAACCCTGTCCACCTTACCCACGTCAACCTATTTCAGGTGCCGACCCAAGGCCTGTCGAATTTCAGTGGTTGACCCAATACATGTTGACCTCAATAGGGTCTCCCCAATGACTGTACCCCTCAGCCGGTGCCAGGATCATACATGATGAGACGTCTCCGCGGAGAGGGGGGACAATGCGAGATACGGGAATAATCCTGTCGTCAGCTTCTTCTCCTGCCCAGGAAGCGCTCACCTGTCATTACCTGCGTACAAGCCGCGCAATGTATACGTCTGCTATATAAAGGGAGGGTTTTTGCAGAGTAGCGGTAATAGGATAATATATCCTCTGATGTACAGAAATATTAAATATTTAGAGCAATTAAATATTAATGTGGAAATATAAACCTGTGAATGTTATTTTCCCTCACATTCTGGCAATCGCTGTAAATTAATATCTGTGATTGGAACATTTCTCCCGTCAGCTGTTTCTGAAGCAAACACAAAGCTTTATTCAGCGCTCATTGTTTTATTTAACGTATTCCTCCCCGCTTCATTAACGTATTCCTCCCCGCTTCGTTACAGTATTCCTCCCCGCTTCGTTAACGTATTCCTCCCCGCTTCGTTAACGTATTCCTCCCCGCTTCGTTACAGTATTCCTCCCCGCTTCGTTACAGTATTCCTCCCCGCTTCGTTACAGTATTCCTCCCCGCTTCGTTACAGTATTCCTCCCCGCTTCGTTACAGTATTCCTCCCCGCTTCATTAACGTATTCCTCCCCGCTTCGTTAACGTATTCCTCCCCGCTTCGTTACAGTATTCCTCCCCGCTTCATTAACGTATTCCTCCCCGCTTCGTTACAGTATTCCTCCCCGCTTCGTTAACCTATTCCTCCCCGCTTCATTAACGTATTCCTCCCCGCTTCGTTAACGTATTCCTCCCCGCTTCGTTACAGTATTCCTCCCCGCTTCATTAACGTATTCCTCCCCGCTTCGTTACAGTATTCCTCCCCGCTTCGTTAACCTATTCCTCCCCGCTTCGTTACAGTATTCCTCCCCGCTTCGTTACAGTATTCCTCCCCGCTTCATTAACGTATTCCTCCCCGCTTCATTAACGTATTCCTCCCCGCTTCGTTACAGTATTCCTCCCCGCTTCGTTACAGTATTCCTCCCCGCTTCGTTACAGTATTCCTCCCCGCTTCGTTACAGTATTCCTCCCCGCTTCGTTACAGTATTCCTCCCCGCTTCGTTACAGTATTCCTCCCCGCTTCATTAACGTATTCCTCCCCGCTTCATTAACGTATTCCTCCCCGCTTCATTAACGTATTCCTCCCCGCTTCGTTACAGTATTCCTCCCCGCTTCGTTACAGTATTCCTCCCCGCTTCATTAACGTATTCCTCCCCGCTTCGTTACAGTATTCCTCCCCGCTTCGTTACAGTATTCCTCCCCGCTTCGTTACAGTATTCCTCCCCGCTTCGTTACAGTATTCCTCCCCGCTTCGTTACAGTATTCCTCCCCGCTTCGTTACAGTATTCCTCCCCGCTTCGTTAACGTATTCCTCCCCGCTTCGTTACAGTATTCCTCCCCGCTTCGTTACAGTATTCCTCCCCGCTTCGTTACAGTATTCCTCCCCGCTTCGTTACAGTATTCCTCCCCGCTTCGTTACAGTATTCCTCCCCGCTTCGTTAACGTATTCCTCCCCGCTTCGTTAACGTATTCCTCCCCGCTTCGTTACAGTATTCCTCCCCGCTTCGTTACAGTATTCCTCCCCGCTTCGTTACAGTATTCCTCCCCGCTTCGTTACAGTATTCCTCCCCGCTTCATTAACGTATTCCTCCCCGCTTCGTTACAGTATTCCTCCCCGCTTCGTTACAGTATTCCTCCCCGCTTCATTAACGTATTCCTCCCCGCTTCGTTACAGTATTCCTCCCCGCTTCGTTACAGTATTCCTCCCCGCTTCGTTACAGTATTCCTCCCCGCTTCGTTACAGTATTCCTCCCCGCTTCGTTACAGTATTCCTCCCCGCTTCGTTAACGTATTCCTCCCCGCTTCGTTAACGTATTCCTCCCCGCTTCGTTAACGTATTCCTCCCCGCTTCGTTAACGTATTCCTCCCCGCTTCGTTACAGTATTCCTCCCCGCTTCGTTACAGTATTCCTCCCCGCTTCGTTACAGTATTCCTCCCTGCTTCGTTACAGTATTCCTCCCCGCTTCGTTACAGTATTCCTCCCTGCTTCGTTACAGTATTCCTCCCCGCTTCGTTACAGTATTCCTCCCCGCTTCGTTACAGTATTCCTCCCCGCTTAGTATTTAGGAATCTCTTTATCTGTTGCGTTTGTGGTTTGCTAGAGGCCGTATGTACTAAGGACGTGAGTGACCCCCATTCCATCTCCATCAGTTATTTCATAAACAGGTAAATATGAAGTCAGACAAGGGATCCTGTATATAAGGAGCCGGCACTTATGCCGTAGCCGGGCGCCCGCTAAGCAAATAGATAGCGGGCGATTCTGCCTAAGAAAATTGCATCGCATGCGATTTTATAGGGTGTGATGCCATTGACTTTGCTATACATTTGTATGAGATGCAATGAGATTTAGACACCCCCCACTATCCACACCACCCGAACCGTGGCGAGCGCAGCGGAATGCGTCCTCCCAACCTTTTCATACCCCCACTATCCACGTCGGCGTGGAGTTGATTTAATATAGTGTGGCGGGCACAGCTTGCCCCGCGAGGGGACACGGAATACATGTAAGGTAATCCTCGTCCCCTCACCACACTACATAAAAACAACTCCATGCCGATGTGGATAGTGGAGGTATGAAAAGGTCGGGAGGACGCGTGCCGCTCGCCACGCTTCGGGGTGGCGTGGATAGTGGGGGGGGGGGGGTGGTGCCTAAATCGCATTGCATCTCACTCATACAAAATATAGCAAAGTCAATGGCTTCACACCCTATAAATCGGTGCCGTAGGTATGCTAATTGGGCGCCCGGCTACTACATAAGTGCCGGAGCCTGTTCTGTATATTACACTACAGGTTTTTTGGTCGCAGTTGTCTTGATTTGAGTAGGGTGGAGCACATTCTTGGACCCAAAAAAGAGTATGGAAGTTGGGTGTGGCCTCATGCACTGTGGGTGTGGCTAAGCAGCCTGGGTGGTGCTTTGGGCTATT
The DNA here is from genome assembly GCF_055691185.1 of Crinia signifera. Classification (NCBI taxonomy): domain Eukaryota; kingdom Metazoa; phylum Chordata; class Amphibia; order Anura; family Myobatrachidae; genus Crinia; species Crinia signifera. The sequence goes on from NC_139219.1 coordinate 3,775,848, forward strand.
CAGGGACGGGGTATATTTTGTCCAAGTGTTGAAGGTATCTGAGTGTTTATTTGGGGGAAGTTTATTGGACGTTATATCACATGGACACAATGTATCAGGAACAAAGGAATAAATGTTTCTGATTGGATGGCTGTTGGTAAATGATTAATAATTTTGTTACTCTGAAGGTTTTTAGGGTGACATTTAATAGGATACGATTTTTTCGCACTTTCAAAATTGCCCATTTTCGCACTTTTTGAAATCGCATTTTTTGCTGCGAATTCGCATTTTTAATGAGGTTCGTATTCCGGAAAGAAAAGTGCGATAATGGGCGATTTTTAGGCATGAAAATGTGCGAATTTGAGGTTATGTGCGATTTTGTGTTTATAAAAAAAAAAAAAAAAAGAACGGCGTGAGGTCCCCCCTCCTGAGCATAACCAGCCCTGGGCTCATTAAGCTGGATCTGGTTCCAAAAATACAGGGGACAAGAAGCATTGGGGTTCCCCGTGTTTCTGAAACCAGCCCCGGACTCCAACAGCCCGCGGTGTCATGCCACAGCCGGGGGACACTTTTTACATAAGGTCCCCCCGACGAAACATGAGCACAGTGGCTGGTCAGCCTTGGACCGGGTACCTGGAGGAGTGGGGGCACCCCCCCCCCCCCCCAATAAAGGGGTCCCTGAAGCCCAGGGCTGTCACCGGTATCCGTGGCCAGTGTACGCCGGCCTGATAGGGTTAATTTTCACATATGTAACACTGCTTTATCCAGGAGAACTACAAGTGCCAGCAGACCTCCCACGCATGCTGGGACTTGGAGAACCACAAGTTTTTACACAGGACCAAAAAGTGCAATTTTTTTTACCACAAATCACACCATATTACATGAGCGATTTTTGGAAAATGTGCGATTTCGGACGTTTTTTTACCAAAAATCGCACATATCTAAAAAATCGTACCCTAATACATTTCGCCCCTTGTTTCCATGCATACCTTAGTCTTTGGGTGGGCTGCCTCCTAAGCCACTGGGTATATACTGTAGGTATGCTCCCAGCAATGAAGAAAGAAAAGGGGTGTGGTGGAGCGGTAAAATTAATCTATAAATCAAATCAATTGGGTAGGACAATAAAATAATTAATTTTAATTAATATCACATCAAGTAAAAACACATAATATATATAATTGATGTAGCAGCAACACCATATAAATTAAAATGATAATTATTAGTCGGACTAATAAAGCAGTATACTTAGTATTCGGAGTCCCAATGATGGAGGAATATCAGCTTTGTGGTCATATAATGATACGGTCCCTGGTATAGATCCAAGACAAAGATGGTGGTTTTTTAGGGGAGTCCATATAACCTGCAGGAATAGGTTCCGCTGGAGGGAAAGTTGCTGTCCTCGGTCATAGAGGCATCCTCACGAATGTGCGATCCATATATCCAAACTTTAAGCAGGTGGCGTTATCCCAATTGTAACAGTTGTAGATGTAGTTTTTTGGAATAACCAGGAACCAAAGTATGAAGCCGGCTTAAATGTAACCTTGGGGATTCCAGGATCTCCTCAAAAAGTCCAACAAATTAAACTCAGCAGGTGCTTCCTAACATGTTTCATTGCTGGCTGGCAACTTTATCAAAGGTATAGCCCCTGCCCTGTATAAGGTCTGGGGTTTTATACCCATAGACAGGAAGTACACTTAACATAATATAGAACAAGGGCCGCATAGGCTCGAGTGGATGTAAGAGCCTGTGAATTTGGGATTGTAAATAAAGCCATTGAAAGATAGGATAAGGCCCAAAGGAAATCTCAGGTTGGGTGGCAGTTAGATCTGCCAGTCAGGTAGCATAGGGGTGTCAGCTTAGAGAGGGGTACATATAGGCAAGTTGGATAGGAAGGACTTCCTCTTTGAGTCTGGATTTGATCAGGACAAGCAGAGATAATTACACTATTACACTTTGCTCTCTCACTTTCCTCCTCTTCCTATTTCTCACTCTGTGCCTCATCTCCGCTTCTGTCATAATGTCAGGCCGCCCTAAGAGATCTGCCCCCCCCCCCCGCTGGCTAGCGGAGGCTGCCCGGCCTCTGGTGCACGTGGCGGGATGCGGGGGTGGCAGTGGGCCAGTCCGGCCTAGTTACTCGGCGTCCACCTCCCGCAGCCCTCCCTCTGGCGGCCTCCTACCTCGCACGGGCAGTGTCTTCCCTCGCGCCAGCCTTGTTAGGCCTGGCCGCGAGTGACAGCGCACCCACTGGCGGGGTGGGAGTCAAGCGGATCAACCGCCGCGTGCATAGGTGCACGATGTGACGCCGGCTCCCTCTTCCTCACATCCAGCAGTTCCTATCATTGCTAGCACCCCAGTGGGGGCTCTAGCTTGCTAGCCGGGTGGCCTGTCCCTGGGGTGGCGCACAGCACCCATGTGCTCCTGTCCAGCCGGCAGTGCTCTAGGCCAGTGTGGGTCGCTGTGTCACCTGACAGGGTCTGCGGGAGTAGCCCCCTGCAGGTTATTACTGGGGGCCCTGGTTTTGGAGTGTCCTCCTCCTTGGGGCACGCTATATTTACAGAGCACCCCGCCTTGGTCCCTCACTTACACTCCATGGTAGGGCACCTGCTGTCATCCAGCATGGATGCTGGCCCAGGGGCCATTCAGGATGGCCGGGAGGCCACACCGCGCTATACACCAGCCGAGGCTCCCCTGGCTGGTGACATGGTCCACTGCTCTAACACCGCTGTATCACGGGGTTTGCGCAAAGGGGTGAAGGACAGGATCAGGAAGGGCAAGTTTGTGGACCTCTTTACCCTCACAGCTGATATGAAAAAGGACTTCGATAAAGCTAAGAAGTCCTCGGCCAATGGGGAGCTCGCCTTCAAGAGCTTTCATAATTGGCTGAAAGGGTTCCTCATCTTCTCATCTTGCTACCTTAGCACGAGGCCCGAAGAACATTTGAATGTCATCCACTACCTGTTTTTGGTTAACGAGACGTTCATTAACTGTAAGAGTAGTGCTTGGCGCGACTATGACGAGAAGTTTTGTCGCACCCATGAGGGGTCCACAACCATGTGGAAAAATGGTTAGAGGTGATCGGGAAGGGCCAGCCGTACACGGAGCCCACGGGCAAGAAGCCCTTTCTCAGGGGAAAGCCCAGAGCTAAGCCCGGAGGTAAGGGGGAGGTGTTTTGCCTTCAACAACGGCAAGTGCGACAGGGGAGCTAAGTGTCATTTTTGCTACGAGTGCCGGTGGTGCGGGGGTGGACACCCTGCTAAATCTTGCAAATCAGCAAGGAACACTGAGCAGGGAGATGCTGGGGCTAGCAACAAGTAAGGCACCTTCCCCCATAGTTGTAGCTGAGCTGGCTCGCAGGTTAGCCTCTTACCCTCATAGGGCTGAGGCCCAGTTTTTGTTCAATGGTTTTAATTTTGGTTTTCGATTGCCCATTCTCGAGTCAGTCTTAGTGGTGTCCCATAGGAACCTGAAGTCGGCGAGGGAGTTCCCTGGGGTGGTACGGCAGAAGGTGCAGGTGGAGTTGGGCAGGATGGCTGGCCCATTCCTGACCAACCCCTATGCCCACATGTGTTTTTCCCTGTTGGGTGTGGTACCCAAGAAAACACCAGGGAAGTATAGGTTGATTCAGCACCTGTCTTTCATCAATGACGCCATTCCGGCAGACCAGTGCAGCGTGCATTATCAGCTGTTTGATGAGGTACTGTGTATGGTCAAGGGTTTTGGTCAGGGGGCCCTCGTGGCGAAGCTGGACATAGAGTCCGCTTTGTGCCTGCTCCCACTTCACCCGGAGTCCTTCCGGTTCATGGGTTTCAGGCTTGACAGGGACATTTTCATAGACAAGTGCCTGCCGATGGGGTGTTTGGTCTCCTGCTCCTACTTCGAGAAATTCAGTACCTTGCACTGGTGCATACAGGAAGGCACGGGCTGCAGCGGTGTGGCTCATTATTTGGATGACTCTCTTTGTAGGGCCAGGAGATGACGACACCTGTGCACGCATTTTGGCTGGTGTGGTCGACATACTCGGGTCTTTAGGGGTCCCCATAGCTGCGGACAAAACGGAGGGCCCAACTAAGGTGCTCTCGTACCTGGGCATTGAAATTGACTCGGCAGGGGGCTGCTGCAGGTTGTCCGAGGACAATGTGGCTAAGTTGCAGGCTCTCATCGGGGAGTGCCGGCGGAAGGGGAGGGTTTGGCTGCGGCTGATTCAGTCGCTGCTCGGATCTTTCAATTTCGCTTGTCGCATTATACCGATGGGGCGTGTTTTTGGCCGTAAACTAAAGAGGGCCACTGCAGGGGTCCGGGACCCCGACCATACGGTTCGGCTGGGTCGGGAGATTAAGGACGACCTGGGAGTCTGGTCCTGTTTCCTAGAACAGTTTAATCGGGAGTTGCTGTGGCCGGCGGACCCTTCTTCTTGCCTGGAGCTTCAGCTGTTCACCGATGCTGCGGGCTCCACTGGGTTTGGTGCTTATTTTCAGGGTGAATGGTGCTGTGCCCCTTGGCCGCGGTCCTGGATGGACCATGGTTTCACGGTCAACCTGTTACTGCTTGAACTGTTTCCTATCATTGTGGCGGACGAATTGTGGGCCGGCCAATTAGCGGATCGGAACATTGTGTTCGGGTGTGACAATTTAGGGGTAGTTCATGCCATTAATAACCAGAGGGCAGCCTCCCCGGAGGCCTTACGGTTATTGCGGTACCTGGTGTTGCATTGTTTGCGGCACAATATTCAATTTAGAGCTATGCATGTCCCGGGCATGGATACCAGTATAACGGACGCACTCTCGCGGTTCCAGTTCATGAGATTTTGTGAGCTGGCCCCCGAGGCTGCTCTAAATGGGCTTAGTTGTCCCCTTTTGTATGGCAGGTCATAGAGCGGCATGACGTCCCTGGCCCTTCTGTCTTTGGCCCCTTCCACATGTAGAGCTTACAGAGCTGCTTGGAGGGACTTGTCCATGTTTCGGGTTTTGCCCGAGCAGTAAGTCGGTCGAGGACCAGTTACTCGCGTTCGTGTGGGATCACCATCAAAAGGGTAGGTTGAAGTTGGCTATGGCGGCGACTTTGGCAGGGATAGCTTTCCATTCTTGATTGCTTAATGAGCCCGATCCCACTAGGTCTTTTGTGCTAGCAAAAGCCATGAAGGGTTGTGCCAAGGTGCAGCTGGTGGCTCTAGACTCCCGTCGGCCTATTGATGAGTGCATACTTAGGGACCTAATGCAGTGTTTAGCTATGGTTGCAGAGAATGACTGTTCAGAGTGGCCTTTTCATTTGCATTTTTTGGGGTCTTCCGTAAGTGAACTAGTTGCCTCTAGCAAGCAGTCCCGCTCTGGCCTTCTCAAGGAGGACATAGTCTTTCGTGAGGGGCAGATCCTGTGCAGGATAAGGAGATCTAAGACTGATCAAATGGGCAGGGGCACCTGGGTCACCTTGAGGGCTCACAGCGAAAAGGCTATCTGTCCCGTCTCTTTGGCTGAGGAGTACGTCTCCTGCGGACTAGGTGCCGCCATGCAGTTTCTGGCGCACAGTGACGTGTTGCCTCTAACCCGATTCCAGTATGCGGCTGTGTTTCGGCGATGTATGGCGGCTTTGGGTCTGTGGGAGCGGGATTTCGGAACGCATTAATTCCGCATTGGGGCAGCGACTTGCGCGGCTGCAGCGGGGCTCCCACCATCCTCCGTTCAGGCGGTAGGGAGATGGAGGTCTTCAGTTTATAAGAAATATGTACGATTGGATAAATTGTAGTTTAGCGCCCGTTACGCTGGCCCGAAAACGTTTAGTTTACAATCGGTTCTGGAATGGGGAGCGTTCCGGAATCGACGGTGTGAAGGGAATTTTTTACTTTTTCCTCCAACAGTGGACTTTTTTTTAAGGTTTTCCGCTTCACTCAGGCTATAGTCAATGTATTTTCAGTTGAGTTACAGTATATCAATTGTATATTAACAAGTAGGTTTCTTCTTTTTCAGCCCCTCCCCCTTCCTCAATGACTCTGGGCAGGGTTTGGTTAGTGGGGCACTCGTTTGTATTCTGGGCTGCTAGGCACCCGTTGGCTGCCACGGCTCCGGTGCTGTCTCGGGCCCGAGCTGGTCATTGGTTCGGCGTAAGGGATTTGCAGTGGGAAGGCCTGTGGGGTTTGTTGTCTGCCAAAGCACATAAATGAGGCCACCTTATGTTTTGTTTATACACCTGGGGGGCAATGATTTAGTCAAGCGGACTGGCATTGCCCTTATTATTCAGATTGAGTCAGACTTGTTGCACACGTAGCTCCTCTGGTCTGGCCTGGTTCCTGCATTATGTGTATTGTACACACATAGCTCCTCCGTTCTGGCCTGGTTCCGGCATTATATGTATTGTACACACGTACCTCCTCCGGTCCGACCTAGTTCCGGCATTATGTATATTGTACACACGTAGCTCCTCTGGTTTGGCCTGGTTCCGGCATTATGTGTATTGTACACCTATAGCTCCTCCGGTCCGGCCTGGTTCCGGCATTATGTGTATTGTACACATATAGCTCCTCCTGTCCGACCTGGTTCCGGCATTATGTATATTGTACACACGTAGCTCCTCCGTTCTGGCCTGGTTCCGGCATTATGTATATTGTACACACGTAGCTCCCCTGGTTCGGCCTGGTTCCGGCATTATGTGTATTGTACACACGTAGCTCCTCCGGTCCGGCATTATATGTATTGTACACACGTAGCTCCTCCGGTCCGGTTTCCAGCATTATGTGTATTGTACACACATAGCTCCTCCGGTCCTGCCTGGTTCCAGCATTATGTGTATTGTACACATGTAGCTCCTCCGGTCCGGCCTGTTTCCGGCATTATGTGTATTGTAGATTGTAAGCTTGCAGCAGGGCCCTCCTACCTCCAAGTCTGTCTGTTGTTACCCAGTTTGTCTTATCACTGTCTACTATTGTAAAGCGCAACGGAATCTGCTGCGCTATATAAGAAACTGTAAATAAATAAATAATAAATTGTACATAGCTACTCCGGTCCGGCCTGGTTCTGGCATTATATGTATTGTACACACGTAGCTCCTCCGGTCCGGTTTCCGGCATTATGTGTATTGTACACATGTAGTTCCTCCGGTCCGGCCTGGTTCCGGCATTATGTGTATTGTACACATGTAGCTCCTCCGGTCCGGCCTGGTTCCGGCATTATGTGTATTGTACACATGTAGCTCCTCCGGTCCGGCCTGGTTCCGGCATTATGTGTATTGTACACACATAACTCCTCCGGTCCGGCCTGGTTCTGGCATTATATGTATTGTACACAAGTAGCTCCTCCGGTCCAGTTTCCGGCATTATGTGTATTGTACACACATAGCTCCCCCGATCCGGCCTGGTTCCGGCATTATGTGTATTGTACACACATAGCTCCTCCGGTCCGACATGGTTCCAGCGTTATATGTATTGTACACACGTAGCTCCTCCGGTCCTGCCTGGTTCCAGCGTTATATGTATTGTACACACGTAGCTCCTCCGGTCCGGCCTGGTTCCGGCGTTATGTGTATTATACACACGTAGCTCCTCCAGTCCGGCCTGGTTCTGGCGTTATATGTATTGTACACACGTAGCTCCTCCGGTCCGGCCTGGTTCCGGCGTTATATGTATTGTACACACGCAGCTCCTCCGGTCCGGTTTCCGGCATTATGTGTGTTGTACACATGTAGCTCCTCCGGTCCGGCCTGGTTCCGGCATTATGTGTATTGTACACATATAGCTCCACCGGTCCGGTTCCGGCATTATGTGTATTGTACACACGTAGCTCCTCCGGTCCGGCCTGGTTCCGGCATTATGTGTATTGTACACATGTAGATCCTCCGGTCCGGCCTGGTTCCGGCATTATGTGTATTGTACACATGTAGCTCCTCCGGTCCGGCCTGGTTCCGGCATTATATGTATTGTACACATATAGCTCCTCCGTTCCGGCATTATGTGTATTGTACACATGTAGCTCTCCTGGTTCGGCCTGGTTCCGGCATTATGTGTATTGTACACACATAGCTCTTCCGGTTCGGCCTGGTTTGTGATTTACATTTTTTAGATTTAATGCCCCTATACTCTACTGGAGAAAAGGATGTAATCTGCACAAGGAATTGGTGAGTATGGATCCCTCCCCCATGTCGCGGAGACCAGGAAAGTATATGTGTGTACTAAAGTTACAGGGTGACTATAGTTACCAGTGGCCCCTTAATGCAATGTATACTGATAATTGTGGTTTATCAATTAATTGCATGTGGGGAGGGCTTTCTGGGACCTGTAGTCTTCCTGTAAAAGACAATACTACTTCTAACAATTACTTAATTACTATCAACTCGGTACCCACCGCCCGGTGTACCAGGGACAGCGCCGGGCTTCAGCCCTGGTCTTGGGTAGCCTGGAGATGGTGGGCCCCTATATTGTGGGGGTGCCCACTTCCACAGAAGTAGGATGGGGGAGCCTTGCCGCCTTCCTGGTGGGCTGGTAGTGCCACCCAATTTTCGGGAAAGGTAGGCATGTATCATTCTATCCCAATGGCGGAGAGTGCTGGAATATTTATATGATAGACGCTTAGTACATCAACATCTCAAAGTCTCATTTTACCAATGTGTAACCATTAATAAAACTTCTACAAAGTCACCCGGAACAATCACTCATCAGCGCTTTGATTTAATCATAAATACAGAATATTGCTTCCAGGCTTTTCAGTTCTTTGTGGCCAGATGAGGCTGAGGCTGTCATTATTATGCATTTATTGCCATTTGCAGCACTTTCCGAGTCTTCCATGAGCCTATAACTGCTAATTGAGCACATTTACAGTATGTTCCCAGATCCAAAGACTCTCCCCCTGTAAAAGTTCCCTCCGAGCTACTGAATATCTAACACAACACAGAAACTCTCCGATTCCGCCTTAAAAATACCGCACGACACAAATATTTTATTCTGGATTCCCATTTATTTCCCTGATCTATAAGTCTGTACATTGCTGCGATTCTACCGCCGGTGAGTTTTATATTACAAGGAAATCGTATTAAAAGGTTACATGGAAGCACATTCCCCCCAAGGCGGCAGAGTTTAACATCTGTTAATGTCTAATCGCTCTTAATGTCATTTTTATATAGGCGTACAGCGAAGGATATTAACTAACACTTGATGAATTAACATTCTGACTACAAATACGTTACAGGAAAATACTGTCCGCGTATAAGACATAGGCCATTACATCAGACGTCCGACGTTTATTGGAATGAATTAAACTTGGAGCTCAGACTTTGGGAGAGGAGATGAACGTGTGCAGTCAGATTACCATGTTACAGTAGCACTCGGATCTCCGGGGGAAAATTAGCCAGAATTCCCGCCAGATATCCTCTAATTAAACAGTTCCAGTTGGAGGGCTGTGTCATGTTACCTAACCCAGCACATCTGCGGAGCTTTATAGATAACTGCACCTCCAGAACAATAGCGTGATATCACCGCGCCGACACCTTGTAAATCTGTAGCGTCTCCTGTTTAATGGGTGATATTTGTGCATCTTTATGGTCCTGGAACACCAGTGACTGTAAGCTCCAATGCGTGTGCACTGTAACATTACAGGAAAGCCGTTAATATAGGATTCCAGGATTACTCCCTCCCCCTACCTGCAGGGGGCAGACAGCGGCAGACTTCTGATGCCGGAACTCAGGCTGTGCTGGGCGGCAGAGGTGGAGGTGAAACTAGAATTGGTCCGCAGCCATCAGGTCGACAGTAGAGTGTCAACAGGGTTAAACTGTCGGCATGCTCAGAATCTAGAAAGTGGGGTAAATTTACTTCCGTTGGAGATGTGATGTTGCACTTAGCAAACAGTTAGATAGGTTGCTATGGGCTTCATCCCATCTTCAACATCCCGGGCGAAATGTAAGAGGGTGCGACTTTTTTAGGTCAGAATGCACATGCGATTCCTGGCGATTTTTAGGAACACAAATGTGCATTTTTTTTTTATTAAGGGGAGTGTGCGGATTTGCATAACCAGCCCTGGGCTCATTGACCTGGTCCCTGGTCCCAAAATAGGGGGGGGGGGGGGGGATTAAGGGGTTCCCTCGTATTTAAGAAACCAGCATCGGGCTGTCGGACCGGTCCTGGTTCCAAAAATACAGGGGACAAACAAAACATAAGGGTATCACGTATTTTGGAATCCGCACTGGGCTGAATACGGGGGAACTCCACAATATTTTTTCCCTCTATTTGGGTAAAATGAGCACAGGGCTGGTTATGCTCGAGAGGGGGCGCCCCACAATTTTATACACGGAATTATGGGCAGTTCTCACTGATCTGTGCATGGTTCTGTCCAACTCGCCAGCCTGGACCTGGTCTATTTTATGTAGGTTTTTGGTAATGTACCCTATTTTATGTTTTCCATGAGAAAACATCTGGATGCAAATTTTAATGTGCGATTTTTACTGTAAAATGATAATAAAATTGCTTTTCAATTTTTAGAAAACCTGCGATTTTGTTCCTTTCTGTCTACAAATCGCACATTTACCCCATATCGTAGTACATTTACCCCAGTGAATATGAGGCACTAGATGAAATGTTGGCTAACTCTCCCTGGTGGTCTAGTGGCTTCGTACCTTCTCCAGGTGGCTGCGGCGGATCCAGGACACGGTGCCCATGCGACAGTCAATTCCGAAGCAGGCGGATGGTGCAGTATTCCAGTCTTTCTCGCTCTATTCCTCATCCTTGACTAAATACTATCATCTCTTCTGCCTCCCCGGCAGCATAACCCTAACATCCGCCCATAGCCTAAACTACCCTCTAACCACCACAACCTTCACTCCCCACCCTCAGCATAACCCTAACCTCTGCCCATAGCCTAAACCACCCCGTAACCACCACAACCTTCACTCCCCGCCCTCAGCATAACCCTAACCTCCACCCATAGCCTAAACCACCCTCTAACCACAACCTTTACTACCTGCCCTCAGCATAACCCTAACCTCCGCCCATAGCCTAAACCACCCCGTAACCACCACAACCTTCACTCCCCGCCCTCAGCATAACCCTAACCTCTGTCCATAGCCTAAACCACCCTCTAACCACAACCTTCACTCCCCGCCCTCAGCATAACCCTAACCTCCGCCCATAGCCTAAACCACCCTCTAACCACACCCTTCACTCCCCGCCCTCAGCATAACCCTAACCTCTGCCCATAGCCTAAACCACCCTGTAACCACCACAACCTTCACTCCCTGCCCTCAGCATAACCCTAACCTCCGCCCATAGCCTAAACCACCCTCTAACCACAACCTTCACTCCCCGCCCTCAGCATAACCCTAACCTCTGCCCATAGCCTAAACCACCCTCTAACCACAACCTTCACTCCCTGCCCTCAGCATAACCCTAACCTCCGCCCATAGCCTAAACCACCCTGTAACCACCACAACCTTCACTCCCCGCCCTCAGCATAACCCTAACCTCTGTCCATAGCCTAAACCACCCTCTAACCACAACCTTCACTCCCTGCCCTCAGTATAACCTTACCTCCACCCATAGCCTAAACCACCCAGTAACCACCACAACCTTCACTCCCCGCCCTCAGCATAACCTAACCTCCGCCCATAGCCTAAACCACCCTCTAACCACAACCTTCACTCCCCGCCCTCAGCATAACCCTAACCTCCGCCCATAGCCTAAACCACCCTCTAACCACAACCTTCACTCCCCGCCCTCAGCATAACCCTAACCTCCGCCCATAGCCTAAACCACCCTCTAACCACAACCTTCACTCCCCGCCCTCAGCATAACCCTAACCTCCGCCCATAGCCTAAACCACCCTCTAACCACAACCTTCACTCCCCGCCCTCAGCATAACCCTAATCTCCGCCCATAGCCTAAACCACCCTCTAACCACAACCTTCACTCCCTGCCCTCAGTATAACCTAACCTCCGCCCATAGCCTAAACCACCCAGTAACCACCACAACCTTCACTCCCTGCCCTCAGCATAACCCTAATCTCCGCCCATAGCCTAAACCACCCTCTAACCACAACCTTCACTGCCCGCCCTCAGCATAACCCTAACCTCCGCCCATAGCCTAAACCACCCTCTAACCACAACCTTCACTCCCTGCCCTCAGCATAACCCTAATCTCCGCCCATAGCCTAAACCACCCTCTAACCACAACCTTCACTCCCTGCCCTCAGTATAACCTAACCTCCGCCCATAGCCTAAACCACCCCGTAACCACCACAACCTTCACTCCCCGCCCTCAGCATAACCCTAACCTCCACCCATAGCCTAAACCACCCTCTAACCACAACCTTTACTACCTGCCCTCAGCATAACCCTAACCTCCGCCCATAGCCTAAACCACCCCGTAACCACCACAACCTTCACTCCCCGCCCTCAGCATAACCCTAACCTCTGTCCATAGCCTAAACCACCCTCTAACCACAACCTTCACTCCCCGCCCTCAGCATAACCCTAACCTCCGCCCATAGCCTAAACCACCCTCTAACCACACCCTTCACTCCCCGCCCTCAGCATAACCCTAACCTCTGCCCATAGCCTAAACCACCCTGTAACCACCACAACCTTCACTCCCTGCCCTCAGCATAACCCTAACCTCCGCCCATAGCCTAAACCACCCTCTAACCACAACCTTCACTCCCCGCCCTCAGCATAACCCTAACCTCTGCCCATAGCCTAAACCACCCTCTAACCACAACCTTCACTCCCTGCCCTCAGCATAACCCTAACCTCCGCCCATAGCCTAAACCACCCTGTAACCACCACAACCTTCACTCCCCGCCCTCAGCATAACCCTAACCTCTGTCCATAGCCTAAACCACCCTCTAACCACAACCTTCACTCCCTGCCCTCAGTATAACCTTACCTCCACCCATAGCCTAAACCACCCAGTAACCACCACAACCTTCACTCCCCGCCCTCAGCATAACCTAACCTCCGCCCATAGCCTAAACCACCCTCTAACCACAACCTTCACTCCCCGCCCTCAGCATAACCCTAACCTCCGCCCATAGCCTAAACCACCCTCTAACCACAACCTTCACTCCCCGCCCTCAGCATAACCCTAACCTCCGCCCATAGCCTAAACCACCCTCTAACCACAACCTTCACTCCCCGCCCTCAGCATAACCCTAACCTCCGCCCATAGCCTAAACCACCCTCTAACCACAACCTTCACTCCCCGCCCTCAGCATAACCCTAATCTCCGCCCATAGCCTAAACCACCCTCTAACCACAACCTTCACTCCCTGCCCTCAGTATAACCTAACCTCCGCCCATAGCCTAAACCACCCAGTAACCACCACAACCTTCACTCCCTGCCCTCAGCATAACCCTAATCTCCGCCCATAGCCTAAACCACCCTCTAACCACAACCTTCACTGCCCGCCCTCAGCATAACCCTAACCTCCGCCCATAGCCTAAACCACCCTCTAACCACAACCTTCACTCCCTGCCCTCAGCATAACCCTAATCTCCGCCCATAGCCTAAACCACCCTCTAACCACAACCTTCACTCCCTGCCCTCAGTATAACCTAACCTCCGCCCATAGCCTAAACCACCCCGTAACCACCACAACCTTCACTCCCCGCCCTCAGCATAACCCTAACCTCCGCCCATAGCCTAAACCACCCTCTAACCACAACCTTCACTCCCTGCCCTCAGCATAACCTAACCTCCGCCCATAGCCTAAACCACCCCGTAACCACCACAACCTTCACTCCCTGCCCTCAGCATAACCCTAACCTCTGCCCATAGCCTAAACCACCCTCTAACCACAACCTTCACTCCCTGCCCTCAGCATAACCCTAACCTCCACCCATAGCCTAAACCACCCCGTAACCACCACAACCTTCACTCCCCGCCCTCAGCATAACCTAACCTCCGCCCATAGCCTAAACCACCCCGTAACCACCACAACCTTCACTCCCCGCCCTCAGCATAACCCTAACCTCCGCCCATAGCCTAAACCACCCTCTAACCACAACCTTCACTCCCTGCCCTCAGCATACCCTAACCTCTGTCCATAGCCTAAACCACCCTCTAACCACAACCTTCACTCCCCACCCTCAGCATAACCCTAACCTCCGCCCATAGCCTAAACCACCCTCTAACCACAACCTTCACTCCCTGCCCTCAGCATAACCCTAACCTCCGCCCATAGCCTAAACCACCCCGTAACCACCACAACCTTCACTCCCCGCCCTCAGCATAACCCTAACCTCCGCCCATAGCCTAAACCACCCTCTAACCACAACCTTCACTCCCTGCCCTCAGCATAACCCTAACCTCCACCCATAGCCTAAACCACCCTCTAACCACCACAACCTTCACTCCCTGCCCTCAGCATAACCCTAACCTCCGCCCATAGCCTAAACCACCCCGTAACCACCACAACCTTCACTCCCCGCCCTCAGCATAACCTAACCTCCGCCCATAGCCTAAACCACCCTCTAACCACAACCTTCACTCCCCGCCCTCAGCATAACCCTAACCTCTGCCCATAGCCTAAACCACCCCGTAACCACCACAACCTTCACTCCCTGCCCTCAGCATAACCTAACCTCCGCCCATAGCCTAAACCACCCCGTAACCACCACAACCTTCACTCCCCGCCCTCAGCATAACCCTAACCTCCACCCATAGCCTAAACCACCCTCTAACCACCACAACCTTCACTCCCTGCCCTCAGCATAACCCTAACCTCCACCCATAGCCTAAACCACCCCGTAACCACCACAACCTTCACTCCCCGCCCTCAGCATAACCCTAACCTCCACCCATAGCCTAAACCACCCTCTAACCACCACAACCTTCACTCCCTGCCCTCAGCATAACCCTAACCTCTGCCCATAGCCTAAACCACCCCGTAACCACCACAACCTTCACTCCCTGCCCTCAGCATAACCTAACCTCCGCCCATAGCCTAAACCACCCCGTAACCACCACAACCTTCACTCCCCGCCCTCAGCATAACCTAACCTCCGCCCATAGCCTAAACCACCCTGTAACCACCACAACCTTCACTCCCCGCCCTCAGCATAACCCTAACCTCCACCCATAGCCTAAACCACCCTCTAACCACCACAACCTTCACTCCCTGCCCTCAGCATAACCCTAACCTCCGCCCATAGCCTAAACCACCCCGTAACCACCACAACCTTCACTCCCCGCCCTCAGCATAACCCTAACCTCCGCCCATAGCCTAAACCACCCTCTAACCACAACCTTCACTCCCCGCCCTCAGCATAACCTAACCTCCGCCCATAGCCTAAACCACCCTCTAACCACAACCTTCACTCCCCGCCCTCAGCATAACCCTAACCTCTGCCCATAGCCTAAACCACCCCGTAACCACCACAACCTTCACTCCCTGCCCTCAGCATAACCTAACCTCCGCCCATAGCCTAAACCACCCTCTAACCACAACCTTCACTCCCCGCCCTCAGCATAACCCTAACCTCCGCCCATAGCCTAAACCACCCCGTAACCACCATAACCTTCACTCCCCGCCCTCAGCATAACCTAACCTCTGCCCATAGCCTAAACCACCCTCTAACCACAACCTTCACTCCCCGCCCTCAGCATAACCTAACCTCTGCCCATAGCCTAAACCACCCTCTAACCACAACCTTCACTCCCCGCCCTCAGCATAACCCTAACCTCCACCCATAGCCTAAACCACCCTCTAACCACAACCTTCACTCCCTGCCCTCAGCATAACCCTAACCTCCGCCCATAGCCTAAACTACCCCGTAACCACCACAACCTTCACTCCCCGCCCTCAGCATAACCCTAACCTCCACCCATAGCCTAAACCACCCCGTAACCACCACAACCTTCACTCCCCGCCCTCAGCATAACCTAACCTCTGCCCATAGCCTAAACCACCCTCTAACCACAACCTTCACTCCCCGCCCTCAGCATAACCCTAACCTCCGCCAATAGCCTAAACCACCCTCTAACCACAACCTTCACTCCCTGCCCTCAGCATAACCCTAACCTCCGCCCATAGCCTAAACCACCCCGTAACCACCACAACCTTCACTCCCCGCCCTCAGCATAACCTAACCTCCGCTCATAGCCTAAACCACCCTCTAACCACAACCTTCACTCCCCGCCCTCAGCATAACCTAACCTCCGCCCATAGCCTAAACCACCCTCTAACCACAACCTTCACTCCCCGCCCTCAGCATAACCCTAACCTCTGCCCATATCCTAAACCACCCCGTAACCACCACAACCTTCACTCCCCGCCCTCAGCATAACCCTAACCTCCGCCCATAGCCTAAACCACCCTCTAACCACAACCTTCACTCCCCGCCCTCAGCATAACCCTAACCTCCGCCCATAGCCTAAACCACCCTCTAACCACAACCTTCACTCCCCGCCCTCAGCATAACCCTAACCTCCGCCCATAGCCTAAACCACCCCGTAACCACCACAACCTTCACTCCCCGCCCTCAGCATAACCCTAACCTCTGCCCATAGCCTAAACCACCCCGTAACCACCACAACCTTCACTCCCCGCCCTCAGCATAACCCTAACCTCCACCCATAGCCTAAACCACCCTCTAACCACCACAACCTTCACTCCCTGCCCTCAGCATAACCTAACCTCCGCCCATAGCCTAAACCACCCCGTAACCACCACAACCTTCACTCCTCGCCCTCAGCATAACCTAACCTCCGCCCATAGCCTAAACCACCCCGTAACCACCACAACCTTCACTCCCCGCCCTCAGCATAACCCTAACCTCCGCCCATAGCCTAAACCACCCTCTAACCACAACCTTCACTCCCCGCCCTCAGCATAACCCTAACCTCCGCCCATAGCCTAAACCACCCCGTAACCACCACAACCTTCACTCCCCGCCCTCAGCATAACCCTAACCTCTGCCCATAGCCTAAACCACCCCGTAACCACCACAACCTTCACTCCCCGCCCTCAGCATAACCCTAACCTCCACCCATAGCCTAAACCACCCTCTAACCACAACCTTCACTCCCCGCCCTCAGCATAACCCTAACCTCTGCCCATAGCCTAAACCACCCTCTAACCACAACCTTCACTCCCTGCCCTCAGCATAACCCTAATCTCCGCCCATAGCCTAAACCACCCTCTAACCACAACCTTCACTCCCCGCCCTCAGCATAACCTAACCTCCGCCCATAGCCTAAACCACCCTCTAACCACAACCTTCACTCCCCGCCCTCAGCATAACCCTAACCTCCGCCCATAGCCTAAACCACCCCGTAACCACCACAACCTTCACTCCCCGCCCTCAGCATAACCCTAACCTCCGCCCATAGCCTAAACCACCCCATAACCACCACAACCTTCACTCCCTGCCCTCAGCATAACCCTAACCTCCGCCCATAGCCTAAACCACCCCGTAACCACAACCTTCACTCCCTGCCCTCAGCATAACCCTAACCTCTGCCCATAGCCTAAACCACCCCGTAACCACCACAACCTTCACTCCCTGCCCTCAGCATAACCCTAACCTCTGCCCATAGCCTAAACCACCCTCTAACCACAACCTTCACTCCCCGCCCTCAGCATAACCCTAACCTCCGCCCATAGCCTAAACCACCCCGTAACCACCACAACCTTCACTCCCTGCCCTCAGCATAACCCTAACCTCTGCCCATAGCCTAAACCACCCTCTAACCACAACCTTCACTCCCCGCCCTCAGCATAACCCTAACCTCCGCCCATAGCCTAAACCACCCCGTAACCACCACAACCTTCACTCCCTGCCCTCAGCATAACCCTAACCTCTGCCCATAGCCTAAACCACCCTCTAACCACAACCTTCACTCCCCGCCCTCAGCATAACCCTAACCTCCGCCCATAGCCTAAACCACCCCGTAACCACCACAACCTTCACTCCCCGCCCTCAGCATAACCTAACCTCCGCCCATAGCCTAAACCACCCTCTAACCACAACCTTCACTCCCCGCCCTCAGCATAACCCTAACCTCTGCCCATAGCCTAAACCACCCCGTAACCACCACAACCTTCACTCCCCGCCCTCAGCATAACCCTAACCTCCGCCCATAGCCTAAACCACCCCGTAACCACCACAACCTTCACTCCCCGCCCTCAGCATAACCCTAACCTCCGCCCATAGCCTAAACCACCCCGTAACCACCACAACCTTCACTCCCCGCCCTCAGCATAACCTAACCTCCGCCCATAGCCTAAACCACCCTCTAACCACAACCTTCACTCCCCGCCCTCAGCATAACCCTAACCTCCGCCCATAGCCTAAACCACCCTCTAACCACAACCTTCACTCCCCGCCCTCAGCATAACCCTAACCTCCGCCCATAGCCTAAACCACCCTCTAACCACAACCTTCACTCCCCGCCCTCAGCATAACCCTAACCTCCGCCCATAGCCTAAACCACCCTCTAACCACAACCTTCACTCCCCACCCTCAGCATAACCCTAACCTCCGCCCATAGCCTAAACCACCCCGTAACCACCACAACCTTCACTCCCCGCCCTCAGCATAACCTAACCTCTGCCCATAGCCTAAACCACCCTCTAACCACAACCTTCACTCCCCGCCCTCAGCATAACCCTAACCTCCGCCCATAGCCTAAACCACCCCATAACCACCACAACCTTCACTCCCTGCCCTCAGCATAACCCTAACCTCCGCCCATAGCCTAAACCACCCCGTAACCACAACCTTCACTCCCTGCCCTCAGCATAACCCTAACCTCTGCCCATAGCCTAAACCACCCCGTAACCACCACAACCTTCACTCCCCGCCCTCAGCATAACCTAACCTCCGCCCATAGCCTAAACCACCCTCTAACCACAACCTTCACTCCCCGCCCTCAGCATAACCCTAACCTCCGCCCATAGCCTAAACCACCCCGTAACCACCACAACCTTCACTCCCCGCCCTCAGCATAACCTAACCTCCGCCCATAGCCTAAACCACCCTCTAACCACAACCTTCACTCCCCGCCCTCAGCATAACCCTAACCTCTGCCCATATCCTAAACCACCCCGTAACCACCACAACCTTCACTCCCCGCCCTCAGCATAACCCTAACCTCCGCCCATAGCCTAAACCACCCTCTAACCACAACCTTCACTCCCCGCCCTCAGCATAACCTAACCTCTGCCCACAGCTTATCCCTAACCCACCCAGTAGTACCTACCTCCCCCCCCAGCCTAACCATAGCCCTCACCCTCCCATATTATTCCTATGACATGTAATGTGTGACGGGCATATTTATGGGGTTGCTGCCCGTCATTGTCTCCGCAGGTGTCGGGAGATGCCATGTACTGTATTTTCCTGTGTGTGATGGGATAGGACCATCTATAACCACTCATCCCCATAGATGACACAGAATGGACATCTGTGATACCGTCCCGGTGACCTATGGCTCCCAGCACCAGGACTGCCGCCATGTTTACCTATCCCAGAGTTCTCAGCAGGTTGTTAGCAAAACGTCACCTACGTGAACCGCACACTCTCTCCCTCACAAAGAGACTTTCTCTATAAATAAAACAAGATTAATCTGATAAAGGCTTTTGCCATTTTCAATCGTACTGATGGGATATTGTAGTTGGGAGGTAAAAAGCGACACAGAGTGAATTATTGTAAAGCGATGAACTCCTCTCAGGCTGCGGCAATCAAATAGACAGCACTCACAGCTCAAAAATTACCGCTGATTTTTATTCATCAACCGTTTTGTGTACGGAACCCCCTTCGCAGCCCCCTCCGCACCGCTGGAACAAAGCACTCACATTTATTTGCTGAAATTAAATCCGAGTCCACAAGGGCCTGTTTCTCACTTACCGGTATTAGATTAAATTAATTTTCTGTTGCGGTACAGAAAGACAAACTTTCCAAAATGTTCCATTCATAAAAGTGTGACAAGAGCAAAAGGACAACAGACTTTCTCCCAGAGATTTAGTGCCGTTCGCCGGCTCCCACTTTTCTCAGGATTTTTTAAAATGCCACATACATCCCTCATCTTTTACAGCACGGGGACCGGCTAGATTTCCAATAAACTTAGGGTTTTATCTGCAAATTAAAATGGGCAGAATGACCTATCTGTAATACAGGGAATCTCTCGTAGAGATGGGGAACGGAAGAACAGAGTTCAATTATTTCACTCGTGTGAAGTCTTATTGGTTATACAGGACCTTTTACATGTCTAAGAGCGGCGAGTGTAAGAAATAACTATTATATACAGTAGTATCACTATTTCAGCTCCACAATTGCAGCCAAAAAAAAAAGGCCAAGCACACCGCCAAATGGGCGTATTAAAGGATTATTTTAAAAAAACATTCTAGCATAAACGCCAACAAATGTTTCATTGAAGTTGTTGTTACTTATCTGAACACCAGGAGTGCTGAGGACACCCTCAGCTGACACCCCCTGTAGCCTGACAGCAGCCGTTTCGGTGGTGTCCCACCTAACTCAAGGGCATAGTATATGCTTACATACCAAAACATTACATAAGGTCAGGGCGCCCGCTGATCCCCCAAATCATGACTGGGACCTGCAGGGAGCATGTTCAGGGTGCCATGAGCCAGCAGTGACTCATTCCTGTTACTTAATTCTGTCTGTTTGCATACCATGTTTTCTGGCGTATGGTTTTTGCACTGTGGAGCTGCAGCCTGACTGCTGTGTCCTCCAGGTGCAGTGCAGCTGTTGTTTAATTAAACCATTAGCTCTGGGCTTTGTGTGTCAGGCTGTTCACCTGTAGTACTGTAAGTCTCCTCATTAAGGGAGCTTGTCAGCCTTGGCTATTCTGACTGGGAGTGTTTCCTTTATCTCCCATGCTGCCTTTCACCAAGGTGCTGGTGATTCTGCTAGTGCAGCCTGTCCTAGTGCTGGTTTTTCCATCTACAGTATTTCTACTGATCCCATTTAGAGTTTATCTGTGTGGAGTTATATGTTCTCTTATTAGGGGTTTTGCCATCCAGCTCCACAGGGGTTATATTGTGTATTATTAACATCTTCATGCATTTATGCCATTAGCCATGACATGATGTGTTTACATCCTGCAGTGTGTCTGTAAAAGTACTTATTTGCATAACATCTTCTTGCATTGTTGCATTCCTGGGAGTTCAGGAATATTTCTGGAAGTTTCCATATTCTTCCACTCAACTCCCTGGTGTTTCTGACCAATGTAGGGGGGTTACTTATTATAAAATTGTACACTGGTCTGCTGGAGGATCCCTTCCCATGGAGGACAGACGTGCCACAATTTTGATTTGTTTCTACGTGTTTTAGTTAGTTTCCCTCTTGTCCACACTGGAAGTGTTTGGCCCCTTGTTTCCTTGCAAAGTCCTGGTGGCACCGGGGTTGGGGTGAACCTAATTTACCCCTTTGAATGTGGCTATTATAGGTGAAGTCTTAGCTCTGCAAGTGCCTATAACCTCTAGAGGGATTAACAGAGTTAGGGTTGGGATCATGGCCTGTCCTTCCCAGTAACCTCTTGTCTGGAATTCCATCAGAGTCCTAACACAGGGCCTTCTGCTGGACAGATTAGGAGGAGAACTTCAGTTGACACCAGGCAGCCACCTCCTGGGTCTGTGGGAAGAGCTGTTAAGTTAAAACAAGAGAAGGCTAAAGATCAAGTAATATTAATTGCACAACCAAACCCGAGCAACGCCGGGTACCTCAGCTAGTATCAGGAAAACTAATGTGATCCAGGTTGGGCTGATTAGCAGCATGTGTGCGCTCCTAATAAAAGTGTTTCCTTGATGGTGGAATAGCTGCCCAGGTGATAGGCCGGGGTGTGGGGTACGGTAGCGACCATATATATATAATGTATGGATGTGGCTTCATCTGTCCATAATGGAGAAAAGATGTTGGTTTAAATCAGTGATGGGGAACCTTCGGCCCTCCAGCTGTTGTTGAACCACACATTCCAGAATGCTTTGCTACAGTTTTAGCATGGCCAAATAGCAAAACTAGCAGTACATGCTGGGATATGTAGTTTAGCAACAGCTGGAGGGACAAAGGTTCCCCAACCCTGGTTTAAATTGACAATTTGTCTAGAATTGTATAACCACTGTAGCCCAATGTAAGAGTCCTATCTACCAAGTCTCAAATCAGATTTTTTTTTTTGACCATAGCTGGGATGGGAGAGGGTGGCGATAGCTTGGACGGCAGAGAGTGGCGATAGCTGGGACGGGAGAGGGTGGCAATAGCTGGGAAAGGAGAGGGTGACAATAGCTGGGGGATGGGAGAGTGTGACAATAGCTGGGTGATGGTAGTGGGTGACAATAGCTGGGTGATGGTAGTGGGTGACAATAGCTAGGGGATGGGAGAGTGTGACAATAGCTGGGTGATGGTAGTGGGTGACAATAGCTGGGTGATGGTAGTGGGTGACAATAGCTAGGGGATGGGAGAGTGTGACAATAGCTGGGTGATGGTAGTGGGTGACAATAGCTGGGTGATGGTAGTGGGTGACAATAGCTGGGGGATGGGAGAGGGTGACAATAGCTGGGGGATGGGAGAGGGTGACAATAGATGGGACAGGAGAGGGTGACAATAGCTGGGGTATGGGAGAGGGTGACAATAGCTGGGGGATGGCAGAGGGTGACAATAGCTGGGTAGAGGGTGACAGTAGCTGGGGGATGGGAGAGGGTGACAATAGCTGGGGGATGGGAGAGGGTGACAATAGCTGGGGGATGGGAGAGGGTGACAATAGATGGGACAGGAGAGGGTGACAATAGCTGGGGTATGGGAGGATGACAATAGCTGGGTGATGGGAGAGGGTGACAATAGCTGGGTGATGGGAGAGGGTGACAATAGCTGGGTGATGGCAGAGGGTGACAATAGCTGGGTGATGGGAGAGGGTGACAATAGCTGGGGGATGGCAGAGGGTGACAATAGCTGGGTGATGGGAGAGGGTGACAATAGCTGGGTGATGGCAGAGGGTGACAATAGCTGGGGGATGGGAGAGGGTGACCATAGCTGGGGGATGGCAGAGGGTGACAATAGCTGGGGTGGGAGAGGGTGACAATAGCTGGGGGATGGGAGAGGGTGACAATAGCTGGGTAGAGGGTGACAATAGCTGGGTAGAGGGTGACAATAGCTGGGGGATGGGAGAGGGTGACAATAGCTGGGTTATGGGAGAGGGTGACAATAGCTGGGGGATGGGAGAGGGTGACAATAGCTGGGTGATGGCAGAGGGTGACAATAGCTGGGTAGAGGGTGACAATAGCTGGGTGATGGCAGAGGGTGACAATAGCTGGGTAGAGGGTGACAATAGCTGGGGTATGGGAGAGGGTGACAATAGCTGGGATGGCAGAGGATGACAATAGCTGGGGGATGGTAGAGGGTGACAATAGCTGGGGGATGGGAGAGGGTGACAATAGCTGGGGTATGGGAGAGGATGACAATAGCTGGGGGATGGCAGAGGGTTACAATAGCTGGGGGATGGCAGAGGGTGACAATAGCTGGGTAGAGGGTGACAATAGCTGGGGGATGGCAGAGGATGACAATAGCTGGGTAGAGGGTGACAATAGCTGGGGGATGGGAGAGGGTGACAATAGCTGGGTAGAGGATGACAATAGCTGGGGTATGGGAGAGGGTGACAATAGCTGGGTGATGGGAGAGGGTGACAATAGCTGGGTGATGGCAGAGGGTGACAATAGCTGGGTGATGGGAGAGGGTGACAATAGCTGGGGGATGGCAGAGGGTGACAATAGCTGGGTGATGGGAGAGGGTGACAATAGCTGGGTGATGGCAGAGGGTGACAATAGCTGGGTGATGGGAGAGGGTGACAATAGCTGGGGGATGGCAGAGGGTGACAATAGCTGGGGTGGGAGAGGGTGACAATAGCTGGGGGATGGGAGAGGGTGACAATAGCTGGGTAGAGGGTGACAATAGCTGGGGGATGGGAGAGGGTGACAATAGCTGGGGGATGGGAGAGGGTGACAATAGCTGGGTTATGGGAGAGGGTGACAATAGCTGGGGGATGGCAGAGGGTGACAATAGCTGGGTGATGGCAGAGGGTGACAATAGCTGGGTAGAGGGTGACAATAGCTGGGGTATGGCAGAGGGTGACAATAGCTGGGTGATGGCAGAGGGTGACAATAGCTGGGTAGAGGGTGACAATAGCTGGGGTATGGCAGAGGGTGACAATAGCTGTGGGATGGGAGAGGGTGACAATAGCTGGGGGATGGGAGAGGGTGACAATAGCTGGGATGGCAGAGGATGACAATAGCTGGGATGGCAGAGGGTGACAATAGCTGGGGGATGGGAGAGGGTAACAATAGCTGGGGGATGGGAGAGGGTGACAATAGCTGGTGTATGGGAGAGGATGACAATAGCTGGGGTATGGGAGAGGATGAAAATAGCTGGGTAGAGGGTGACAATAGCTGGGGTATGGGAGAGGGTGACAATAGCTGGGGTATGGGAGAGGGTGACAATAGCTGGGTAGAGGGTGACAATAGCTGGGGTATGGGAGAGGGTGACAATAGCTGGGGTATGGGAGAGGGTGACAATAGCTGGGGTATGGCAGAGGGTGACAATAGCTGGGTAGAGGGTGACAATAGCTGGGTAGAGGGTGACAATAGCTGGGGTATGGGAGAGGGTGACAATAGCTGGGGTATGGCAGAGGGTGACAATAGCTGGGTAGAGGGTGACAATAGCTGGGGTATGGGAGAGGGTGACAATAGCTGGGATGGCAGAGGATGACAATAGCTGGGTAGAGGGTGACAATAGCTGGGTGATGGCAGAGGATGACAATAGCTGGGGGATGGCAGAGGGTGACAATAGCTGGGGTATGGCAGAGAGTGACAATAGCTGGGTAGAGGGTGACAATAGCTGGGGGATGGCAGAGGGTGACAATAGCTGGGGAGAGGGTGACAATAGCTGGGGTATGGGCGCACCTCTTTATTTCTGTGATTACTGGAGGTGCTCTTAGATCAGAGAAGGACAGTCCATGGTAACAAGACGCACTGAATACACACAATCAGAGTTATTTATTGGTCTGCTTGCAGATAATACACGTGCGGATGGAGATGCGCGGATGGAGATGTGCGGATGGAGATGCGCGGATGGAGATGCGCGGATGGAGATGCGCGGATGGAGATGCGCGGATGGAGATGCGCGGATGGAGATGCGCGGATGGAGATGCCTCACTGACGCTTTGTCTAGGACACCGTGAGTTACGTCACATCTTCCATTCAGGAGGTCATACAGCCTCGCCAGCCTTGGAATACATCCGGCCATATTTATCAAACAGAGGAATAGATGTGAGGATGGCTTGGAAGTCCTGCGGGAAATAAAGAGACACATTCAGGATTTGTGTATTTATCGGTGCAGTGGCGTAACTAGATTCATGTGGGCCCCATAGCAAAGGATTGTAAGGGCCCCTATTCATCGCCTAATGCTAAACAATTATACAGCACATGATACTTTGACAGGCAAACATGGGGCTAGGTCGGCAGGGTCATTAGGTGGACACAAGCATTAGGTCGACAAGGGGAAGGTGGACAGTCGAAGGGGGAAATGTACTAAGATGTGTATTCTGCTTCACATGTGATGTTGCTATGGGCAACAAGTCAGAATCTACTTATTTTTTTAGCACCCTCTAGAACAGTGTTTTTCAACCACCGTGCCGTGTTACACTAGTGTGCCTTGAGCTGTTCTCCGTGTGCCCCCAGATCTACAGATGCCCAAACCAGTTTACAGCCACCACCAGTTTAACTGTTATTTACTGGTCTCTTCTTTTCATGTAAAGGGTCAATGTATATTATTTGTGTTACCTGTGGGGACCAGTGTGATTGTTTTTTATATGGGGGGCAATAGGTTTGGTTTTTTCCTGGGGGGGCCAATGTGTTTTGCCCTGTGGGGATCTCATGGTGTGCCTCGGCAATTTTTAAAATTTGCCGCAAGGTAAAAAGGTTGAAAATCACTGATCTAGAAGATAGTAGACAGATCTGATTGGTTGCCCAAGTAGAATACACATCTTAGTAAATTTTCGCCAAAAGGTCGACATGGGGTTTTTCACTGTTTTTTGAGCCGACATGTGCCGACAGGCGATATTTCATGTCCCACCATCCACTAGGGCGTGGAGGGAGAATAACCTAGTGTGCAGAGTGCAGCGAGCCATGCGAGGGGACGCGGTGCTACGTTACAGTGTCCATGTCAACTGTGTCAACAATCAGGGCAAAATATGCGAAAAACCCCATGTTGACCCTCCCCATAACGACCCAATGCTGTTGTTGACCTAACCCCATGTCGACCTTAAGTCATGTCGGCCTTCATGCAGGTTGACCTCCAGTGGTGGACCTCCTGCTCGTCTATCGTATGATCCATACCCCACAGATACAGGGGTATATATATATAACAGGGGTGCGAGACGATCTTGGATTTATTAGAGCAGCGATGGAACCATGCCTGGCAATGGATGTAATGTCTGAGATTCACCGGCATCGCGCCCCTCCGGCTAATTCATAAATAATTACGCCCGTGCGTGGTACCTTCAATAACAGCCTCCGCTCTGATAGACAAAGCAAAGCCGGAAGCCTGTGATCATCCTCATCCTCACCTTATATGTCCCTCGCCCTCCCTGTGGTAACCGGTGCTTTCATCCGGGGCTCCGGTCATGTGATCAGGACTCTGGCACTGTGACCTGGTCGAACGCTGTAAGATGCCATTTACAGTAGTTTACAGCATCAGATGACCGGGGCCACAGTCCAGGAGCCAGCGATCACGTGACCAAAGTCAGAGGAGAGCACTGTAGATAAGAGCAGGGGGGGGGGGGCTACAGTGCATGGGTAGTCAACAAGACATTGGGGGGGTGGAGAGACATCCATTCCCTAAATTGTATAAGATAAGGCGGTTTGGCGCACAGGCTACATAACCTGGCACCACGGGCGTCTGTAGCATGGCCACACAAAGGGGCTCATTCAGAGTTGGTAGCAAAGAAATAATAGCCAGTGACTTTGTACATGGACAAACCAGGCTGCACTGTGAGGGGTGCGGAAACCATTTGCATCTGCTTGTAGCCCCCACATATGACTGCAATATAGATTTCAGCTAGGACCAAGAATTCCAGCCCCAAAAGTTAACAAATCCCAGGATTTGGGGATTACTGGGCTAGAATCCCGGGATCTAATTCCATTGCTCCATATTTCTCAAATTCATCCTCCCTCCCGGTTGGCTGATGACTATCCTCTCTCTCCACCCTGATCACTGCTTCCCATGCTAGAGTACAGGACTTTACCCGTGCTGCACTCCTTCAGTGGAACGCACTCCCTCGCTCCATTAGACTCTCCCCGACTTTGCGAAGCGTCAAACGGGCACTGCAGACCCCCATTCATCAAAGCGTACCCTTCAGCTGCATAACCTAGTTCTGAGGCTTGTCCTCCGACCCCTGTCACACACCATAACCATCTCTGCCTGCTTACATCCTGCCATCAACCCACATCCCACCTGCTTGCACCTCATGTAATCTGTCAGTCTCCCCTCCCTACTAGATTGTAAGCTCCTCAGAGCAGGGCCCTCTTCCCTCCTGTTGTCAATCCCACTTCTCTTCCATGTCACTCACAGCTCTCCTATACTCAAACACTCAGTGACCATCTTCGTCCGCAAACTCATCTCCGTCATTGGCCTCAGGCCTCTAGTTGTATGTTGATTGAGTCCTCACTACTTACATTTAAGCTGTAATGTGTATTGATCTGTGGCGCTATGTTACCTGTACTCTATTGTTATTTATTTACTGTAATGTTAAGTTTTGTCTCCCTGTACTGTTCCTTTGTACAGCGCTGCCAACACTTGTGGGGCCTTATAAATAAAATTATAATAATAATAATTAACTCCTTGATACTTAATAAAAAGAAATGATGAATACATCTCTAGGCTGGAAACAAAGCCTGGTGACGGTATGCAAACTGCAATACTGCAAAAAGACAGTCTGCAGTCTTCCTCATTTGATAAAAATACAGTTTATGAAAAGCGCCCCAGGGTGTCATTGCTCATTTGTGTAAGGATGTTATTCTCTATATACCGCAGAGGAAGCTCATCAGGCTATACACCTGCTGATTCCGCTGTGTCTGTACAAGACGTTTCACCGTCATCAGCACGTTTCACCGTCATCAGCATGCAGAGATAAGTGGTGACCATCAGCATCACCATCGGCATCGTCTATACGAAGAGGAGGACGGATCAGCTATTGCGATGGATGAAGAAGGCTTTATATTGTGTTCTGTATAGCGATTTGTGTAGAGAACATCACACGCTGCAAGGTGAAGGCCAAGCACAAGACACAACTGGTGTTCGGCAGATCCAAGTTTTTCAAGTCCTATTACAGCTGCTACTCTCAGTCTATCTCCTCTCCCTACTATAACTCTTTATCTCTCCTTTCCCTACTATTGATTCCTACTCTGTCTCTCTCCCTACTACTGCTACATTCTACCAGTCTCACTCCTCTCCCTACTACAGCTGCCTACTCTTTATCTCTCCTTTCCCACTATTGATTCCTACTCTGTCTCTCTCCCTACTACTGCTGCTACATTCTACCAGTCTCTCTCCTCTCCCTACTACAGCTGCCTACTCTTTATCTCTCCTTTCCCTACTATTGATTCCTACTCTGTCTCTCTCCCTACTACTGCTGCTACATTCTACCAGTCTCTCTCCTCTCCCTACTACAGCTGCCTACTCTTTATCTCTCCTTTCCCACTATTGATTCCTACTCTGTCTCTCTCCCTACTACTGCTACATTCTACCAGTCTCTCTCCTCTCCCTACTACAGCTGCCTACTCTTTATCTCTCCTTTCCCTACTATTGATTCCTACTCTGTCTCTCTCCCTACTACTGCTACATTCTACCAGTCTCTCTCCTCTCCCTACTACAGCTGCCTACTCTGTCTTCTCTTCTCCCTACTACAGCTGCCTACTCTGTCTTCTCTTCTCCCTACTACAGCTGCCTACTCTGTCTTCTCTTCTCCCTAATACAGCTGCCTACTCTGTCTTCTCTTCTCCCTACTACAGCTGCCTACTCTGTCTTCTCTTCTCCCTACTACAGCTGCCTACTCTGTCTTCTCTTCTCCCTACTACAGCTGCCTACTCTGTCTTCTCTTCTCCCTACTACAGCTGCCTACTCTCAGTCGGGTACTTGTGTAGTTTCACGGCACCGTGCTACTTCTGGGTTCTACGCTCGGCACAAACTATCTAAAATAAAGTAACTTAACTCCATGCCAACATGGACAGTTCATACCCCCCACTATCCATGTTGGCATGGAGTTGATTTTAGATAGCGTGGCGAGCGTAGCGAGCCACCGAGCCTGTCTGTAGAATGATTCAGACGCGGGGTGCCATGCTGGCGCCATGAAACTACACAAGTACCCCCAGTCGTTCTCCTCTCCCTACTACAGCTGCCTACTTTGTCTCTCTCCTTTCCCTAATACTGCTGCCTACTCTGTCTGTAACGATCAGATCAGGTGATCGATCAAATTAACGTATGCCTCCTGTTATGATTATCTGTGCAATCAATGTATGTCTGGTATGTTTGGTAAAATCATGCCGCCTGTGATTATTATGTGGGAGATCAGAACATGTCATGTATTATGTGTGTGGACTATTGGTGACCCAGGGAGTGTAGCCATCTGTGGACTCCTCTGGAGTTAGGATGTAAGATAAGATCTGAGACCCCTCATAAACCAGATTGGGGGGGAGAGCAATAGTGTCCAGCCAACAGGCCAAAGTGGCTCTGGCCCTGCACTAAATGACCTCTTATCACTTGAGGAATGTATAAGATCTACTTCAAAGCAGGGACAAATTCTTTATGGGAAAGATCTAGGGACCTTCACTAGGCTCAGCAAGGGAATGGTTAAAAATCCCAAGGGTGGGAGGGATGAGGGAGGCTGCAGATAAAACCTCTGTACCTTGGGATAGTCAGTGTCACTACCTGGGGGTCTAGCAAAACAGGCTGTAGGCGACGAGAGATTTCTTGTGGAGGATCCCCCCACGTCAGGATCTGTATTTAAGTGTAAGATAGGTTCTGTCTTTTTTCCCTTTTTATTTTTGAAATTGCATTTAAAACTCGTGTGTACTTTTAAAATCACTGTAAAATCTTGTAACTATTTTTGTCTAAAGCTCTGTAGTATTTCTAGGAATAAATAATACATATTCCCAGTTCTGGTTCTGTGTTCCTAAGACTCATTAGCCTCGGAAGAGAACGGCTGAAAAACGTTACCATTGTTATCTTGTATTGTGTGGTCAGGGGCGAGCCAAGCCGCCCCTTGCGCAGTTTCAGGCGCTAAAATCAGGTTTTGGCTGGTGGCAGTGTACCTCAAGGAAAGGACCTGAGTGTCCTGAGTGAACCCCAGTCACGGCCGGCGCTGCTCAGATTGACGTATCGGAGCAGGCGACCGGTGGGTCCGTGACACTGTCTCTCTACTTTACCTGTCTCCTCTGTCTCTCTCCTTTCCCTACTATTGATTCCTACTCTGTCTCTGTCCCTACTACTGCTACATTCTACCAGTCTCTCTCCTTACTCTCTCCCCTACTATTGCTGCCTACTCTCAGGTTTCAAGGCAGCGAGCCCGAAACATGGAGAGCCATGCGAGGGTATGCCTTAAACTGATTGGGGGTTCACGGCAACAGTTGCCAACATTGACACCAAAAAAAGTGAAAAACTCATGTCCACCCTTTTCACGTTCGAATTTTGGCCCTGTCGTTATTTCCCATGTTGACCTTTATTATGATGACCTTTCGCCCTGTTGACCTTTTGACCCTGTCGACCTATTGCATGTCAACCTTTTGAGGTAGACCTATGGACTGTGTAATAATTCACATGCCTTATGATGTATATGCGCAACACATGAGGTATCATCAGCAGCGGTAACAGATATATATACACTTCTAGCAATGGCCGGGACATCCGGCAGCGGTAACAGATAATATATACACTTCTAGCAATGGCCGGGACATCCAGCAGCGGTAACATAATATATACACTTCTAGCAATGGCCGGGACATCCTGCAGCGGTAACAGATAATATATACACTTCTAGCAATGGCCGGGACATCCGGCAGCGGTAACATAATATATACACTTCTAGCAATGGCCGGGACATCCTGCAGCGGTAACAGATAATATATAGACTTCTAGCAATGGCCGGGACATCCGGCAGCGGTAACATATAATATATAGACTTCTAGCAATGACCGGGACATCCGGCAGCGGTAACAGATAATATATACACTTCTAGCAATGGCCGGGACATCCAGCAGCGGTAACAGATAATATATACACTTCTAGCAATGGCCGGGACATCCAGCAGCGGTAACATATAATATATACACTTCTAGCAATGGCCGGGACATCCGGCAGCGGTAACAGATAATATATACACTTCTAGCAATGGCCGGGACATCCAGCAGCGGTAACAGATAATATATACACTTCTAGCAATGGCCGGGACATCCGGCAGCGGTAACAGATAATATATAG
The DNA here is from genome assembly GCF_055691185.1 of Crinia signifera. NCBI lineage: Eukaryota > Metazoa > Chordata > Amphibia > Anura > Myobatrachidae > Crinia > Crinia signifera. The sequence goes on from NC_139219.1 coordinate 3,807,271, forward strand.
ACTTCTAGCAATGGCCGGGACATCCGGCAGCGGTAACATATAATATATAGACTTCTAGCAATGGCCGGGACATCCGGCAGCGGTAACAGATAATATATAGACTTCTAGCAATGGCCGGGACATCCGGCAGTGGTAACAGATAATATATAGACTTCTAGCAATGGCCGGGACATCCAGCAACGGTAACAGATAATATATAGACTTCTAGCAATGGCCGGGACATCCGGCAGCGGTAACAGATAATATATAGACTTCTAGCAATGGCCGGGACATCCGGCAGCGGTAACAGATAATATATAGACTTCTAGCAATGGCCGGGACATCCGGCAGCGGTAACAGATAATATATGGACTTCTAGCAATGGCCGGGACATCCAGCAGCGGTAACAGATAATATATACACTTCTAGCAATGGCCGGGACATCCAGCAGCGGTAACAGATAATATATAGACTTCTAGCAATGGCCGGGACATCCAGCAGCGGTAACAGATAATATATAGACTTCTAGCAATGGCCGGGACATCCGGCAGCGGTAACAGATAATATATAGACTTCTAGCAATGGCCGGGACATCCGGCAGCGGTAACAGATAATATATACACTTCTAGCAATGGCCGGGACATCCGGCAGCGGTAACATATATATATACACTTCTAGCAATGGCCGGGACATCCAGCAGCGGTAACAGATAATATATAGACTTCTAGCAATGGCCGGGACATCCGGCAGCGGTAACAGATAATATATAGACTTCTAGCAATGGCCGGGACATCCGGCAGCGGTAACAGATAATATATAGACTTCTAGCAATGGCCGGGACATCCGGCAGCGGTAACAGATAATATATACACTTCCAGCAATGGCCGGGACATCCAGCAGCGGTAACATATATATATACACTTCTAGCAATGGCCGGGACATCCGGCAGCGGTAACAGATAATATATAGACTTCTAGCAATGGCCGGGACATCCGGCAGCGGTAACAGATAATATATAGACTTCTAGCAATGGCCGGGACATCCAGCAACGGTAACAGATAATATATAGACTTCTAGCAATGGCCGGGACATCCAGCAACGGTAACAGATAATATATAGACTTCTAGCAATGGCCGGGACATCCAGCAGCGGTAACAGATAATATATAGACTTCTAGCAATGGCCGGGACATCCGGCAGCGGTAACAGATAATATATAGACTTCTAGCAATGGCCGGGACATCCGGCAGCGGTAACAGATAATATATAGACTTCTAGCAATGGCCGGGACATCCAGCAACGGTAACAGATAATATATAGACTTCTAGCAATGGCCGGGACATCCGGCAGCGGTAACAGATGATATATAGACTTCTAGCAATGGCCGGGACATCCAGCAGCGGTAACAGATAATATATAGACTTCTAGCAATGGCCGGGACATCCGGCAGCGGTAACAGATATATATACACTTCTAGCAATGGCCGGAACATCCGGCAGCGGTAACATAATATATACACTTCTAGCAATGGCCGGGACATCCAGCAGCGGTAACAGATAATATATAGACTTCTAGCAATGGCCGGGACATCCGGCAGCGGTAACAGATAATATATAGACTTCTAGCAATGGCCGGAACATCCGGCAGCGGTAACAGATAATATATACACTTCTAGCAATGGCCGGGACATCCGGCAGCGGTAACAGATAATATATACACTTCTAGCAATGGCCGGGACATCCGGCAGCGGTAACAGATAATATATACACTTCTAGCAATGGCCGGGACATCCGGCAGCGGTAACAGATAATATATACACTTCTAGCAATGGCCGGGACATCCAGCAGCGGTAACAGATAATATATAGACTTCTAGCAATGGCCGGAACATCCGGCAGCGGTAACAGATAATATATACACTTCTAGCAATGGCCGGGACATCCGGCAGCGGTAACAGATAATATATACACTTCTAGCAATGGCCGGGACATCCGGCAGCGGTAACGGATAATATATACACTTCTAGCAATGGCCGGGACATCCGGCAGCGGTAACATATAATATATAGATTTCTAGCAATGGCCAGGACATCCGGCAGCGGTAACAGATAATATATAGACTTCTAGCAATGGCCGGGACATCCGGCAGCGGTAACAGATAATATATATACTTCTAGCAATGGCCGGGGCATCCGGCAGCGGTAACATATATATATATATATACACTTCTAGCAATGGCCGGGACATCCGGCAGCGGTAACAGATAATATATAGACTTCTAGCAATGGCCGGGGCATCCGGCAGCGGTAACATATATATATATATATACACTTCTAGCAATGGCCGGGACATCCGGCAGCGGTAACAGATAATATATACACTTCTAGCAATGGCCGGGACATCCGGCAGCGGTAACAGATAATATATACACTTCTAGCAATGGCCGGGACATCCGGCAGCTGTAACAGATAATATATAGACTTCTAGCAATGGCCGGGACATCCGGCAGCGGTAACAGATAATATATACACTTCTAGCAATGGCCGGGACATCCAGCAACGGTAACAGATAATATATAGACTTCTAGCAATGGCCGGGACATCCAGCAGCGGTAACAGATAATATATACACTTCTAGCAATGGCCGGGACATCCAGCAGCGGTAACGGATAATATATACACTTCTAGCAATGGCCGGGACATCCGGCAGTGGTAACAGATAATATATAGACTTCTAGCAATGGCCGGGACATCCAGCAGCGGTAACAGATAATATATACACTTCTAGCAATGGCCGGGACATCCGGCAGCTGTAACAGATAATATATAGACTTCTAGCAATGGCCGGGACATCCGGCAGCGGTAACAGATAATATATACACTTCTAGCAATGGCCGGGACATCCAGCAACGGTAACAGATAATATATAGACTTCTAGCAATGGCCGGGACATCCAGCAGCGGTAACGGATAATATATACACTTCTAGCAATGGCCGGGACATCCAGCAGCGGTAACAGATAATATATACACTTCTAGCAATGGCCGGGACATCCAGCAGCGGTAACGGATAATATATACACTTCTAGCAATGGCCGGGACATCCGGCAGCGGTAACAGATAATATATAGACTTCTAGCAATGGCCGGGACATCCAGCAGCGGTAACAGATAATATATACACTTCTAGCAATGGCCGGGACATCCGGCAGCGGTAACAGATAATATATACACTTCTAGCAATGGCCGGGACATCCAGCAGCGGTAACAGATAATATATACACTTCTAGCAATGGCCGGGACATCCAGCAGCGGTAACGGATAATATATACACTTCTAGCAATGGCCGGGACATCCGGCAGCGGTAACAGATAATATATAGACTTCTAGCAATGGCCGGGACATCCAGCAGCGGTAACAGATAATATATACACTTCTAGCAATGGCCGGGACATCCGGCAGCGGTAACATATAATATATAGACTTCTAGCAATGGCCGGGACATCCGGCAGCGGTAACAGATAATATATACACTTCTAGCAATGGCCGGGACATCCGGCAGCGGTAACAGATAATATATACACTTCTAGCAATGGCCGGGACATCCAGCAGCGGTAACGGATAATATATACACTTCTAGCAATGGCCGGGACATCCGGCAGCGGTAACAGATAATATATAGACTTCTAGCAATGGCCGGGACATCCGGCAGCGGTAACCGATAATATATAGACTTCTAGCAATGGCCGGGACATCCGGCAGCGGTAACAGATAATATATATACACTTCTAGCAATGGCCGGGACATCCAGCAGCGGTAACAGATAATATATAGACTTCTAGCAATGTCCGGGACATCCAGCAGCAATAACAGATAATATATAGACTTCTAGCAATGGCCGGGACATCCGGCAGCGGTAACAGATAATATATAGACTTCTAGCAATGGCCGGGACATCCGGCAGCGGTAACAGATAATATATAGACTTCTAGCAATGGCCGGGACATCCGGCAGCGGTAACAGATAATATATACACTTCTAGCAATGGCCGGGACATCCAGCAGCGGTAACGGATAATATATAAACTTCTAGCAATGGCCGGGACATCCGGCAGCGGTAACAGATAATATATAGACTTCTAGCAATGTCTGGGACATCCGGCAGCGGTAACAGATAATATATATACACTTCTAGCAATGGCCGGGACATCCAGCAGCGGTAACAGATAATATATACACTTCTAGCAATGGCCGGGACATCCAGCAGCGGTAACAGATAATATATAGACTTCTAGCAATGGCCGGGACATCGGGCAGCGGTAACAGATAATATATACACTTCTAGCAATGGCCGGGACATCCGGCAGCGGTAACAGATAATATATAGACTTCTAGCAATGGCCGGGACATCCAGCAGCGGTAACATATAATATATAGACTTCTAGCAATGGCCGGGACATCCAGCAGCGGTAACAGATAATATATACGCTTCTAGCAATGGCCGGGACATCCAGCAGCGGTAACAGATAATATATACACTTCTAGCAATGGCCGGGACATCCGGCAGCGGTAACAGATAATATATAGACTTCTAGCAATGGCCGGGACATCCAGCAGAGGTAACAGATAACATATACACTTCTAGCAATGGCCGGGACATCCAGCAGCGGTAACAGATCATATATACACTTCTAGCAATGGCCGGGATATCCGGCAGCGGTAACATATAATATATAGACTTCTAGCAATGTCCGGGATATCCGGCAGCGGTAACATATATATATATATATATATATATACACTTCTAGCAATGGCCGGGACATCCGGCAGCGCTAACAGATAATATATACACTTCTAGCAATGGCCGGGACATCCGGCAGCGCTAACATATAATATATACACTTCTAGCAATGGCCGGGACATCCGGCAGCGCTAACAGATAATATATACACTTCTAGCAATGGCCGGGACATCCGGCAGCGGTAATATATAATATATACACTTCTAGCAATGGCCGGGACATCCGGCAGCGGTAACAGATAATATATACACTTCTAGCAATGGCCGGGACATCCGGCAGCGGTAACAGATAATATATAGACTTCTAGCAATGGCCGGGACATCCGGCAGCGGTAACAGATAATATATACACTTCTAGCAATGGCCGGGACATCCGGCAGCGGTAACATATAATATATACACTTCTAGCAATGGCCGGGACATCCGGCAGCGGTAACAGATAATATATAGACTTCTAGCAATGGCCGGGACATCCGGCAGCGGTAACAGATAATATATAGACTTCTAGCAATGGCCGGGACATCCGGCAGCGGTAACAGATAATATATAGACTTCTAGCAATGGCCGAGACATCCGGCAGCGGTAACAGATAATATATACACTTCTAGCAATGGCCGGGACATCCGGCAGCGGTAACAGATAATATATACACTTCTAGCAATGGCCGGGACATCCGGCAGCGGTAACAGATAATATATACACTTCTAGCAATGGCCGGGACATCCGGCAGCGGTAACAGATAATATATACACTTCTAGCAATGGCCGGGACATCCGGCAGCGGTAACAGATAATATATACACTTCTAGCAATGGCCGGGACATCCGGCAGCGGTAACAAATAATATATAGACTTCTAGCAATGGCCGGGACATCCGGCAGCGGTAACAGATAATATATAGACTTCTAGCAATGGCCGGGACATCCGGCAGCGGTAACAGATAATATATACACTTCTAGCAATGGCCGGGACATCCGGCAGCGGTAACAGATAATATATACACTTCTAGCAATGGCCGGGACATCCGGCAGCGGTAACAGATAATATATACACTTCTAGCAATGGCCGGGACATCCGGCAGCGGTAAAAGATGATATATACACTTCTAGCAATGGCCGGGACATCCGGCAGCGGTAACAGATGATATATACACTTCTAGCAATGGCCGGGACATCCGGCAGCGGTAACAGATGATATATACACTTCTAGCAATGGCCGGGACATCCGGCAGCGGTAACAGATGATATATAGACTTCTAGCAATGGCCGGGACATCCGGCAGCGGTAACAGATGATATATAGACTTCTAGCAATGGCCGGGACATCCGGCAGCGGTAACAGATGATATATAGACTTCTAGCAATGGCCGGGACATCCGGCAGCGGTAACAGATGATATATAGACTTCTAGCAATGGCCGGGACATCCGGCAGCGGTAACAGATGATATATAGACTTCTAGCAATGGCCGGGACATCCGGCAGCGGTAACAGATGATATATAGACTTCTAGCAATGGCCGGGACATCCGGCAGCGGTAACAGATGATATATAGACTTCTAGCAATGGCCGGGACATCCGGCAGCGGTAACAGATGATATATAGACTTCTAGCAATGGCCGGGACATCCGGCAGCGGTAACATATGATATATAGACTTCTAGCAATGGCCGGGACATCCGGCAGCGGTAACAGATAATATATAGACTTCTAGCAATGGCCGGGACATCCGGCAGCGGTAACAGATAATATATAGACTTCTAGCAATGGCCGGGACATCCGGCAGCGGTAACAGATAATATATAGACTTCTAGCAATGGCCGGGACATCCGGCAGCGGTAACAGATAATATATACACTTCTAGCAATGGCCGGGACATCCGGCAGCGGTAACAGATAATATATACACTTCTAGCAATGGCCGGGACATCCGGCAGCGGTAACAGATAATATATAGACTTCTAGCAATGGCCGGGACATCCGGCAGCGGTAACAGATAATATATACACTTCTAGCAATGGCCGGGACATCCGGCAGCGGTAACAGATAATATATAGACTTCTAGCAATGGCCGGGACATCCGGCAGCGGTAACAGATAATATATAGACTTCTAGCAATGGCCGGGACATCCGGCACCGGTAACAGATAATATATACACTTCTAGCAATGGCCGGGACATCCGGCAGCGGTAACAGATAATATATACACTTCTAGCAATGGCCGGGACATCCGGCAGCGGTAACAGATAATATATACACTTCTAGCAATGGCCGGGACATCCGGCAGCGGTAACAGATAATATATACACTTCTAGCAATGGCCGGGACATCCGGCAGCGGTAACAGATAATATATAGACTTCTAGCAATGGCCGGGACATCCGGCAGCGGTAACAGATAATATATAGACTTCTAGCAATGGCCGGGACATCCGGCAGCGGTAACAGATAATATATAGACTTCTAGCAATGGCCGGGACATCCGGCAGCGGTAACAGATAATATATAGACTTCTAGCAATGGCCGGGACATCCGGCAGCGGTAACAGATAATATATAGACTTCTAGCAATGGCCGGGACATCCGGCAGCGGTAACAGATAATATATAGACTTCTAGCAATGGCCGGGACATCCGGCAGCGGTAACAGATAATATATAGACTTCTAGCAATGGCCGGGACATCCGGCAGCGGTAACAGATAATATATAGACTTCTAGCAATGGCCGGGTTATCCGGCAGCGGTAACAGATAATATATAGACTTCTAGCAATGGCCGGGACATCCGGCAGCGGTAACAGATAATATATAGACTTCTAGCAATGGCCGGGACATCCGGCAGCGGTAACAGATAATATATAGACTTCTAGCAATGGCCGGGACATCCGGCAGCGGTTACAGATAATATATAGACTTCTAGCAATGGCCGGGACATCCGGCAGCGGTAACAGATAATATATAGACTTCTAGCAATGGCCGGGACATCCGGCAGCGGTAACAGATAATATATAGACTTCTAGCAATGGCCGGGACATCCAGCAGCGGTAACAGATAATATATACACTTCTAGCAATGGCCGGGACATCCAGCAGCGGTAACAGATAATATATACACTTCTAGCAATGTTCTAGCAATGGCCGGGACATCCGGCAGTGGTAACAGATAATATATAGACTTCTAGCAATGGCCGGGACATCCGGCAGCGGTAACAGATAATATATAGACTTCTAGCAATGGCCGGGACATCCGGCAGCGGTAACAGATAATATATAGACTTCTAGCAATGGCCGGGACATCCGGCAGCGGTAACAGATAATATATAGACTTCTAGCAATGGCCGGGACATCCGGCAGCGGTAACAGATAATATATAGACTTCTAGCAATGGCCGGGACATCCGGCACCGGTAACAGATAATATATAGACTTCTAGCAATGGCCGGGACATCCAGCAGCGGTAACAGATAATATATACACTTCTAGCAATGGCCGGGACATCCAGCAGCGGTAACAGATAATATATACACTTCTAGCAATGGCCGGAACATCCGGCAGCGGTAACAGATAATATAAAGACTTCTAGCAATGGCCGGGACATCCGGCAGCGGTAACAGATAATATATACACTTCTAGCAATGGCCGGGACATCCAGCAGCGGTAACAGATAATATATACACTTCTAGCAATGGCCGGGACATCCGGCAGCGGTAATAGATAATATATAGACTTCTAGCAATGGCCGGGACATCCAGCAGCGGTAACAGATAATATATAGACTTCTAGCAATGGCCGGGACATCCGGCAGCGGTAACAGATAATATATAGACTTCTAGCAATGGCCGGGTCATCCAGCAGCGGTAACAGATAATATATAGACTTCTAGCAATGGCCGGGACATCCAGCAGCGGTAACAGATAACATATAGACTTCTAGCAATGGCCGGGACATCCGGCAGCGGTAACAGATAATATATAGACTTCTAGCAATGGCCGGGACATCCAGCAGCGGTAACAGATAATATATACACTTCTAGCAATGGCCGGGACATCCAGCAGCGGTAACAGACAATATATACACTTCTAGCAATGGCCGGAACATCGGGCAGCGGTAACATATATATATACACTTCTAGCAATGGCCGGGACATCCAGCAGCGGTAACAGACAATATATACACTTCTAGCAATGGCCGGGACATCCAGCAGCGGTAACATAATATATACACTTCTAGCAATGGCCGGGACATCCGGCAGCGGTAACAGATAATATATACACTTCTAGCAATGGCCGGGACATCCGGCAGCGGTAACAGATAATATATACACTTCTAGCAATGGCCGGGACATCCGGCAGCGGTAACAGATAATATATACACTTCTAGCAATGGCCGGGACATCCGGCAGCGATAATATATAATATATAGACTTCTAGCAATGGCCGGGACATCCGGCAGCGGTAACAGATAATATATACACTTCTAGCAATGGCCGGGACATCCGGCAGCGGTAACAGATAATATATAGACTTCTAGCAATGGCCGGGACATCCAGCAGCGGTAATAGATAATATATACACTTCTAGCAATGGCCGGGACATCCGCAGAAATGCATGACATTAACTAATACCGCTGCTGCTAAGGCAAATCCACCGGTCATATAATGACAGAACATCGATCTCATTGGTCCAGCTATACGGATTCCTGCATCAGGAACCAATAACCTGATCTCCGTCTACATACCCCGTCATGTTAGAGTTAAGTCACAACCAAACCAACTGGTAATGAATGATAATTACCACGATTACCATAAGGAAGGTCCTAAACTGTCCACATTCTCTGCCAACAAGAGCAATTGACATCAATTTCCTGATTGTTTCCAGTAATTTCAACTAATTAATGCCCAGAAACATAAAGTGATATTTCTTATTCTCATAAATTGTAGCAGATTATGTAATATGACTCCTATCTCACCTTGTAGATGGAAGAGGTTTACTAATGAGCGTAATCTACAGCGGAGACGTGACGGGGCAGAGATCTGCTCCGAGGTGCTGCGCCGGACAGTAACAACGCACTACATGTATACAGGGTGTTATGTGTAGTGAGGGGGACCTGGCGCTGGCTGCACTACATGTATATAGGGTGTTATGTATAGTGAGGGAACAGGTGCTGGCTGCCCTACATGTATACAGGGTGTTATGTATAGTGAGGGGGGACCTGGTGCTGGCTGCACTACATGTATACAGGGTGTTATGTATAGTGAGGGGACCTGGTGCTGTCTGCACTACATGTATACAGGGTGTTATGTATAGTGAGGGGGACCTGGCGCTGGCTGCACTACATGTATACAGGGTGTTATGTATAGTGAGGGGGGACCTGGCGCTGGCTGCACTACATGTATACAGGGTGTTATGTATAGTGAGGGGGACCTGGCGCTGGCTGCACTACATGTATACAGGGTGTTATGTATAGTGAGGGGGACCTGGCGCTGGCTGCACTACATGTATACAGGGTGTTATGTATAGTGAGGGGGACCTGGCGCTGGCTGCACTACATGTATATAGGGTGTTATGTATAGTGAGGGGGACCTGGCGCTGGCTGCACTACATGTATACAGGGTGTTATGTATAGTGAGGGGGACCTGGCGCTGGCTGCACTACATGTATACAGGGTGTTATGTATAGTGAGGGGAACCTGGCGCTGGCTGCACTACATGTATACAGGGTGCTATGTATAGTGAGAGGGACCTGGCGCTGGCTGCACTACATGTATACAGGGTGTTATGTATAGTGAGGGGGACCTGGCGCTGGCTGCACTACATGTATACAGGGTGTTATGTATAGTGAGGGGACCTGGCGCTGGCTGCACTACATGTATACAGGGTGTTATGTATAGTGAGGGGGACCTGGCGCTGGCTGCACTACATGTATACAGGGTGTTATGTATAGTGAGGGGGACCTGGCGCTGGCTGCACTACATGTATACAGGGTGTTATGTATAGTGAGGGGTCCTGGCGCTGGCTGCACTACATGTATACAGGGTGCTATGTATAGTGAGGGGGGCCTGGCGCTGGCTGCACTACATGTATACAGGGTGCTATGCATAGTGAGGGTGACCTGGCGCTGGCTACACTACATGTATACAGGGTGTTATGTATAGTGAGGGGGGCCTGGCGCTGGCTGCACCTCATGTATACAGGGTGCTATGTATAGTGAGGGGAGCCTGGTGCTGGCTGCACTACATGTATACAGGGTGTTATGTATAGTGAGGGGGACCTGGCGCTGGCTGCACTACATGTATACAGGGTGCTATGTATAGTGAGGGGGGCCTGGCGCTGGCTGCACTACATGTATACAGGGTGTTATGTATAGTGAGGGTGACCTGGTGCTGGCTACACTACATGTATACAGGGTGTTATGTATAGTGAGGGGGACCTGGCGCTGGCTGCACTACATGTATACAGGGTGTTATGTATAGTGAGGGGGACCTGGCGCTGGCTGCACTACATGTATACAGGGTGCTATGTATAGTGAGGGGGCCTGGCGCTGGCTGCACTACATGTATACAGGGTGTTATGTATAGTGAGGGGGGCCTGGCGCTGGCTGCACTACATGTATACAGGGTGTTATGTATAGTGAGGGGGGCCTGGTGCTGGCTGCACTACATGTATACAGGGTGTTATGTATAGTGAGGGGGACCTGGCGCTGGCTGCACTACATGTATACAGGGTGTTATGTATAGTGAGGGGGGCCTGGCACTGGCTGCACTACATGTATACAGGGTGTTATGTATAGTGAGGGGGGCCTGGTGCTGGCTGCACTACATGTATACAGGGTGTTATGTATAGTGAGGGGGGCCTGGTGCTGGCTGCACTACATGTATACAGGGTGTTATGTATAGTGAGGGGGGCCTGGCACTGGCTGCACTACATGTATACAGGGTGTTATGTATAGTGAGGGGGGCCTGGCGCTGGCTGCACTACATGTATACAGGGTGTTATGTATAGAGAGGGTGACCTGGTGCTGGCTGCACTAAATGTATTTGAGGTGTTACTGTGTGTATTATATATATATATATATATGGAAAAGAAATAAGATGGAGCGCACCAAATGAGCAATAATGTCACAGTTTTTACTAAAAAATGTAACAGCTCACATACATCACAGAAAGGAATTGTGAGCAAATAACATGGAGCACCGTCACCACATCGCACAGCACCGTCCAACTTCAGTGAAACGGCAAGATGTCAGCGGGAAGTCAGCGGCAGCGTCTAACTCCATCAGATCAACACAAAGTGGGATCTGCACTCAGTACGTCAGGAAGCCACACACCAACGCGTTTCGTGATCAGGGACTTCATCAGGAGGCGTGTCTTCCCAGAGTCAGATGGGTCTCTGCTCCAATATGGAACAGACAGTGAGGCGGCACTCAGAGACGTGTTATCCAATGTAAACCAAGCGCAAGATATTAGACTAGTTCTAGTGGCTTCAGAAAGGAGCACAGCCCTGAAATGTGGCTAATAAACCTACACTTGGTTTAATTGGATTACACGTCTCTGAGGGCTGCCTCACTGATCTTTGGCTATATATATATATATATATATATATATATATATATATATATATATATATATATACGTACACCAATTATAATATAGAGTGTAAGCCTGCAAGAACCTTTTTGAACAGTTTAATATATCCCAGCTATGTATTAACATATTTGACAGAATCCTCCTGTAAAAGGCTCATTAATACTGCGGACTGCGGTTCCTTTATTCCCAATAGGTAATACATCCTGACCGATACAGGTATGTATCAAACTACAAAACAAATTCTAAATATTCATTATAAAATTGGTAAAACAGATATAGTCATTATAATGGAACTATGCAACTATTGGAGGACGAGCACTATATAAATACAATTATTATTTGTATTATTATTATTATTATTATATGTATTGTTAATAATTATAATAATAATACTATTGTCATTATTATTAATTGATATTAATAATAATCATTTTGTATTATAATTATTAATATTATTATTAGTAATAATAATAACAATAATTCATTTTACTATTTTCTCCCCCCAAAAATCAAACATTCATTTCTTACAACCATTGTTGAAAACACAAATTCACCTATAGATACAGAATATTCGGTACATTTGGACAAGTATTAGATTACTGCCTAATACACACATTGCTGGGGACAGACCCGTGCCATCACCACCAGACTCTTCCCTCTGACGGAACCAGAAGAATTTCCTCAGTGACTTCTGATCAAGAAACCAAGAAAGTGACATTTGCGGGATATAAAAAGCGCTTTCAGGACCCCCTGAAGAATATAAACTGATGGCTTCCGAAATGCATTTAAACTTTTAAAATTTGTGAAGATTCCCCAGCCGCACATGTATAAAGAGAAGCAATCACCCCAAATGGCAAATGGGAGAATTCTCCACTTCCACAAAAATGTTAATTTATACCACTTAATTAAAGGTGTGTGATTTAACACGGTAATGGGGCACTTGACCGATTCTACAAAAATAAAAAGAAATAAAAAAAAAACACTGGAAGGTTCCGCAGTTAGGAAAGATAAATTCTAATAGTTCTGTAAGTAGCGCAATTAGAAATCCATGTGTAATGGGGTGGCGTGGCCCCGTACATCATGTGTGTATAGAGGCACGGGAACAAATCGAGATCATTTTCAGTTTTTATTCTTTTTTTTTTTTTTTAAAGCGAATGTCTTAAGGGATATATAAAGTTTGGAAAGTAGACGTGAACTCCATCTCGCCCGGTGCCCTTGTGCACTAATGATAGATGCACGTAATGGAGCCGCGCCGTTGACCTCATCCTCTCAGCGTTGGGAGAGAATCTCAATATTTTTACTTATGCGAGGTTTTCATTGTGCAACTGCCCCCGTTGCCACGGCAACTGAGGGTCTTATGGCGTACTCTAACCATAGCCCTCACATTACGGCCACCCTGGAGAATGATTGTGTCTACAATTTATAGCATAAAACAGCTGGTAATTATGTGTCAGAGCATATGCTGATGAGAAGGCCAAACACACAGCGGAAGATTTAGCATCGAAGTTTGGTGGCAGAACCTCGGAGCTTATGTGCTGAGGAAAGTCTGTACTGTAAGAGGAGGAAAGTAAATATCAGCAGGGATATACCCAGACCGGGCCAGTGGCATTATGTATGTGGGAGGGCTCTATGACAGGGGAGCCGGCTCCGCAGGGATATACACCCAGACCGGGCCAGTGGCATTATGTATGTGGGAGGGCTCTATGACAGGGGAGCCGGCTCCGCAGGGATATACACCCAGACCGGGCCAGTGGCATTATGTATGGGGGAGGGCTCTATGACAGGGGAGCCGGCTCCGCAGGGATATACACCCAGACCGGGCCAGTGGCATTATGTATGTGGGAGGGCTCTATGACAGGGGAGCCGGCTCCGCAGGGATATACACCCAGACCGGGCCAGTGGCATTATGTATGTGGGAGGGCTCTATGACAGGGGAGCCGGCTCCGCAGGGATATACACCCAGACCGGGCCAGTGGCATTATGTATGGGGGAGGGCTCTATGACAGGGGAGCCAGCTCCGCAGGGATATACACCCAGACCGGGCCAGTGGCATTATGTATGGGGGAGGGCTCTATGACAGGGGAGCCAGCTCCGCAGGGATATACACCCAAACCGAGCCAGTGGCATTATGTATGGGGGAGGACTCTATGACAGGGGAGGGCTCTATGACAGGGGAGCCGGGTCTCTACAGAGTGCACATGCTCTGGCCCTCTGCAGGGATATACACCCAGACCGGGCCAGTGGCATTATGTATGGGGGAGGGCTCTATGACAGGGGAGCCGGCTCCGCAGGGGTGCCGGGGTCTCTACAGAGTGCACATGCTCTGGCCCTCTGCAGGGATATACACCCAGACCGGGCCAGTGGCATTATGTATGGGGGAGGGCTCTATGACATGGGAGCCGGCTCCGCAGGGGTGCCGGGTCTCTATAGAGTGCACATGCTCTGGCCCTCTGCTGGGATATACACCCAGACCGGGCCCAGTGGCACTATGTATGGGGGAGGGCTCTATGACAGGGGAGCCGGCTCCGCAGGGATATACACCCAGACCGGGCCAGTGGCATTATGTATGGGGGAGGGCTCTATGACAGGGGAGCCAGCTCCGCAGGGATATACACCCAGACCGGGCCAGTGGCATTATGTATGGGGGAGGGCTCTATGACAGGGGAGCCGGGTCTCTACAGAGTGCGCATGCTCTGGCCCTCAGCAGGGATATACACCCAGACCGGGCCAGTGGCATTATGTATGGGGGAGGGCTCTATGACAGGGGAGCCGGCTCTGTAGGGGTGCCGGGTCTCTACAGAGTGCACATGCTCTGGCCCTCAGCAGGGATATACACCCAGAACGGGCCAGTGACATTATGTATGGGGGAGGTCTCTATGACAGGGGAGCCGGCTCTGCAGGGATATACACCCAGACCGGGCCAGTGACATGTATGGGGGAGGGCTCTATGACAGGGGAGCCGGCTCCGCAGGGGTACCGGGTCTCTACAGAGTGCATATGCTCTGGCCCTCTGCAAGGAATCTACTCAAACAGCCCTACAAAAATGGCCACCACCTTAGAGGGGACAGATGCTTCTGTCAGGAGAGCGCAGCGCATATAGCACTACCCTGAAGAGCAGGATTTCATGAGTGCATGAAGCCTCTGCAACAAGTATGCAACCCCTGGCAACAAGCATGTAACCATTGGCAACGAGTATGTGCCTTCCCAGGCCGCTCAAGGGAGCATTGCATGTGACATCTCCGAATGGAGGTAGCCACAGTGTATGGTGGCTTAGGGGCACACACAGGGGGGCGATTTCAGCCCCATTTCTAGGTGATCTGACTAGATTGCTTAGAAATGGAGCACTGATCGCTCTGTGTGTATGACCTGCAGCAATGGCAATGCCACGCATCACTATCACCCGCAGGGAAACCCAGTGCTTTCAGTGGGTTTGCTGCAACACCAAGCCACTCACACTGCACCACCTGACCACTCGCACTGCAACACCCAGCCACTCACAATGTACCACCGATCCACTCACACTGCAACACCCAGCCACTCACACTGCACCACCTGACCACTCGCACTGCAACACCCAGCCACTCACACTGCACCACCTGACCACTCGCACTGCAACACCCAGCCACTCACACTGCACCACCTGACCACACGCACTGCAACACCCAGCCACTCACACTGCACCACCTGACCACTCGCACTGCAACACCCAGCCACTCACACTGCACCACCTGACCACTCGCACTGCAACACCCAGCCACTCACACTGCACCACATGACCACTCGCACTGCAACACCCAGCCACTCACAATGTACCACCGAGCCGCTCACACTGCAACACCCAGCCACTCACACTGCACTACCTGACCATTCGCACTGCAACACCCAGCCACTCCCACTGCACCACCTGACCACTCGCACTGCAACACCTAGCCACTCACACTGCACCACCTGATCACTCGCACTGCAACACCCAACCACTCACAATGTACCACCGAGCTGCTCACACTGCACCACCTGACCACTCGCACTGCACTACCCAACCACTCACAAGGTACTACCCAGCCACTCACACTGTATCACCAAGCCACTCACACTGCACCACCTGACCACTCGCACTGCTCTACCCAGCCAATCACACTGCAACCCCCAGCTAATCACTCTGCACTACCTGAAGGAAGCACACGCTGTTCGGGAACCCAGCTGTCTTTATAACGGAGACGGACGAAAGCACTGGCCACACTTGATCTTTGAGAAAACCGCCTTTGACATGTAGGCGGGGAAACGCGTCTGTTCGCTAAATTGAGAGCCACCTAACCTCAGCCGGCCGGCGTATGGGGACAAATATCAACACAAAGAGAGGTAACATCACAGCTAACTAGCAGCACTTAACAAACGTATCAGTGTGTTCTGTGCTTTCTTCAGCTAATAAACCAAGGCCCAGACTAGGACAACAAGGGAGTAGGTAAGTTAGTGCCGGGTTTCTCTCCTGCCCCAGACGCTCCTCTTCCGGCCTTCTGACCAGAAGGCCGGTTCTCCCCCCAAGTAACAGGCGGTAACAGTAACTGGAAGGCATTTTATTTTGATTTGTCTAACTGGTCTTAAGAAGTGTGACCCCTGACCTCAGGCTTGTACCTTATCGACTCTCGTCTGTCTGCTGTAACGTTGTAAATGGAAATCTCGCTGACTCAATTGACAAGACTAACAAAATGTGCTGAGCTGTGTGAAGCCGCGTTACAGAACACATTAGATGTATTAATATTGCCGCATGACAGTTCTGCCTACTTCAATAATTTCCTGACCTAACACAGATATTATTCTAATCGCCGAGAGGCCACCAGGCTCCCCTAAAAGAGATTGATTGATCTGCCCCCTAGGTTTGGTTGGGGGCAAACTTTTCATACAACTGAAACCAATTAGTGGGCCGGGCACTTGTAGAGCAGAATGTAGGTCAGCTGCAAGTAATAAAAAAGTATTGACTTTTCCTCTGCCTGTAAGCGGCCAGAAAGGGTTCCGTGGCCTTGTCGTATATGAATAGTTCTCCATTAATATCACTTATTTCATGTCGGCATGTCAGGCACTAATGCTTCCAGAGTACACTGACACCACTGCTGGCCTCCGAGAAGCATGTGGTGCCAATAACTCTTATTTCCCGGACACCCCGCACATGGCTGATGGGTGCAGCTACATCCCCTGGGTAAGGAGGACAATAGGACATAAATAGACCTCGTAATATCCATTGTATGTATCGCTTTATATCAATGCTCCTCCTATTTAGCATTCATTAATCTGCTATTAACACGGAATTGTTTAGGTGGATCAGTAAAGGCAATTATTATACTGACCACACACACATATGGGATACGGTCATTGGGTCTACAGCAAGTTGGTCGACAATCGTTAGGTCGACACCGTTAGGTCGACATGGGCATTAGTTCGACATGGTTTTTTTCACTGTTTTTTGACCCAACAGGCGGTATTTCATGCCCTACCATCCACTAGGGAGTGGTGGGAGAATAAAATAGTGTGCCAAGTGCAGTGAGCGAAGCAAGAGGATGTGGTGCACTGGAAACGGTGTCCATGTCGACTGTGTCGACATTCAGGTAAAAAAACAGTGAAAAACCCCATGTTGACCTTTCGATCTAAACAGTCAACCAAATGCTTGTGTCGACCTATTGACCTGTCGACCTAACACCATGTCGACATTGCCCCATGTCGACCAACTTTTGTAGACCTATTGATCCCAACCCTCCCATATATATACTGACCACATACATATTGTATATGAATATATATATATATATCTTATATATTTGGCTACATCTGTCACTCAAAGTGTGTGAGTGTGTGTATAACGCTGGGTGGAGCCTCTGACTCACATGACTGACTCACATGACAGAGAACCAGCCCAGTGAGCCTACAGACTCTGCCTCCCTATGTTGCCCAGCACTGCTACCGCGATTTGCGTCAAAAACACACCCCCCGTGACCCCCCCCTCCCGCGATTTGTGGCAAAACCCCCCCTCCAAGACCCCCCCCCCGCGATTCGCGGCAAAAACACCCCCTCCCCCGCGACCCCCCCTCCCACGATTCGCGGCAAAAACACACCTACCCCCCGCGACCCCACCTCCCGCGATTCGCGGCAAAAAGAACCCCCCGCGACCCCCCCTCCCGCGATTCGCGGCAAACACCCCCCCCCCCGCGCGACACCCCCTCCCGCAATTCGTGGCAAAAAGACCCCCCCTCCCATGCTTCGCGGCAAAAACACCCCCCCCCCCCCCCCCCGCAATTCGCAGCAGCCCCAGGATTAAATGGCACATGCAAAACACTGACATGGCTATGGTTGACAATGAAAAAGGTTGACAAGAGTTTTTGAAGATTTATTTTTCATTTTTTGAATGTTTTCACATTCATTCTCATGTGTCGACATGGACACCAATGAAGTGCAACACTTATGTCAACATTTACGTGTGTTGACCTTTCTGTGTTGATTTTTTCTTTTGGTGATTTGCGTCAAACCCCCCCGCAACCCCCCTCCCGCGATTCTCGGCACCCCACCCCATGACCCCCCCTCCCGTGATTCATGGCACACACCCCCCACGACCCCCCCTCCCACGATTCACTGCAACCCCCCGCAACCCCCCTCCCGCGATTTGCGGCAACCCACCCCCCCGCCACCCCCCCTCCCACGGTTCTCTGCAACCCCTCCCGCGATTCGCAGCAACCCCCCCCTCCCGCTATTCGCGGACACCAAAGTTGCAATACAGGGCATCTTTCATACAATTCTAACCATATTTCTCATATACAAACGTTCACAAATTAAGGGGGGCGCAGCCCCTTACGACGGTGTGAAGATCGCCCGTAGGGCGCAATGAATCACCTAGTATATATATATATATTTGCCTACTTTTCAAAACTAGCGTAAGGTAGATTACAGCAGGATGAAGCAAAGAGCAGTGATGAGGGGGCGGGCCACACTCTGGCCAAAGGGTGGGTCTAGCACCACATATGTCTTGCCCCAGGAAAACTCACCAGTCAATGGGTTAAGGGTCCAGTTAAGGGAGTCTGTTTATGTTGTATTCAGTGATGTCGAGAGAGGGGGGAATCACAGTATAATAGCCGGGTGATTCTTTGTACAGGACAGGAGGTAACCACAGTATAACAGCCAGGTAATGCTATGTGCAGGACAGGAGGGAATCACAGTATAACAGCCAGGTAATTCTATGTGCAGCACAGGAGGGAACCTCAGTATAACAGCCGGGGAATTCTATGTGCAGGACAGGAGGGAACCACAGTATAACAGCCGGGTAATGCTATGTGCAGGACAGGAGGGAACCACAGTATAACAGCCAGGTAATGCTATGTGCAGGACAGGAGGGAATCACAGTATAACAGCCAGGTAATTCTATGTGCAGCACAGGAGGGAACCTCAGTATAACAGCCGGGGAATTCTATGTGCAGGACAGGAGGGAACCACAGTATAACAGCCGGGTAATGCTATGTGCAGGACAGGAGGGAACCACAGTATAACAGCTGGGTATTTCCTTAGGCAGGACAGGAGGGAACCACAGTATAACAGCCAGGTAATTCTATGTGCAGGACAGGAGGGAACCACAGTATAACAGCCGGGTAATTCTATGTACAGGACAGGAGGGAACCACAGTCTAAAAGCCAGGTAATTCTATGTGCAGCACAGGAGGGAACCTCAGTATAACAGCCAGGTAATTCTATGTGCAGGACAGAAGGGAACCACAGTATAACAGCCGGGTAATTCTATGTGCAGGACAGGAGGGAACCACAGTATAACAGCCGGGTATTTCCTTATGCAGGACAGGAGGGAACCACAGTATAACAGCCAGGTAATTCTATGTGCAGGACAGGAGGGAACCTCAGTATAACAGCCGGGTAATTCTATGTGCAGGACAGGAGGGAACCACAGTATAACAGCCGGGTAATTCTATTTGCAGGACAGGAGGGAACCACAGTATAACAGCCGGGTATTTCCTAATGCAGGACAGGAGGGAACCACAGTATAACAGCCAGGTAATTCTATGTGCAGGACAGGAGGGAACCACAGTATAACAGCCGGGTAATGCTATGTGCAGGACAGGAGGGAACCACAGTATAACAGCCGGGTAATTCTATGTGCAGGACAGGAGGGAACCACAGTATAACAGCCGGGTAATTCTATGTGCAGGACAGGAGGGAACCACAGTATAACAGCCGGGTAATGCGATGTGCAGGACAGGAGGGAACCACAGTATAACAGCCGGGTAATGCTATGTGCAGGACAGGAGGGAACCACAGTATAACAGCCGGGTAATTCTATGTGCAGGACAGGAGGGAACCTCAGTATAACAGCCGGGTAATTCTATGTGCAGGACAGGAGGGAACCACAGTATAACAGCCGGGTAATTCTATGTGCAGGACAGGAGGGAACCACAGTATAACAGCCGGGTATTTCCTTATGCAGGACAGGAGGGAACCACGGTATAACAGCCGGGTATTTCCTTATGCAGGACAGGAAGGAACCACAGTATAACAGCCGGGTAATTCTATGTGCAGGACAGGAGGGAACCACAGTATAACAGCCAGGTAATTCTATGTGCAGGACAGGAGGGAACCACAGTATAACAGCCGGGTAATGCTATGTGCAGGACAGGAGGGAACCACAGTATAACAGCCGGGTAATGCTATGTGCAGGACAGGAGGGAACCTCAGTATAACAGCCGGGTAATTCTATGTGCAGGACAGGAGGGAACCACAGTATAACAGCCAGGTAATTCTATGTGCAGCACAGGAGGGAACCTCAGTATAACAGCCGGGGAATTCTATGTGCAGGACAGAAGGGAACCACAGTATAACAGCCGGGTAATGCTATGTGCAGGACAGGAGGGAACCACAGTATAACAGCTGGGTATTTCCTTAGGCAGGACAGGAGGGAACCACAGTATAACAGCCAGGTAATTCTATGTGCAGGACAGGAGGGAACCACAGTATAACAGCCGGGTAATTCTATGTACAGGACAGGAGGGAACCACAGTCTAAAAGCCAGGTAATTCTATGTGCAGCACAGGAGGGAACCTCAGTATAACAGCCAGGTAATTCTATGTGCAGGACAGAAGGGAACCACAGTATAACAGCCGGGTAATTCTATGTGCAGGACAGGAGGGAACCTCAGTATAACAGCCGGGTAATTCTATGTGCAGGACAGGAGGGAACCACAGTATAACAGCCGGGTAATTCTATGTGCAGGACAGGAGGGAACCACAGTATAACAGCCGGGTATTTCCTTATGCAGGACAGGAGGGAACCACAGTAGAACAGCCAGGTAATTCTATGTGCAGGACAGGAGGGAACCACAGTATAACAGCCGGGTAATGCTATGTGCAGGACAGGAGGGAACCACAGTATAACAGCCGGGTAATGCTATGTGCAGGACAGGAGGGAACCACAGTATAACAGCCGGGTAATTCTATGTGCAGGACAGGAGGGAACCTCAGTATAACAGCCGGGTAATTCTATGTGCAGGACAGGAGGGAACCACAGTATAACAGCCGGGTAATTCTATGTGCAGGACAGGAGGGAACCACAGTATAACAGCCGGGTATTTCCTTATGCAGGACAGGAGGGAACCACAGTATAACAGCCGGGTATTTCCTTATGCAGGACAGGAGGGAACCACAGTATAACAGCCGGGTAATTCTATGTGCAGGACAGGAGGGAACCACAGTATAACAACCAGGTAATTCTATGTGCAGGACAGGAGGGAACCTCAGTATAACAGCCGGGTAATTCTATGTGCAGGACAGGAGGGAACCACAGTATAACAGCCAGGTAATTCTATGTGCAGGACAGGAGGGAACCACAGTATAACAGCTGGGTAATGCTATGTGCAGGACAGGAGGGAACCACAGTATAACAGCTGGGTAATGCTATGTGCAGGACAGGAGGGAACCTCAGTATAACAGCCGGGTAATTCTATGTGCAGGACAGGAGGGAACCACAGTATAACAGCCGGGTAATTCTATGTGCAGGACAAGAGGGAACCTCAGTATAACAGCCGGGTAATTCTATGTGCAGGACAGGAGGGAACCACAGTATAACAGCCGGGTAATTCTATGTGCAGGACAAGAGGGAACCTCAGTATAACAGCCGGGTAATTCTATGTGCAGGACAGGAGGGAACCACAGTATAACAGCCAGGTAATTCTATGTGCTGGACAGGAGGGAACCTCAGTATAACAGCCGGGTATTTCCTTATGCAGGACAGGAGGGAACCACAGCATAACAGCCAGGTAATTCTATGTGCAGGACAGGAGGGAACCACAGTATAACAGCCGGGTAATTCTATGTGCAGGACAGGAGGGAACCACAGTATAACAGCTGGGGAATTCTATGTGCAGGACAGGAGGGAACCACAGTATAACAGCCGGGTAATGCGATGTGCAGGACAGGAGGGAACCACAGTATAACAGCCGGGTAATGCTATGTGCAGGACAGGAGGGAACCACAGTATAACAGCCGGGTAATTCTATGTGCAGGACAGGAGGGAACCTCAGTATAACAGCCGGGTAATTCTATGTGCAGGACAGGAGGGAACCACAGTATAACAGCCGGGTAATTCTATGTGCAGGACAGGAGGGAACCACAGTATAACAGCCGGGTATTTCTATGTGCAGGACAGGAGGGAACCACAGTATAACAGCCAGGTAATTCTATGTGCTGGACAGGAGGGAACCTCAGTATAACAGCCGGGTATTTCCTTATGCAGGACAGGAGGGAACCACAGCATAACAGCCAGGTAATTCTATGTGCAGGACAGGAGGGAACCACAGTATAACAGCCGGGTAATTCTATGTGCAGGACAGGAGGGAACCACAGTATAACAGCTGGGGAATTCTATGTGCAGGACAGGAGGGAACCACAGTATAACAGCCGGGTAATGCGATGTGCAGGACAGGAGGGAACCACAGTATAACAGCCGGGTAATTCTATGTGCAGGACAGGAGGGAACCACAGTATAACAGCCAGGTAATTCTATGTGCTGGACAGGAGGGAACCTCAGTATAACAGCCGGGTATTTCCTTATGCAGGACAGGAGGGAACCACAGCATAACAGCCAGGTAATTCTATGTGCAGGACAGGAGGGAACCACAGTATAACAGCCGGGTAATTCTATGTGCAGGACAGGAGGGAACCACAGTATAACAGCTGGGGAATTCTATGTGCAGGACAGGAGGGAACCACAGTATAACAGCCGGGTAATGCGATGTGCAGGACAGGAGGGAACCACAGTATAACAGCCGGGTAATGCTATGTGCAGGACAGGAGGGAACCACAGTATAACAGCCGGGTAATTCTATGTGCAGGACAGGAGGGAACCTCAGTATAACAGCCGGGTAATTCTATGTGCAGGACAGGAGGGAACCACAGTATAACAGCCGGGTAATTCTATGTGCAGGACAGGAGGGAACCACAGTATAACAGCCGGGTAATTCTATGTGCAGGACAGGAGGGAACCTCAGTATAACAGCCGGGTAATTCTATGTGCAGGACAGGAGGGAACCTCAGTATAACAGCCGGGTAATTCTATGTGCAGCACAGGAGGGAACCTCAGTATAACAGCCGGGGAATTCTATGTGCAGGACAGGAGGGAACCACAGTATAACAGCCGGGTAATGCTATGTGCAGGACAGGAGGGAACCACAGTATAACAGCTGGGTATTTCCTTAGGCAGGACAGGAGGGAACCACAGTATAACAGCCAGGTAATTCTATGTGCAGGACAGGAGGGAACCACAGTATAACAGCCGGGTAATTCTATGTACAGGACAGGAGGGAACCACAGTCTAAAAGCCAGGTAATTCTATGTGCAGCACAGGAGGGAACCTCAGTATAACAGCCAGGTAATTCTATGTGCAGGACAGAAGGGAACCACAGTATAACAGCCGGGTAATTCTATGTGCAGGACAGGAGGGAACCACAGTATAACAGCCGGGTATTTCCTTATGCAGGACAGGAGGGAACCACAGTATAACAGCCAGGTAATTCTATGTGCAGGACAGGAGGGAACCTCAGTATAACAGCCGGGTAATTCTATGTGCAGGACAGGAGGGAACCACAGTATAACAGCCGGGTAATTCTATTTGCAGGACAGGAGGGAACCACAGTATAACAGCCGGGTATTTCCTAATGCAGGACAGGAGGGAACCACAGTATAACAGCCAGGTAATTCTATGTGCAGGACAGGAGGGAACCACAGTATAACAGCCGGGTAATGCTATGTGCAGGACAGGAGGGAACCACAGTATAACAGCCGGGTAATTCTATGTGCAGGACAGGAGGGAACCACAGTATAACAGCCGGGTAATTCTATGTGCAGGACAGGAGGGAACCACAGTATAACAGCCGGGTAATGCGATGTGCAGGACAGGAGGGAACCACAGTATAACAGCCGGGTAATGCTATGTGCAGGACAGGAGGGAACCACAGTATAACAGCCGGGTAATTCTATGTGCAGGACAGGAGGGAACCTCAGTATAACAGCCGGGTAATTCTATGTGCAGGACAGGAGGGAACCACAGTATAACAGCCGGGTAATTCTATGTGCAGGACAGGAGGGAACCACAGTATAACAGCCGGGTATTTCCTTATGCAGGACAGGAGGGAACCACGGTATAACAGCCGGGTATTTCCTTATGCAGGACAGGAAGGAACCACAGTATAACAGCCGGGTAATTCTATGTGCAGGACAGGAGGGAACCACAGTATAACAGCCAGGTAATTCTATGTGCAGGACAGGAGGGAACCACAGTATAACAGCCGGGTAATGCTATGTGCAGGACAGGAGGGAACCACAGTATAACAGCCGGGTAATGCTATGTGCAGGACAGGAGGGAACCTCAGTATAACAGCCGGGTAATTCTATGTGCAGGACAGGAGGGAACCACAGTATAACAGCCAGGTAATTCTATGTGCAGCACAGGAGGGAACCTCAGTATAACAGCCGGGGAATTCTATGTGCAGGACAGAAGGGAACCACAGTATAACAGCCGGGTAATGCTATGTGCAGGACAGGAGGGAACCACAGTATAACAGCTGGGTATTTCCTTAGGCAGGACAGGAGGGAACCACAGTATAACAGCCAGGTAATTCTATGTGCAGGACAGGAGGGAACCACAGTATAACAGCCGGGTAATTCTATGTACAGGACAGGAGGGAACCACAGTCTAAAAGCCAGGTAATTCTATGTGCAGCACAGGAGGGAACCTCAGTATAACAGCCAGGTAATTCTATGTGCAGGACAGAAGGGAACCACAGTATAACAGCCGGGTAATTCTATGTGCAGGACAGGAGGGAACCTCAGTATAACAGCCGGGTAATTCTATGTGCAGGACAGGAGGGAACCACAGTATAACAGCCGGGTAATTCTATGTGCAGGACAGGAGGGAACCACAGTATAACAGCCGGGTATTTCCTTATGCAGGACAGGAGGGAACCACAGTAGAACAGCCAGGTAATTCTATGTGCAGGACAGGAGGGAACCACAGTATAACAGCCGGGTAATGCTATGTGCAGGACAGGAGGGAACCACAGTATAACAGCCGGGTAATGCTATGTGCAGGACAGGAGGGAACCACAGTATAACAGCCGGGTAATTCTATGTGCAGGACAGGAGGGAACCTCAGTATAACAGCCGGGTAATTCTATGTGCAGGACAGGAGGGAACCACAGTATAACAGCCGGGTAATTCTATGTGCAGGACAGGAGGGAACCACAGTATAACAGCCGGGTATTTCCTTATGCAGGACAGGAGGGAACCACAGTATAACAGCCGGGTATTTCCTTATGCAGGACAGGAGGGAACCACAGTATAACAGCCGGGTAATTCTATGTGCAGGACAGGAGGGAACCACAGTATAACAACCAGGTAATTCTATGTGCAGGACAGGAGGGAACCTCAGTATAACAGCCGGGTAATTCTATGTGCAGGACAGGAGGGAACCACAGTATAACAGCCAGGTAATTCTATGTGCAGGACAGGAGGGAACCACAGTATAACAGCTGGGTAATGCTATGTGCAGGACAGGAGGGAACCACAGTATAACAGCTGGGTAATGCTATGTGCAGGACAGGAGGGAACCTCAGTATAACAGCCGGGTAATTCTATGTGCAGGACAGGAGGGAACCACAGTATAACAGCCGGGTAATTCTATGTGCAGGACAAGAGGGAACCTCAGTATAACAGCCGGGTAATTCTATGTGCAGGACAGGAGGGAACCACAGTATAACAGCCGGGTAATTCTATGTGCAGGACAAGAGGGAACCTCAGTATAACAGCCGGGTAATTCTATGTGCAGGACAGGAGGGAACCACAGTATAACAGCCAGGTAATTCTATGTGCTGGACAGGAGGGAACCTCAGTATAACAGCCGGGTATTTCCTTATGCAGGACAGGAGGGAACCACAGCATAACAGCCAGGTAATTCTATGTGCAGGACAGGAGGGAACCACAGTATAACAGCCGGGTAATTCTATGTGCAGGACAGGAGGGAACCACAGTATAACAGCTGGGGAATTCCATGTGCAGGACAGGAGGGAACCACAGTATAATAGCCGGGGAAATCCATGTGTAGGACAGGACATGGTTCGTCTTAGCAGGTGACTTAGGCCTGGGTCTGGCCCCGCCAGGGGGTGTGCTATAAGGTTCCGACAGTCATTAGCCCGACTGGCTGGACTCAGACAGCATGGCGAGCGCAACAAAGCCCCTTGCAGGCTCGCTACACTCGCCACAATGCGGGCACGGTGGCTTGCTACGCTCGCCACCTATTCTATTCTCCCTCATGGGGGTCATGGACCCCCGCGAGGGAGAATAGCCGGTGGCTGTCTGGAACCCGTCTGTCGTTGTGATAACAGTCGGGTTCCCGACGTCGGGTAAATGACTGTCGGGACTCCATCCGGCACCCCCTGCAGGCCTGAGTAATTAGTACTCATCCCCCCTTCCCGTACACTGGCATGCAGCTGGAGGGGATGATCCATGTATCACATAACCTATCAGGAAAGATAATGTTCTATGGTTAGAATAAATATAAACAGCAGCATTGATTATAGAGTATATACAGCCAATAACCGAGCCATCAATACAGTCCATGCATTTGTCAGCCCTGGGGGAAATGTGCGGATATTTTCGGTGGTAACTTTATGCGATTTGTAGTAATTGCCGATCATCACGTGATTTATGTTCCTTACTATGTCTGTCCTGAGAAAAACAATTAGACAATTATATTGCACAAAGGTATCACCTGCTCCTGGCCACGAGGGCTGAGTGTACATTATAGACCAAGGAGTCTGTGCATTATATTCGTCTTCCAACAAACAGGGTCCTTCCATCCTCCAACCCGTCCGTCTCCCCTGGTTACCACTGGTGCCACCTCTTGTATGTCACTGGAGTATACAGGAGCAGACTTGCAGTCAGGGCTGTGGAGTCGGAGTCGAGGAGTCGGAGGAAATTTCGAGTACCTGGAGGCAAACAATGCACCGACTCCGAAAATTATAATTAATGACTTCTCTACTGTAAGAATAAAGACCAATGCATGCAGTGCCTCACGTAACCGCAAAATGAACACGTTAAGTGACCGTGAAAAAGCATGCTTTTCATGTGCTTCACTATATGGCACGCAACGCACAATTCGGAGCACCAATACTTATAAATGTATTCTCCCTTGTAGTTTACAACTTATTTCCAATGTTCAATAAGGTTTTCAAAACCTCGTTGGTAGAAATCACCTGGTGTAGACTCGAAAAATTCATTCAACCAAGCTCTCCCACCATACGCACAACATCTTTTTACGCGGATGAAGATCTTGTTTCATGCGCGGGGTCGTTTGTTTACCTTGGCTAAGCCATTCCTTACGCTGGTTCATATTGATGTACAGGCACCATTTTTAGTCGCCAGTAACGATTCGGTAAATAAATCTTTCCTTGTGTCCATGAATTGAACGGTGACAAGCAAGCAAACCAGCGGAGATTGTGGCTCGTTGATTTTTGTTGTCGTCACAAAGCATGCGGAACTCATGCTCCACACTTCTGAACCTTTCCTATTGTTTTTGTTCCCAAAACAACCAAATAATGTGGTTTTTATCTTTTAACTGGTAAAGTTCCTGCTCCTGAGGTTTATGCCTACTGCTACTATCCAGCCATTTAATTAATTAATAAAAAAATTAATAAAACTTTGTTTTCATTGTGTTTGTCCTTTGCTTAAACTGTTCAATACAGTAGACTGTTGGCTTCCCAGCCTCTAGTTTCTGTAGTAATAATATGTATGTTGCCTTTCTTTCCTTCAAGGAATGTATCAAATACATTCGCATATTAATACAGAGGAGTCGGGGTCGGAGTCGGAACATTTATCTACCGACTCCACAGTCCTGCTTGCAGTCACCTGATGAAGCACGCAGCCTGGCAGTGAAACGCGTTGTCATGGGACAGCTCCATAGCTACAAGAACCTACATCATTAAATCTTTATTTGTGTTTCAAACGGGATATTTTATGTGTTTCGCAATGTATTCTTCTCTGCAGATAAAATGAGCCTTGAACGAATTCTGGAAATACACATTTTTCTTATCCATTTTATTATCTAGGATCTTTTGGTTTTATAGAGACTGATTTCTTAAAATTAAATATCTGCAATAACTCTCCAGGTATACATCTTTATTAAATCAGCATAGAACTTCAATTCTACATTAAACGTATTGAAAGGATATTTTTAAGGCCTATGTGGTTAATAGGACCTCTCTGAAGTGTACCAGAGACCAGCAATTATTTATTTATTTACAGGTTCTTATATAGCGCAGCAGATTCCGTTACAGCGTCTTATATAGCGCAGCAGATTCTGTTACAGTGTCTTATATAGCGCAGCAGATTCCGTTACAGTGTCTTATATAGCGCAGCAGATTCCGTTACAGCGTCTTATATAGCGCAGCAGATTCCGTTACAGCGTCTTATATAGCGCAGCAGATTCCGTTACAGTGTCTTATATAGCGCAGCAGATTCCGTTACAGTGTCTTATATAGCGCAGCAGATTCCGTTACAACGTCTTATATAGCGCAGCAGATTCCGTAACAGCGTCTTATATAGCGCAGCAGATTCTGTTACAGTTTCTTATATAGCGCAGCAGATTCCGTTGCAGGGTCTTATATAGCGCAGCAGATTCAGTTACAGTGTCTTATATAGCGCAGCAGATTCCGTTACAGTGTCTTATATAGCGCAGCAGATTCCGTTACAGTGTCTTATATAACGCAGCAGATTCCGTTACAGCGTCTTATATAGCGCAGCAGATTCCGTTACAGTGTCTTATATAGCGCAGCAGATTCCGTTACAGCGTCTTATATAGCGCAGCAGATTCCGTTAGTGTCTTATATAGCGCAGCAGATTCCGTTACAGCGTCTTATATAGCGCAGCAGATTCCGTTACAGTGTCTTAGATAGCGCAGAAGATTCCGTTACAGTGTCTTATATAGTGCAGCAGATTCCGTTACAGCGTCTTATATAGCGCAGCAGATTCCGTTACAGCGTCTTATATAGCGCAGCAGATTCAGTTACAGTGTCTTATATAGCGCAGCAGATTCCGTTACAGCGTCTTATATAGCGCAGCAGATTCCGTTGCAGGGTCTTATATAGCGCAGCAGATTCAGTTACAGTGTCTTATATAGCGCAGCAGATTCCGTTACAGTGTCTTATATAGCGCAGCAGATTCCGTTACAGTGTCTTATATAACGCAGCAGATTCCGTTACAGTGTCTTATATAGCGCAGCAGATTCCGTTACAGTGTCTTATATAGCGCAGCAGATTCCGTTACAGTGTCTTATATAACGCAGCAGATTCCGTTACAGCGTGTTATATAGCGCAGCGCAGCGCAGCGTCTTATATAGCGCAGCAGATTCCGTTACATTGTCTTATATAGCGCAGCAGATTCCGTTACAGCGTCTTATATAGCGCAGCAGATTCCGTTACAGTGTCTTAGATAGCGCAGAAGATTCCGTTACAGTGTCTTATATAGTGCAGCAGATTCCGTTACAGCGTCTTATATAGCGCAGCAGATTCCGTTACAGCGTCTTATATAGCGCAGCAGATTCCGTTACAGTGTCTTATATAGCGCAGCAGATTCCGTTACAGTGTCTTATATAAATCAGCAGATTCCGTTACAGCGTCTTATATAGCGCAGCAGATTCAGTTACAGTGTCTTATATAGCGCAGCAGATTCCGTTACAGTGTCTTATATAGCGCAGCAGATTCCGTTACAGTGTCTTATATAACGCAGCAGATTCCGTTACAGCGTCTTATATAGCGCAGCACATTCCGTTACAGTGTCTTATATAGCGCAGCAGATTCCGTTACAGTTTCTTATATAGCGCAGCAGATTCCGTTACAGTGTCTTATATAGCGCAGTAGATTCCGTTACATCGTCTTATACAGCGCAGCAGATTCCGTTACAGTGTCTCATATAGCGCAGCAGATTCCGTTACAGCGTCTTATATAGCGCAGCACATTCCGTTACAGTGTTTTATATAGCGCAGCAGATTCCGTTACAGTGTCTTATATAGCGCAGCAGATTCCGTTACAGCGTCTTATATAGCGCAGTAGATTCCGTTACATCGTCTTATACAGCGCAGCAGATTCCGTTACAGTGTCTCATATAGCGCAGCAGATTCCGTTACAGCGTCTTATATAAATCAGCAGATTCCGTTACAGCGTCTTATATAGCGCAGCAGATTCAGTTACAGTGTCTTATATAGCGCAGCAGATTCCGTTACAGTGTCTTATATAGCGCAGCAGATTCCGTTACAGTGTCTTATATAACGCAGCAGATTCCGTTACAGCGTCTTATATAGCGCAGCACATTCCGTTACAGTTTTTTATATAGCGCAGCAGATTCCGTTACAGTGTCTTATATAGCGCAGCAGATTCCGTTACAGTCTTATATAGCGCAGTAGATTCCGTTACATCGTCTTATACAGCGCAGCAGATTCCGTTACAGTGTCTCATATAGCGCAGCAGATTCCGTTACAGCGTCTTATATAGCGCAGCACATTCCGTTACAGTGTTTTATATAGCGCAGCAGATTCCGTTACAGTGTCTTATATAGCGCAGCAGATTCCGTTACAGTGTCTTATATAGCGCAGTAGATTCCGTTACATCGTCTTATACAGCGCAGCAGATTCCGTTACAGTGTCTCATATAGCGCAGCAGATTCCGTTACAGCGTCTTATATAGCGCAGCAGATTCCGTTACAGCGTCTTATATAGCGCAGCAGATTCCGTTACAGTGTCTTATATAGCGCAGCAGATTCCGTTGCAGGGTCTTATATAGCGCAGAAGATTCAGTTACAGTGTCTTATATAGCGCAGTAGATTCCGTTACAGTGTCTTATATAGCGCAGCAGATTCCGTTACAGCATCTTATATAGCGCAGCAGATTCCGTTACAGCGTCTTATATAGCGCAGCAGATTCCGTTACAGCGTCTTATATAGCGCAGCAGATTCCGTTACAGCGTCTTATATAGCGCAGCAGATTCCGTTACAGCGTCTTATATAGCGCAGCAGATTCCGTTACAGTGTCTTATATAGCGCAGCAGATTCCGTTACAGTGTCTTATATAGCGCAGCAGATTCAGTTACAGTGTCTTATATAGCGCAGCAGATTCCTTTACAGTGTCTTATATAGCGCAGCAGATTCCGTTACAGTGTCTTATATAACGCAGCAGATTCCGTTACAGCGTCTTATATAGCGCAGCAGATTCAGTTACAGCGTCTTATATAGCGCAGCAGATTCCGTTATAGTGTCTTATATAGCGCAGCAGATTCCGTTACAGTGTCTTATATAACGCAGCAGATTCCGTTACAGTGTCTTATATAACGCAGCAGATTCCGTTACAGCGTCTTATATAACGCAGCAGATTCCGTTACAGCGTCTTATATAGCGCAGCACATTCCGTTACAGTGTTTTATATAGCGCAGCAGATTCCGTTACAGTGTCTTATATAGCGCAGCAGATTCCGTTACAGTGTCTTATATAGCGCAGTAGATTCCGTTACATCGTCTTATACAGCGCAGCAGATTCCGTTACAGTGTCTCATATAGCGCAGCAGATTCCGTTACAGCATCTTATATAGCACAGCAGATTCCGTTACAGCGTCTTATATAGCGCAGCAGATTCCGTTACAGTGTCTTATATAGCGCAGCAGATTCCGTTACAGTGTCTTATATAGCGCAGCAGATTCCGTTGCAGGGTCTTATATAGCGCAGCAGATTCCGTTACAGTGTCTTATATAGCGCAGCAGATTCCGTTACAGCATCTATATAGCGCAGCAGATTCCGTTACAGCGTCTTATATAGCGCAGCAGATTCCGTTACAGTGTCTTATATAGCGCAGCAGATTCCGTTACAGCATCTTATATAGCGCAGCAGATTCCGTTACAGTGTCTTATATAGCGCAGCAGATTCCGTTACAGTGTCTTATATAGCGCAGCAGATTCCGTTGCAGGGTCTTATATAGCGCAGCAGATTCAGTTACAGTGTCTTATATAGCGCAGCAGATTCCGTTACAGTGTCTTATATAGCGCAGCAGATTCCGTTACAGTGTCTTATATAACGCAGCAGATTCCGTTACAGCGTCTTATATAGCACAGCAGATTCCGTTACAGCGTCTTATATAGCGCAGCAGATTCCGTTACAGTGTCTTATATAGCACAGCAGATTCCGTTGCAGGGTCTTATATAGCGCAGAAGATTCAGTTACAGTGTCTTATATAGCGCAGCAGATTCCGTTACAGCGTCTTATATAGCGCAGCAGATTCCGTTACAGCATCTTATATAGCGCAGCAGATTCCGTTACAGCGTCTTATATAGCGCAGCAGATTCCGTTACAGCGTCTTATATAGCGCAGCAGATTCCGTTACATTGTCTTATATAGCGCAGCAGATTCCGTTACAGCGTCTTATATAACGCAGCAGATTCCGTTACAGCGTCTTATATAGCGCAGCAGATTCCGTTACAGCGTCTTATATAGCGCAGCAGATTCCGTTACAGCGTCTTATATAGCGCAGCAGATTCCGTCACAGCGTCTTATATAGCGCAGCAGATTCCGTTACAGCGTCTTATATAGCGCAGCAGATTCCGTTACAGTGTCTTATATAACGCAGCAGATTCCGTTACAGCGTCTTATATAGCGCAGCAGATTCAGTTACAGTGTCTTATATAGCGCAGCAGATTCTGTTACAGTGTCTTATATAGCGCAGCAGATTCCGTTACAGTGTCTTATATAACGCAGCAGATTCCGTTACAGCGTCTTATATAGCGCAGCACATTCCGTTACAGTGTTTTATATAGCGCAGCAGATTCCGTTACAGTGTCTTATATAGCGCAGCAGATTCCGTTACAGTGTCTTATATAGCGCAGTAGATTCCGTTACATCGTCTTATACAGCGCAGCAGATTCCGTTACAGTGTCTCATATAGCGCAGCAGATTCCGTTACAGCATTTTATATAGCGCAGCAGATTCCGTTACAGCGTCTTATAAAGCGCAGCAGATTCCGTTACAGCGTCTTATATAGCGCAGCAGATTCCGTTACAGTGTCTTATATAGCGCAGCAGATTCCGTTGCAGGGTCTTATATAGCGCAGAAGATTCAGTTACAGTGTCTTATATAGCGCAGCAGATTCCGTTACAGTGTCTTATATAGCGCAGCAGATTCCGTTACAGTGTCTTATATAGCGCAGCAGATTCCGTTACATTGTCTTATATAGCGCAGCAGATTCCGTTACAGTGTTTTATATAGCGCAGCAGATTCCGTTAGTGTCTTATATAGCGCAGCAGATTCCGTTACAGTGTCTTATATAGCGCAGCAGATTCCTTTACAATGTCTTATATAGCGCAGCAGATTCCGTAACAGCGTCTTATATAGCGCAGCAGATTCCGTTACATCGTCTTATATAGAGCAACAGATTCCGTTACAGCGTCTTATATAGCGCAGCAGATTCCGTTACAGCGTCATATAGCGCAGCAGATTCCGTTACAGTGTCTTATATAACGCAGCAGATTCCGTTACAGTGTCTTATATAGCGCAGCAGATTCCGTTACAGCGTCTTATATAGCGCAGCACATTCCGTTACAGTGTTTTATATAGCGCAGCAGATTCCGTTACAGTGTCTTATATAGCGCAGCAGATTCCGTTACAGTGTCTTATATAGCGCAGTAGATTCCGTTACATCGTCTTATACAGCGCAGCAGATTCCGTTACAGTGTCTCATATAGCGCAGCAGATTCCGTTACAGCATTTTATATAGCGCAGCAGATTCCGTTACAGCGTCTTATAAAGCGCAGCAGATTCCGTTACAGCGTCTTATATAGCGCAGCAGATTCCGTTACAGTGTCTTATATAGCGCAGCAGATTCCGTTGCAGGGTCTTATATAGCGCAGAAGATTCAGTTACAGTGTCTTATATAGCGCAGCAGATTCCGTTACAGTGTCTTATATAGCGCAGCAGATTCCGTTACAGTGTCTTATATAGCGCAGCAGATTCCGTTACATTGTCTTATATAGCGCAGCAGATTCCGTTACAGTGTTTTATATAGCGCAGCAGATTCCGTTAGTGTCTTATATAGCGCAGCAGATTCCGTTACAGTGTGTTATATAGCGCAGCAGATTCCGTTACAGTGTCTTATATAGCGCAGCAGATTCCTTTACAATGTCTTATATAGCGCAGCAGATTCCGTAACAGCGTCTTATATAGCGCAGCAGATTCCGTTACATCGTCTTATATAGAGCAACAGATTCCGTTACAGCGTCTTATATAGCGCAGCAGATTCCGTTACAGCGTCATATAGCGCAGCAGATTCCGTTACAGTGTCTTATATAATGCAGCAGATTCCGTTACAGTGTCTTATATAGCGCAGCAGAATCCGTTACAGTGTCTTATATAGCGCAGCAGAATCCGTTACAGTGTCTTATATAGCGCAGCAGATTCCGTTACAGTGTATTATATAGCGCAGCAGATTCCGTTAAAGCGTCTTATATAGCGCAGCAGATTCCGTTACAGCGTCTTATATAGCGCAGCAGATTCCGTTACAGTGTATTATATAGCGCAGCAGATTCTGTTACAGCGTCTTATATAGCCCAGCAGATTTCGTTACAGCGTCTTATATAACGCAGCAGATTATGTTACAGTGTCTTATATAGCGCAGCAGATTCCGTTACAGTGTCTTATATAGCGCAGCAGATTCCGTTACAGCGTCTTATATAGCGCAGCAGATTCCGTTAGTGTCTTATATAGCGCAGCAGATTCCGTTACAGCGTCTTATATAGCGCAGCAGATTCCGTTACAGTGTCTCATATAGCGCAGCAGATTCCGTTACAGCATTTTATATAGCGCAGCAGATTCCGTTACAGCGTCTTATAAAGCGCAGCAGATTCCGTTACAGCGTCTTATATAGCGCAGCAGATTCCGTCACAGTGTCTTATATAGCGCAGCAGATTCCGTTACAGCGTCTTATATAGCGCAGCAGATTCCGTTACAGTGTCTTATATAGCGCAGCAGATTCCGTTACAGCGTCTTATATAGCGCAGCAGATTCCGTTACAGAGTCTTATATAGTGCAGCAGATTCCGTCACAGTGTCTTATATAGCGCAGCAGATTCCATTGCGCTTTACAATAGGAGACAACTGGATATTTACAGACGGCCAAAGGTATGAGCAATGAGGAGTGTCCTGGAGAGAAGGATCTATTACAGGATCACAGGACCCACTGGGTCACGAGAAGGACGTAACCGATCTCCATCCTAAACTACATGTAAAGTTTTGTGTGGAGCTTCCTCAACCTCCCAAACTCATATCCCAATTTCTGACACCCTTCCCCAAAGTAATAACACTAAAGATTCTATGAACATTATTATGAGAGAGACGCGCTATTCTTACAGAACGTATTTGGCCCTCGTGCCAAAATGACAAATCACGTTGACGTGAGCGCGATGATATAACGCACGACTTTCGGCCACCGCGCCATCTGTTAGGGCGAGCAAACTCATTTTCTTTAGTTGCTTGTGGGATTTCCAGCATCCAGACCACAAACTATGTTTCATGAGATTCCGATGCACCTCCAGCCTGGAGTAATGGTGATTCATAAACATATACATGAATATCCTTTACTGCTACCTTTTACTGGATTAAAAGCTATATATCACATTTACTTTGGCGCGGCGTTTATTAGCTCCCGCGCAGCTGACCACATGATAGAGGCAATAACATTTTTTTAGAGTTTTTTTTTCCTCCTTTTTATAAACTATACTTTGCGAGATGTGCGAGCGATGTAATATTTCACAAACACAGACTAAGCTTTGGGGAAAAAAGCAATTACAGAAACAGCATTAAAAATGCCAGGCACTCCGCACAAGCAATTCTAGATCAGTTTAAAAAAGTGATTGATGAAAGTGTAATCGGAGCTGAAGGAAGGGTTTCGTGACAAGCTGTGACCAGTCCCCACACTTCATTAGCTGCCATAATTATCCTGGTGTTTCAATTTGTCAGAACTGGTGGCGACAATCTCCCTCAGAATGCAAACATCAAAAACAGGGTCCCTCCGTCTTCAGAAGAGCTGGATGAGAGCTGTTCTCTCTCCTTGTCTGCGTTAAGTAAAAGATTAATTGCAGTTGATGGGCGGCTGCGCTGTGATTGTCATACTGTCTGTGTGCATTACGTGTGGCATTAGGAGAGAGACATACTGACACCGTACTGGTCAATCAAGTGCTCAGACAACAGGCTAGTGAGTCTGGGGGTCTCGTTAATATTCAACTGGTGGGGTCTCGGATTTGATTGTGTGATTGATTGGTTCAATTTTTCCTCCTTCAGATCAGGGAGCGATTTTTCTCACTTAACAGACTAATTTCCGCAAACATCTGGCAAGCAGGTAGACGGCACCAGCAAGGGTGCAACTGTGCCACAACGCAGGGGCAGAGGACGCAACTGTGCCACAACGCAGGGGCAGAGGACGCAACTGTACCACCACTCCGGGGCAGAGGACGCAACTGAACCGCCACTCCGGGGCAGAGGACGCAATTGTGCCACAATGTACGGTTAGAGGACGGAACTGTACCGAAAATGTAGAGGCAGAGGATGCAACGGTGTTGCAACTCAGGGGCAGAGGATGGAACTGTACCGCAACTCAGGAGAAGAGGACGAAACAGTGTTGCAACTTAGGGACAGAGGATGGAACTGTTTAAAAAATGTAGGGGAAGAAGATGGAACTGTACCGCAACTCAGGGGCAGAGGATGGAACTGTACCGCAATTAAGGAGAAGAGGACAAAACAGTGTTGCAACTGAGGGACAGAGGATGGAACTGTACCAAAAATGAAGGGGCAAAAGATGGAACTGTACCGCAACTCAGGAGCAGAGGACACAACAGTGTTTCAACTCAGGAGCAGAGGATGGAACTGTACTGCAACTCAGGAGCAGAGGACGAAACAGTATTTTAACTCAGGGACAGAGGATGGAACTGTACCACAACTCAGGAGCAGAGGATGGAACTGTACCGCAACTCAGGAGCAGAGGACGAAACAGTGTTGCAACTCAGGGACAGCGGATGGAACTGTACCAAAAATGTAGGGGCAGAAGATGGAACTGTACCACAACTCAGGGGCAGAGGATGGAACTGTACCGCAACCTACGGGCAGAGGATGCAATTGTGTCGAAACCTAGGGGCAGAGGATGCAACTGTGCCTCAACCTAGGCGCAGAGGATGCAATTGTGTCGAAACCTAGTGGCAGAGGACACAACTGTGCCGCAACTCAGGGGCAGAGGACGCAACTGTGTCGCAACTCACTCGTAATAACTATCTGCTGACAGAGATCCGGTGTACATCAGCCCCGTAATAACCTTCTGCTGCCAGAGATCCGGTCTACATCAGCCCCGTAATAACCTTCTGCTGCCAGAGATCCGGTGTATATCAGCCCCGTAATAACTATCTGCTGCCAGAGATCCGGTGTACATCAGCCCCGTAATAACCTTCTGCTGACAGAGATCCGGTGTACATCAGCCCCGTAATAACCTTCTGCTGACAGAGATCCGGTGTACATCAGCCCCGTAATAACCTTCTGCTGCCAGAGATCCGGTGTACATCAGCCCCGTAATAACCTTCTGCTGCCAGAAATCCAGTGTACATCAGCCCCGTAATAACCTTCTGCTGCCAGAGATCCGGTGTACATCAGCCCCGTAATAACCTTCTGCTGCCAGAGATCCGGTGTACATCGGCCCCGTAATAACCTTCTGCTGCCAGAGATCCGGTGCACATCGGCCCCGTAATAACCTTCTGCTGCCAGAGATCCGGTGTACATCGGCCCCGTAATAACCTTCTGCTGCCAGAGATCCGGTGTACATCAGCCCCGTAATAACCTTCTGCTGCCAGAGATCCGGTGTACATCAGCCCCGTAATAACCTTCTGCTGCCAGAGATCCGGTGTACATCAGCCCCGTAATAACCTTCTGCTGCCAGAGATCCGGTGTACATCAGCCCGGTAATAACCTTCTGCTGCCAGAGATCCGGTGTACATCAGCCCCATAATAACCTTCTGCTGCCAGAGATCTGGTGTACATCAGCCCCGTAATAACCTTCTGCTGCCAGAGATCCGGTGTACATCAGCCCTGTAATAACCTTCTGCTGCCAGAGATCCGGTGTACATCGGCCCCGTAATAACCTTCTATGGCCAGAGATCCGGTGTACATCAGCCCCGTAATAACCATCTGCTGCCAGAGATCCGGTGTACATCTTCCACGTAATAACCTTCTGCTGCCAGAGATCCGGTGTACATCGGCCACGTAATAACCTTCTGCTGCCAGAGATCCGGTGTACATCGGCCACGTAATAACCTTCTGCTGCCAGAGATCCGGTGTACATCGGCCACGTAATAACCTTCTGCTGCCAGAGATCCGGTGCACATCAGCCCCGTAATAACCTTCTGCTGCCAGAGATCCGGTGTACATCAGCCCCGTAATAACCATCTGCTGCCAGAGATCCGGTGTACGTCGGCCCCGTAATAACCTTCTGCTGCCAGAGATCCGGTGCACATCAGCCCCGTAATAACCTTCTATGGCCAGAGATCCGGTGCACATCAGCCCCGTAATAACCTTCTGCTGCCAGAGATCCGGTGTACGTCAGCCCCGTAATAACCTTCTGCTGCCAGAGATCCGGTGTACATCGGCCCCGTAATAACCTTCTGCTGCCAGAGATCCGGTGTACATCAGCCCCGTAATAACCATCTGCTGCCAGAGATCCGGTGTACATCAGCCCCGTAATAACCATCTGCTGCCAGAGATCCGGTGTACATCAGCCCCGTAATAACCATCTGCTGCCAGAGATCCGGTGTACGTCGGCCCCGTAATAACCTTCTGCTGCCAGAGATCCGGTGCACATCAGCCCCGTAATAACCTTCTATGGCCAGAGATCCGGTGCACATCAGCCCCGTAATAACCTTCTGCTGCCAGAGATCCGGTGTACATCAGCCCCGTAATAACCTTCTGCTGCCAGAGATCCGGTGTACATCAGCCCCGTAATAACCTTCTATGGCCAGAGATCCGGTGCACATCAGCCCCGTAATAACCTTCTGCTGCCAGAGATCCGGTGTACATCAGCCCCGTAATAACCTTCTGCTGCCAGAGATCCGGTGTACATCAGCCCCGTAATAACCTTCTGCTGCCAGAGATCCGGTGTACATCGGCCCCGTAATAACCTTCTGCTGCCAGAGATCCGGTGTACATCAGCCCTGTAATAACCTTCTGCTGCCAGAGATCCGGTGCACATCAGCCCCGTAATAACCTTCTATGGCCAGAGATCCGGTGTACATCGGCCCCGTAATAACCCTCTGCTGCCAGAGATCTGGTGTACATCAGCCCCGTAATAACTATCTGCTGCCAGAGATCCGGTGTACATCGGCCCCGTAATAACCTTCTGCTGCCAGAGATCCGGTGTACATCAGCCCTGTAATAACCATCTGCTGCCAGAGATCCGGTGTACATCAGCCCTGTAATAAACTTCTGCTGCCAGAGATCCGGTGTACATCGGCCCCGTAATAACCTTCTGCTGCCAGCGATCCGGTGTACATCAGCCCCGTAATAACCTTCTGCTGCCAGAGATCCGGTGTACATCGGCCCCGTAATAACCTTCTATGGCCAGAGATCCGGTGTACATCAGCCCCGTAATAACCTTCTGCTGCCAGAGATCCGGTGTATATCAGCCCCGTAATAACCTTCTGCTGTCAGAGATCCGGTGTACATCAGCCCCGTAATAACCTTCTGCTGCCAGAGATCCGGTGTATATCAGCCCCGTAATAACCTTCTGCTGCCAGAGATCCAATGTACATCAGCCCCGTAATAACCATCTGCTGCCAGAGATCCGGTGTACATTAGCCCCGTAATAACCTTCTGCTGCCAGAGATCTGGTGTACATCAGCCCCGTAATAACCTTCTGCTGCCAGAGATCCGGTGTACATCAGCCCTGTAATAACCTTCTGCTGCCAGAGATCCGGTGTACATCGGCCCCGTAATAACCTTCTGCTGCCAGAGATCCGGTGTACATCGGCCCCGTAATAACCTTCTATGGCCAGAGATCCGGTGTACATGAGCCCCGTAATAACCTTCTGCTGCCAGAGATCCGGTGTACATCAGCCACGTAATAACCATCTGCTGCCAGAGATCCGGTGTACATCAGCCCCGTAATAACCATCTGCTGCCAGAGATCCGGTGTACATCAGCCCTGTAATAACCTTCTGCTGCCAGAGATCCGGTGCACATCGGCCCCATAATAACCTTCTGCTGCCAAGGACAAGATAACTTTTCCTCAAAGCCTGAAGAAGGGAACAACCCCTAACTCCAAACATAAGAATAGCATCAGGGGAGGCAGCTTGTGAGTCAGGAGAGTCATACGTAGTCCATGGGAAATGTTAGAAAAAATTACGTCACAGAAAGGGTAGTGGATAAGTGGAATAGCCTCCTATCAGAGGTGGTAGAGGCTAAGACAGTAGAACCATAGTGCCGATTCTGTGGGTGCTTAAGGGCCCGAGCACCCACGGAAATTGATGAGCACCCACCCACTCAGCAGCGGCCCATGTGTGGGCATTTATGTATTTGGCACTGTGGGGGGGATTTTTGGGTACTTGTGTACTAGCACGGCGCCCCGATTATTAGTCGCCCGATTTTTTTAATCGAATCGCATCGCATGCCATACACCCGATGGCATGTGATGCGATGCGACGCGATTTTAACTCATATTCAATATTAAATTGTATAAGCACCCTAATGGGTGCTTACAATGGTTAATTGCACCCCCACGCCACCCCCCAAGTATAAACGCGAACCCGAAGCGTGGCGAGCGCAGCGAGCCCGCGTGGGGCGGCGGTACACGCCCTACGACCTTTTCATACCCCCACTATCCACGTCGGCGTGGAGTTGAGAATAGAAAGTGTGGCGAGCGCAGCGAGCCCCGCGAGGGGACGCGGATACCTGTGAAGCCCGCGGATACCTGTGAAGGTATCCACGTCCCCTCGCGGGGCTCGCTACGCTCACCACACTTCGGGCGCGGTGGCTCGCTGCGTTCGCCACACTTTCTATTCTCAACTCCACACCGACGTGGATAGTGGGGGTATGAAAAGGTCGCAGGACGCGTACTGCCGTCCCTCGCGGGCTCGCTACGCTCGCCACGCTTCGGGTTCACGTTTATACTTGGGGGGTGGCGCGGGGGGTGCATTTAACCATTGTAAGCACCCATTGTAAGCATCGCATCGTATGGCATTGTACAACACCGGCCGATATCGCGTCGCATTGCATACCATCGCATGCCTTATGGTCTGCGATGCGATGGGCGCCGTGTTAGTACACAAGTACCGATTTTTGTAGCTGCACTGTGGGGGCATTTATGTATTTGGCACTGTGGGGGCATTTATGTATTTGGCACTGTGGGGGCATTTATGTATTTGGCACTGTGGGGGCATTTATGTATTTGGCACTGTGGGGGGCATTTATGTATTTGGCACTGTGGGGGGCATTTGTGTATTTGGCACTGTGGGGGCATTTATGTATTTGGCACTGTGGGGGCATTTATGTATTTGGCACTGTGGGGGCATTTATGTATTTGGCACTGTGGGGGCATATATGTATTTGGCACTGTGGGGGCATTTATGTATTTGGCACTGTGGGGGCATTTATGTATTTGGCACTGTGGGGGCATTTATGTATTTGGCACTGTGGGGGCATTTATGTATTTGGCACTGTGGGGGCATTTATGTATTTGGCACTGTTGCCCTAATTTGAATATTGGAGACAACTGTGCTGCGTAATATAAATCAGTATTATTTTGTGGCCACGCCCCTTTCCCATGAAGCCACTCCCCTATATTTTTGGCTGGAGCAGCCACCAGCAAAAACATAAATCGGCAGCTATGAGAAGAACAATGTAAACATGCTTGGGATAGGCATATGAATATCCCTACAAAGAAATAAGGATTAGAAAGGGTTGAGATTACCTGAAGGGGTAAAAAAAAAAGGGGCAGACTAGATGGGCCAAATGGTTCTTATCTGCCGTCACATTCTATGTTTCTATGTTTCTCCACTACACAGATGTAATGTAATGACCCCCCCCCCCCCCACACACACACACACACACACATCAATTATAATCATCATCATCATCACAGTCATTAAGCTGGATGTTCCTTATTATCAGGATGCAGTGACAGTAGGTTCCAGACACAGGCCCACCTAGGCCCCGCACACCACACTGTGCCACATTAAATCACCGATGGTTCCACGTCCCACTCTATTCCCAAATCTGCAGATGGTAGATGTCAGCTTAATGTTCTGTGCAATATGCTGCGGCCCCAGGTATCTGTCTGCATTGTGTACAGCCTAAACCCCCAGTATCCCATCAGGTGACTTCTCTATACAAAACTATACAGTATATATATGTATTTCACTGACATAACCTGGTAGTGACAGGAGGAATAAGCATCCAGCACTGTGTTTCCCATATTTAATAGAAATTAGACTTTGCATTAGATTTTCAACAAATGTGAAAAAAATCAATTGAAAGATTAATTACTAATTTTTGCATCACTTTTAAATCATTAATGGAAAAAACAGTTCTCGATCTATCAACATTCCATGTTTTCCAGACCACCCGTGGATCTGTAGAACATGTCGGTTAGGAATACTGTAAATGCAGCACGTTTCAACCGATGACAGTTAGTAATGACTGCACCTGTGCACCAGCTAAGTGGTCTGGGAAATGTGACAGGTAGTAATGCCTACACCTGTGCTTCAGTTAGGTGGTCTGGGAAATGTGACAGGTAGTAATGACTACACCTGTGCTTCAGCTAGGTGGTCTGGGAAATGTGAGAGTAATGACTGCATCTGTGCACCAGCTACTTGGTCTGGGAAATGTGACAGGTAGTAATGCCTACACCTGTGCTTCAGTTAGGTGGTCTGGGAAATGTGAGAGTAATGACTGCATCTGAGCACCAGCTACTTGGTCTGGGAAACATAACAGTTAGTAATGACTACACCCGTGCACCAGCTAAGTGGTCTGGGAAATGTGACAGTTAGTAATGACTACACCCGTGCACCAGCTAAGTGGTCTGGGAAATGTGACAGTTAGTAATGACTACACCCTTGCACCAGCTAAGTGGTCTGGGAAATGTGACAGTTAGTAATGACTGCACTTATGTACCAGCTAGGTGGTCTGGGAAATGTGACAGTAATGACTGCACCTGTGCACCAGCTAGGTTGCCTGGGAAACATGACTCTTTGGTGGAATCTGGAGGACTGGTTTGGAGGCATCACTGCAATCATGTGATCTGTGTATCTCTGAGTGACACTTCCGTACCTGTCCCCAGGTAGTTTAGGCCACTCTGTCTAAGCCAGGGGTGGCCATACCTGTCCTCAAGATCTACCAACAGTTCATGTTTTTCAGGCAACCTGTGACTCTATAGTAGGAATGAATGCAGCATGTTTGAAAATGTGAGTTAGTAATGACTGCACCTGTGCACCAGCTAGGTAATCTGGAAAACGTGGACCGTTGGTAGATCTCGAGGACCGGTTTGG
Organism: Crinia signifera; assembly: GCF_055691185.1. Classification (NCBI taxonomy): domain Eukaryota; kingdom Metazoa; phylum Chordata; class Amphibia; order Anura; family Myobatrachidae; genus Crinia; species Crinia signifera. The sequence goes on from NC_139219.1 coordinate 3,851,738, forward strand.
CCACCCCTGGTCTAAGCAATCCACTGCAGCTGTCACAGGTGTGATGGATCCTTCTCTAGGCCACATGGGTCAGCTCTTATCATAGATGTCCTATAGGACTCAGATCAGGGGTATAAGGCCCATGTTGTTGGGTTTTTGGTGTTTGGTAGTCGAGTTTCATTTGATTTTGCAAATCAGAGATTTTCTACAAGCAAAACCAACTGCAAAACCGAGTATCGGCCAGACTGAGTATCGACCAAAACTGAGTATCAGCCAGACCGAGTATCAACTAAAATGAGTATCAGCCAAACTGAGTATAAACCAAAAGTGAGTATCAGCCAAACCGAGTATCAGCCAAACTGAGTATAAACCAAAAGTGAGTATCAGCCAAACCGAGTATCAGCCAAACTGCGTATAAACCAAAAGTGAGTATCAGCCAAACCGAGTATCAACTAAAATGAGTATCAGCCAAACTGAGTATAAACCAAAAGTGAGTATCAGCCAAACCGAGAATCAGCCAAACTGAGTATAAACCAAAAGTGAGTATCAGCCAAACTGAGTATAAACCAAAAGTGAGTATCAGCCAAACTGAGAATCAGCCAAAAGTGAGTATCAGCCAAACTGAGTATAAACCAAAAGTGAGTATCAGCCAAACCGAGTATCAGCCAAACCGAGTATCAGCCAAACCGAGTATCAGCCAAACTGAGTATCAGCCAAACTGAGTATAAACCAAAAGTGAGTATCAGCCAAACCGAGTATCAGCCAAACCGAGTATCAGCCAAACCGAGTATCAGCCAAACCGAGTATCAGCCAAACTGAGTATAAACCAAAAGTGAGTATCAGCCAAACCGAGAATCAGCCAAACCGAGTATCAGCCAAACTGAGTATAAACCAAAAGTGAGTATCAGCCAGACAGAGTATCAGCCAAACTGAGTATCAGCCAAACTGAGTATCAGCCAAACTGAGTATCAGCCAAACTGCGGGACATACAGAATGACTTACTGCTGGTTTGAAAAGGGAACAAAAATCAAACACAAACACGATTCAGTTAGAGAAAGTGCGCCTGCTGTAGGACCAATGTAAGGTATGATGGTGGCGTGTACAGACGCAGCATGTATGGGCGCAGTCAGTGGGCGTCTGAGTCCAGGCAGAGTTGGACGCACGGCTGTACACCAGGGAATGGCATCACCATAACGCCACAGACGCGACAGCATCACACAGAATTACGCCCAGTACGCGCTCACTTTGCTGTAGAGAACATCCTGTATTATATATACAACATTATCACATATACAATAAGTTACCTTGTTTGTCACCCATTTTGTTTGATCCTCGTCGCGGAAATGCTGATTGCCATATGGGATTGGTCTGTAGTGGGTGGCGCTATGAAGTAATGGTTGGTATGGACCATTCTTATGGAATGAAGAAAATGGAGCAAATCTGGAATAAAGAGACATAAATCAGTTTTATCATCATCTCACCAGGATGGATATAGATGTTTCCATTGTACTATGGGCTGTGTCTATACACTGCGGACCTGACGGAGGACATTGCGGATTGTGTACACACAGGGTAAGGGTGACCCACCCCAATATGCACACTCAGGCCTGCTCAGAATGACCGGGAGGCCCTCCCAGCATCCGGCAAATCTCCTGATGCCCCACCCCTTACCCCGGTGCAGAGTCATCATAGCCATGCCCCCAGGCTGTGCAGTGTCGGTCACATTGTATAGCGGGTAACACAATGATGCCATCGCGAACACCAAGCCCTCGCTAATGCCTCCCTTTATCTGTTCTACTCCTGCCTTGCCCCCTATAACTCACCACTTCCCCCTCCTTACCCTCTGCAATACTCTATACTGACCTGGTAGCCATGTACCAGAGGGGGCCGAGGGAAAGTCGTCAGGATTGGTCGGACAGGGTCCATCTCTGATGGTTGAGGTCTATGCATGCGTCAATATGCACAAGTATCGTCTCCCTGCGCCTTTGGCTGAGGCGTTACCACTGATAGGGAGCGGCAGCAGGGGAACGCATAAAAATGCTGGGGAGTATACGCAGCCTAGCGAACAGGCCTGAATTACCCCTATGTGCGAGAAACACACAGCTCATTTCTCCATCGCCAGGTAAAGAAATGAAATGAAGCAAAAAAAAGGGGTGAATTTACTAAGATGTTCACATGGGATGAAAAGGGCGGGAGGACGGACCACGCCCACATGTGCGGTATTATATACATGAAGGTATCTTTATGTTGGAAGAGACCTTCACCAGGCCCCACAGAGGTAGTAAGGACGCTCCATGCATTCCATGGCTGGGATCCGTAGCGCCGTGTTATTCCTGGCGGCCGCGCCATGGCGGATATCCAGAGTCCTTCACCAGGCCCCACAGAGGTAGTAAGGACGCTCCATGCATTCCATGGCTGGGATCCGTAGCGCCGTGTTATTCCTGGCGGCCGCGCCATGGCGGATATCCAGAGACCTGTGCGTTCCACTGAGGTTATAGGAAACATTGGTGAGGAGAATCCAAGAAAAAAAGGACAGAACCCCTAACGGGCACCTCACGACCCTCTCTCATTGTATTACTGCTTGTGCCTATCCGGTTATTAGCGCCCTGATGTTCTCTGCCATTTATAAATCTTAGTATCTCACTGGTTGCCCGTAGCAACATACCAAGTGATATAGAACTCCCGTCTTAGTAAATGATCAGCTTTTCTATGAATCACTCTCCCGGGATTAGGGACTCTGAAGGTGCTTGTCCATTGGAGCCATTTGGGCCTTATTCACACGATTTCAATGGATCGGACTGAGAAATCCCGTGAAAAGTGTCACATCATATGTGTGTTACCTGTGAATCTGATCGGATGTGCGTCCCGTGCACATTGGATTATATCGCGGGTGTCATGGCTTCCACAAGCCATGACTGTGATCGCATGCGATAGATTGTGCATTAAGGAACCGCATATGGTGTATAGTATACAATCCTACCGCCAGGGAAATCGTGTGGGGTCAAGCCTCTGAGAACCTTAACGCCAACCAGAGCAGTGGGCATCACTGGGAAAAGTATTTATTGGGACATGACAATGAAAGTAATGCAGACACCGTCTCAGGGATTAATATAAGAAACAAACCGCCATTTTGTTCATAATTAGAGATGTGCAGACTCGGATTCCGGAGATCCGAGCCCCCACGGACGTCATCATTCCGAGCCCGGTTCCGAGCAGCGCTCGGAGATTCCCGCCTGACTCGGGTCCGTCCTCGTGATCAGAACGTCATCTCCCGGCGCCGGATTTCGCGAGGCTTTAAATAGCGGCTGCTGCGCCCGCCATCTTCACTCCAGTCTAGTAGTGGGTTGGGAGAGGGTGTGTTGGTGCTGCTGCTGGGGCTTAAACTTGAGCTTGACCTTGAACGCAATATTTTTCAATCGCTGGGGCTGTCTCTCAGTGCTGCTGTGTAGTCTAACTGTGTACTTGTAGTACTACTGTCTCCTCTGTGCGGTCTACCTCTGGTGTGCTGTGCTGTAATTATTATATTCGCTGGGGCTGTCTCTCAGTGCTGCTGTGTAGTCTAACTGTGTACCTGTAGCACTACTGTTTCCTCTGTGCGGTCTACCTCTGGTGTGCTGTGCTGTAATTATTATATTCGCTGGGGCTGTCTCTCAGTGCTGCTGTGTAGTCTAACTGTGTACCTGTAGCACTACTGTCTCCTCTGTGCGGTCTACCTCTGGTGTGCTGTGCTGTAATTATTTTATTCGCTGGGGCTGTCTCTCAGTGCTGCTGTGTAGTCTAACTGTGTACCTGTAGTACTACTGTCTCCTCTGTGCGGTCTACCTCTGGTGAGCTGTGCTGTAATTATTTTATTCGCTGGGGCTGTCTCCCTCAGTGTTGCTGTGTACTCTGTTCTCCTCTCTGCTTAGGAGAACAGTCTAACTGTGTACTTGTAGTACTATTGTCTCCTTTGTGCTGGGGCCTACCTATATTATATAGTCCACTGGTGCTGCCTGCACTGAATCTGCCAGTATTATTTAGTTACTCAATCCACTGTTGCCACTGGCAGTGCTACTGCCTACCTAGTGTACCTACCTAGTACAACTACATACTAGGCTGCTATATCTAATTTAATTAAAAAATAATACTTGTGCTGTGTGGGACTGTAAAATATAATTCCATGCTGCTGGTGCACTGACGTGTGCCACTGAGTGCCACTGCCAAGCAGTACCTTATAATAAAATTAATTATTATAAATTCTGCTGGTGCACAATACTAGTATTGCTGACGTATCTACCTGTCTGGTGCCTAGTACTGACGTATCTACCTGTCTTGTGCCTAGTACTGCCTTATCTACCTGTCTGGTGACTAGTACTGCCTAGGGGATGCAGTTAAAATCCCGGCGGTCGGGATCCCGGCATTCAGAATCCCGACGCCGGAATCCCGACCGCCGAAATCCCGACACATTCTCCCTCCGTGGGTGTCCACGACACCCCTGGAGGGAGAATAAATTAGTGTGCCGAGCATAGCGAGGCACCGGGCCCGCTGTGTGGCGAGCGCAGCGAGCCCGCAAGGGGGGGCGATCCACGTCCCCCCCTTGTCGGGATTTTGGCTGTCGGGATTCCGGCGTCGGGATTCTGAACGCCGGGATTCAGTACTGAATCCCTGCCTAGTATCTACCGCTGCAGTGCCACTCTTACATGAGCCACGTGTTTGTGCCGCACACTTGTGTGGCTTAGCATACTTATCCAGCTACCTCGGTGCAACCTTTTGCCCTAAAAACAATATTGTGAGGTGTGAGCTGTTCAGAATAGACTGTAAATGAGTGTACATGAATGTTATTGAGGTTACTATAGCGTAGGAGCAAAAAAAAAAAAAAAATCTGCGATTTTAGCAGTTTTTATGCATTTAAAAAAAAAATCAGAACCCAAAACCCCAAAAATCCAAACACAAAACACTTAGGAGGTGTTTTGCCAAACCCCATTAGAACCCAAAACCTCAAGGTAATCAGAACCCAAAACCCGAAAAGTGGCCGGTGCACATCCCTATTCATAATCACATGAATATCTGCCGCAGTAATTGGGGTCAGTCTGTGGCTGAGGACACCGACGCCATGTAAAGGATAGATAGATAGATAGATAGATAGATAGATAGATAGATAGATAGATAGATAGATAGATAGACAGACAGACAGACAGACAGACAGATAGACAGATAGATAGACAGACAGACAGACAGACAGATAGATAGATAGATAGATAGATAGACAGACAGACAGACAGACAGACAGACAGATAGACAGACAGATAGATAGACAGATAGATAGACAGACAGACAGATAGAGAGACAGACAGATAGATAGATACCATGACGCAAACTCTGTATATTACTGAATATAAATGGTGTACATGGTGGGGAACGTATGATGGAACTCACACATCCTACAATTAAATCTAGTTAATTTAGCTGTAAATGACAGCAGGGGGCAGAAGCATGTACTCCCCCCCGGGACCCCCAGCTCTCATACAAGACGGATTACGGCACTTGCAATGCTAATTTCCACATGGGATGGACATCAGTGAAAATATTAATGTGGCCCCAACGTCCCTGAGTATACAGACGCACTGCTGAGAGCCGGCTGCCGCACACACGCGTTTATCACTTCTCAATTGCATTTTAATAGTACATTTTTCTTATGCTTCGACATGAAAGAAAATTTGCCATCTCCGGGGACGCCATGGCTGAAAAGTCATGGCAGGCAATGGCGGAATCTGAGAGGACGCTGGAAGCTAAAGTCTGCAGTATGGGGGTGTGTACGCCGGTCACATCTAATGACTAACATCAGTGTAACACGGATAGAACATGTCTATAACACGGATAGAACACTGAGGTATTATATACACTGGGGTTTATAACACTGAGGTATTATATACACTGGGGTTTATAACACTGAGGTATTATATACACTGGGGTTTATAACACTGCGGTTATTATATACACTGGGGTTTATAACACTGAGGTTATTATATACACTGGGGCTTATAACACTGAGGTTATTATATACACTGGGGTTTATAACACTGAGGTTATTATATACACTGGGGTTTATAACACTGAGGTTATTATATACACTGGGGTTTATAACACTGCGGTTATTATATACACCGGGGTTTATAACACTGCGGTTATTATATACACTGGGGTTTATAACACTGAGGTTATTATATACACTGGGGTTTATAACACTGCGGTTATTATATACACTGGGGTTTATAACACTGAGGTTATTATATACACTGGGGTTTATAACACTGCGGTTATTATATACACTGGGGTTTATAACACTGAGGTTATTATATACACTGGGGATTATAACACTGAGGTTATTATATACACTGGGGTTTATAACACTGCGGTTATTATATACACTGGGGTTTATAGAACTGAGGTATTATACACACTGGGGTTTATAACACTGCAGTTATTATATACACTGGGGTTTATAACACTGCAGTTATTATATACACTGGGGTTTATAACACTGAGGTTATTATATACACTGGGGTTTATAACACTGAGGTTATTATATACACTGGGGTTTATAACACTGCGGTTATTATATACACTGGGGTTTATAACACTGAGGTTATTATATACACTGGGGTTTATAGAACTGAGGTATTATATACACTGGGGTTTATAACACTGCGGTTATTATATACACTGGGGTTTATAGAACTGAGGTATTATATACACTGGGGTTTATAACACTGCGGTTATTATATACACTGGGGTTTATAACACTGAGGTTATTATATACACTGGGGTTTATAACACTGCGGTTATTATATACACTGGGGATTATAACACTGAGGTATTATATACACTGGGGTTTATAACACTGAGGTTATTATATACACCGGGGTTTATAACACTGCGGTTATTATATACACTGGGGTTTATAACACTGAGGTTATTATATACACTGGGGTTTATAACACTGAGGTATTATATACACTGGGGTTTATAACACTGCGGTTATTATATACACTGGGGATTATAACACTGAGGTTATTATATACACTGGGGTTTATAACACTGAGGTTATTATATACACCGGGGTTTATAACACTGAGGTATTATATACACCGGGGTTTATAACACTGCGGTTATTATATACACCAGGGTTTATAACACTGAGGTTATTATATACACTGGGGTTTATAACACTGAGGTTAATATATACTCCGGGGTTTATAACACTGCGGTTATTATATACACTGGGGTTTATAACACTGCGGTTATTATATACACCGGGGTTTATAACACTGAGGTTATTATATACTCCGGGGTTTATAACACTGCGGTTATTATATACACTGGGGTTTATAACACTGCGGTTATTATATACACTGGGGTTTATAACACTGCGGTTATTATATACACTGGGGTTTATAACACTGAGGTTATTATATACACTGGGGTTTATAACACTGCGGTTATTATATACACCGGGGTTTATAACACTGCGGTTATTATATACACTGGGGTTTATAACACTGAGGTTATTATATACACTGGGGTTTATAACACTGAGGTTATTATATACACTGGGGTTTATAACACTGCGGTTATTATATACACTGGGGTTTATAACACTGAGGTTATTATATACACTGGGGTTTATAGAACTGAGGTATTATATACACTGGGGTTTATAACACTGCGGTTATTATATACACTGGGGTTTATAGAACTGAGGTATTATATACACTGGGGTTTATAACACTGCGGTTATTATATACACTGGGGTTTATAACACTGAGGTTATTATATACACTGGGGTTTATAACACTGCGGTTATTATATACACTGGGGATTATAACACTGAGGTATTATATACACTGGGGTTTATAACACTGAGGTTATTATATACACCGGGGTTTATAACACTGCGGTTATTATATACACTGGGGATTATAACACTGAGGTTATTATATACACTGGGGTTTATAACACTGAGGTTATTATATACACCAGGGTTTATAACACTGAGGTATTATATACACCGGGGTTTATAACACTGCGGCTATTATATACACCGGGGTTTATAACACTGAGGTTATTATATACACTGGGGTTTATAACACTGAGGTTATTATATACTCCGGGGTTTATAACACTGCGGTTATTATATACACTGGGGTTTATAACACTGCGGTTATTATATACACCGGGGTTTATAACACTGAGGTTATTATATACTCCGGGGTTTATAACACTGCGGTTATTATATACACTGGGGTTTATAACACTGAGGTTATTATATACACTGGGGTTTATAACACTGCGGTTATTATATACACTGGGGTTTATAACACTGAGGTTATTATATACACTGGGGTTTATAACACTGCGGTTATTATATACACCGGGGTTTATAACACTGCGGTTATTATATACACTGGGGTTTATAACACTGAGGTTATTATATACACTGGGGTTTATAACACTGAGGTTATTATATACACTGGGGTTTATAACACTGCGGTTATTATATACACTGGGGTTTATAACACTGAGGTTATTATATACACTGGGGTTTATAGAACTGAGGTATTATATACACTGGGGTTTATAACACTGCGGTTATTATATACACTGGGGTTTATAGAACTGAGGTATTATATACACTGGGGTTTATAACACTGCGGTTATTATATACACTGGGGTTTATAACACTGAGGTTATTATATACACTGGGGTTTATAACACTGCGGTTATTATATACACTGGGGATTATAACACTGAGGTATTATATACACTGGGGTTTATAACACTGAGGTTATTATATACACCGGGGTTTATAACACTGCGGTTATTATATACACTGGGGTTTATAACACTGAGGTTATTATATACACTGGGGTTTATAACACTGAGGTATTATATACACTGGGGTTTATAACACTGCGGTTATTATATACACTGGGGATTATAACACTGAGGTTATTATATACACTGGGGTTTATAACACTGAGGTTATTATATACACCAGGGTTTATAACACTGAGGTATTATATACACCGGGGTTTATAACACTGCGGTTATTATATACACCGGGGTTTATAACACTGAGGTTATTATATACACTGGGGTTTATAACACTGAGGTTATTATATACTCCGGGGTTTATAACACTGCGGTTATTATATACACTGGGGTTTATAACACTGCGGTTATTATATACACCGGGGTTTATAACACTGCGGTTATTATATACACTGGGGTTTATAACACTGCGGTTATTATATACACTGGGGTTTATAACACTGAGGTTATTATATACACTGGGGTTTATAACACTGCGGTTATTATATACACCGGGGTTTATAACACTGAGGTATTATATACACTGGGGTTTATAACACTGAGGTATTATATACACCGGGGTTTATAACACTGAGGTTATTATATACACCGGGGTTTATAACACTGAGGTATTATATACACCGGGGTTTATAACACTGAGGTTATTATATACACCGGGGTTTATAACACTGAGGTATTATATACACCGGGGTTTATAACACTGAGGTTATTATATACACTGGGGTTTATAACACTGAGGTTATTATATACACTGGGGTTTATAACACTGCGGTTATTATATACACCGGGGTTTATAACACTGAGGTTATTATATACACCGGGGTTTATAACACTGAGGTTATTATATACACTGGGGTTTATAACACTGCAGTTATTATATACTCTGGGGTTTATAACACTGAGGTTATTATATACACCGGGGTTTATAACACTGAGGTTATTATATACACTGGGGTTTATAACACTGAGGTTATTATATACACTGGGGTTTATAACACTGAGGTTATTACAGGGTTTCCGAATTTTGAAGGGGGGGTGTTTTAGCACAAGACGCAGGGAACGGTTACAGTGCAAGACACAGGAAACGGTTATAGTGCAAGACCCAGGAAACGGTTATAGCGCAAGGTGCAGGAAACGGTTATAGCGCAAGGCGCAGGAAACGGTTATAGCGAAAGGCTCAGGAAACGGTTATAGCGCAAGGCGCAGGAACCGGTTATAGCGCAAGACGCAGGAAACGTTTATAGCACAAGATGCAGGAAACGGTTATAGTGCAAGGCGCAGGAAACGGTTATAGTGCAAGGCGCAGGTAACGGTTATAGAGCAAGGAGCAGGATGCACGAAACGGTTATAGTGCAAGACGCAGGAAACAGTTATAGTGCAAGGCGCAGGAAATGGTTATATCGCAAGACGCAGGAAACGGTTATATTGCAAAATGCAGGAAACGGTTATTGTGCAAGGCACAGGAAACGGTTATAGTGCTAGGCGATGAAAACGGTTATAGCAAGACGCAGGAAACGGTTATAGTGCAAGGCGCTGGAAACGGTTATAGCACAAGACGCAGGAAACAGTGATAGCGCAAGATGCAGGAAACAGTTATAGTGCAAGACGCAGGAAACGGTTATAGTGCAAGATGCAGGAAACTGTTATAGTGCAAGATGCAAGAAACAGTGATAGCGCAAGATGCAGGAAACGGTTATAGTGCAAGACGCAGGAAACAGTGATAGCGCAACATGCAGGAAACGGTTATAATGCAAGACGCAGGAAACAGTTATAGTGCAAGATGCAGGAAACAGTTATAGTGCAAGATGCAGGAAACAGTTATAGTGCAAGATGCAGGAAACAGTTATAGCACAAGACGCAGAAAACAGTTATATTGCAAGACGCAGGAAACGGTTATAGTGCAAGGCGCAGGAAACGGTTATAGTGCAAGACGCAGGAAACGGTTATTGTGCAAGACGCTGGAAACGGTTATAGCACAAGATGCAGGAAACAGTTATAGTGCAAGATGCAGAAAACAGTTATAGCACAAGACACAGGAAACAGTTATAGTGCAAGACACAGGAAACAGTTATAGTGCAAGACGCAGGAAACAGTTATAGTGCAAGATGCAGAAAACAGTTATAGCACAAGACACAGGAAACAGTTATACTGCAAGACGCAGGAAACTGTTATAGTGCAAGATGCAAGAAACAGTGATAGCGCAAGATGCAGGAAACGGTTATAGTGCAAGACACATGAAACGGTTATAGTGCAAGATGCAGGAAACGGTTATAGTGCAAGATGCAGGAAACGGTTATAGTGCAAGATGCAGGAAACGGTTATAGTGCAATATGCAGGAAACGGTTATAGTGCAATATGCAGGAAACGGTTATAGTGCAAGACGCATGAAACAGTTATAGTGCAAGATGCAGGAAACAGTTATACAGTAGCACAAGATGCAGTAAACGGTTATAGTGCAAGATGCAAATTACAGTTATAGCACAAGATGCAGGAAACGGTTATAGTGCAAGATGCATGAAACGGTTATAGTGCAAGATGCAGATAACAGTTATAGTGCAAGATGCAGGAAACAGTTATACAGTAGCACAAGATGCAGGAAACGGTTATAGTGCAAGATGCAAATTACAGTTATAGCGCAAGACGCAGGAAACGGTTATAGCACAAGATGCAGGAAACGGTTATGATTCCAGTCATGGGGTGGGGCTTACTGTACGTTAAATAGAGTGGGATGTCACGTGACTGCTGACATCACTTTGGCACCAACTTCAAACAGGCTGATAACGGAATGGCTTGGAGCAGTACCAAAGGGGCAGACGAGGTGCTAGAACTGTTTGAAGTTGGTGCCAATGTAATCTCAGCAGTCACGTGACATCTCACTCTATTTAACGTACAGTAAGCCCCACCCCATGACTGAAATTATCCAATGAAAACTTGCTACAGTTGGGAAATGAATGGCTCTGTACAGCCGGTAATCGCCAACATCACCTAATCTGGAGTCACTGCATGATACAACATTGGAAGCGATAACGAGCGGATGACTATATATTGCAGCAGGTAATGATCAGGCTATTATAGAATCTGTTACCACAATCACCCTATCATTTGGGTTTCCCCCATCCAGTCTCATTATTCCCAGAGTTTGCTGTACACTGTTTGCTTTGGAAATAGGATTTTGTTACTTGACCTCCCTTCCTCTACTGATGTCTTACATGTTCTCCTGGATGTCCTTGCTCCATTCCTGTCTCTTCAGCTTTTCTCTGGCTTCTTCCACCGAACAGAAAGATGTCGCCACTCTAAGCGTCGGCTCCAAAGGTTTGTAGCGCTGTAGAAATACTTCATCTGCATCACGAAATGGTCCCTGATGAGAACAATACAGGGAGCATTAGTCATTGTGCAAGCTTAGGACAGACTGTACTGCAGGTACAATACAGGGAGCATTAGTCATTGTGCACGCTTAGGACAGACTGTACCGCAGGTACAATACAGGGAGCATTAGTCATTGTGCATGCTTAGGACAGACTGTACTGTGGGTACAATACAGGGAGCATTAGTCATTGTGCACGCTTAGGACAGACTGTACTGCAGGTACAATACAGGGAGCATTAGTCATTGTGCACGCTTAGGACAGACTGTACCGCAGGTACAATACAGGGAGCATTAGTCATTGTGCATGCTTAGGACAGACTGTACTGTGGGTACAATACAGGGAGCATTAGTCATTGTGCACGCTTAGGACAGACTATACCGCAGGTACAATACAGGGAGCATTAGTCATTGTGCACGCTTAGGACAGACTGTACTGCAGGTACAATACAGGGAGCATTAGTCATTGTGCATGCTTAGGACAGACTGTACTGTGGGTACAATACAGGGAGCATTAGTCATTGTGCACGCTTAGGACATACTGTACTGCAGGTACGATACAGGGAGCATTAGTCATTGTGCACACTTAGGACATACTGTACTGCAGGTACAATACAGGGAGCATTAATCATTGTGCACGCTTAGGACATACTGTACTGCAGGTACAATACAGGGAGCATTAGTCATTGTGCACACTTAGGACATACTGTACTGCAGGTACAATACAGGGAGCATTAGTCATTGTGCATGCTTAGGACAGACTGTACTGCAGGTACAATACAGGGAGCATTAGTCACTGTACATGCTTAGGACAGACTGTACTGCAGGTACAATACAGGGAGCATTAGTCATTGTGCATGCTTAGGACAGACTGGGTACAATACAGGGAGCATTAGTCATTGTGCACGCTTAGGACAGACTGTACTGCAGGTATAATACAGGGAGCATTAGTCATTGTGCATGCTTTGGACATACAGTACTGTGGGTACAATACAGGGAGCATTAGTCATTGTGCACGCTTAGGACATACAGTACTGCAGGTACAATACAGGGAGCATTAGTCATTGTGCATCCTTAGGACAGACTGTACTGCAGGTACAATACAGGGAGCATTAGTCATTGTGCATGCTTAGGACAGACTGGGTACAATACAGGGACCATTAGTCATTGTGCATGCTTAGGACAGACTGGGTACAATACAGAGAGCATTAGTCATTGCACATGCTTAGGACATACTGTGGGTACAATACAGGGAGCATTAGTCATTGTGCATGCTTAGGACAGACTGTACTGTGGGTACAATACAGGGAGCATTAGTCATTGTGCACGCTTAGGACATACTGTACTGCAGGTACAATACAGGGAGCATTAGTCATTGTGCATGCTTAGGACAGACTGTACTGCAGGTACAATACAGGGAGCATTAGTCACTGTGCATGCTTAGGACAGACTGTACTGCAGGTACAATACAGGGAGCATTAGTCATTGTGCATGCTTAGGACAGACTGGGTACAATACAGAGAGCATTAGTCATTGCACATGCTTAGGACATACTGTGGGTACAATACAGGGAGCATTAGCCATTGTGAAAGCTTAGGACATACTGTGGGTACAATACAGGCAGCATTAGTCATTGTGCACGCTTAGGACATACAGTACTGTGGGTACAATACAGGGAGCATTAGTCATTGTGCACACTTAGGACATACTGTACTGCAGGTACAATACAGGGAGCATTAATCATTGTGCACGCTTAGGACAGACTGTACTGCAGGTACAATACAGGGAGCATTAGTCATTGTGCACACTTAGGACATACTGTACTGCAGGTACAATACAGGGAGCATTAATCATTGTGCACGCTTAGGACAGACTGTACTGCAGGTACAATACAGGGAGCATTAGTCATTGTGCACGCTTAGGACATACTGTACTGCAGGTACAATACAGGGAGCATTAGTCATTGTGCATGCTTAGGACAGACTGGGTACAATACAGGGACCATTAGTCATTGTGCATGCTTAGGACAGACTGGGTACAATACAGAGAGCATTAGTCATTGCACATGCTTAGGACATACTGTGGGTACAATACAGGGAGCATTAGTCATTGTGCATGCTTAGGACAGACTGTACTGTGGGTACAATACAGGCAGCATTAGTCATTGTGCACGCTTAGGACATACAGTACTGTGGGTACAATACAGGGAGCATTAGTCATTGTGCACGCTTAGGACATACAGTACTGTGGGTACAATACAGGGAGCATTAGTCATTGTGCATGCTTAGGACAGACTGTACTGCAGGTACAATACAGGGAGCATTAGTCATTGTGCATGCTTAGGACAGACTGTACTGCAGGTACAATACAGGGAGCATTAGTCATTGTGCACGCTTAGGACAGACTGTACTGCAGGTACAATACAGGGAGCATTAGTCATTGTGCATGTTTGGACATACAGTACTGTGGGTACAATACAGGGAGCATTAGTCACTGTGCATGCTTAGGACAGACTGGGTACAATACAGGGAGCATTAGTCATTGTGCATGCTTAGGACAGACTGTACTGCAGGTATAATGCAGGGAGCATTAGTCATTGTGCATGCTTAGGACAGACTGTACTGCAGGTACAATACAGGGAGCATTAGTCATTGTGCATGCTTAGGACAGACTGTACTGCAGGTACAATACAGGGAGCATTAGTCATTGTGCACGCTTAGGACATACTGTACTGCAGGTACAATACAGGGAGCATTAGTCATTGTGCATGCTTAGGACAGACTGGGTACAATACAGGGAGCATTAGTCATTGTGCATGTTTGGACATACAGTACTGTGGGTACAATACAGGGAGCATTAGTCACTGTGCATGCTTAGGACAGACTGTACTGTGGGTACAATACAGGGAGCATTAGTCATTGTGCATGCTTAGGACAGACTGTACTGCAGGTACAATACAGGGAGCATTAGTCATTGTGCATGCTTTGGACATACAGTACTGCAGGTACAATACAGGGAGCATTAATCATTGTGCACGCTTAGGACAGACTGTACTGCAGGTACAATACAGGGAGCATTAGTCATTGTGCACGCTTAGGACATACTGTACTGCAGGTACAATACAGGGAGCATTAGTCATTGTGCATGCTTAGGACAGACTGTACTGCAGGTACAATACAGGGAGCATTAGTCACTGTGCATGCTTAGGACAGACTGTACTGCAGGTACAATACAGGGAGCATTAGTCATTGTGCATGCTTAGGACAGACTGGGTACAATACAGAGAGCATTAGTCATTGCACATGCTTAGGACATACTGTGGGTACAATACAGGGAGCATTAGCCATTGTGAAAGCTTAGGACATACTGTGGGTACAATACAGGCAGCATTAGTCATTGTGCATGCTTAGGACATACAGTACTGTGGGTACAATACAGGGAGCATTAGTCATTGTGCATGCTTAGGACAGACTGTACTGTGGGTACAATACAGGGAGCATTAGTCATTGTGCACGCTTAGGACAGACTGTACTGTGGGTACAATACAGGGAGCATTAGTCACTGTACATGCTTAGGACAGACTGTACTGCAGGTACAATACAGGGAGCATTAGTCATTGTGCATGCTTAGGACAGACTGTACTGTGGGTACAATACAGGGAGCATTAGTCATTGTGCACGCTTAGGACATACTATGGGTACAATACAGGGAGCATTAGTCATTGCATATGCTTAGAACAGACTGAGTGTGCAATACAGGCAGCATTAGTCATTGTGCATTCTTAGGACATACTGTACTGCAGGTACAATACAGGGAGCATTAGTCACTGTGCATTCTTAGGACATACAGTACTGTGGGTACAATACAGGCAGCATTAGTCATAGTGCATGCTTAGGACATACTGCTGATATGTCATTGGTTGCTATGGGATACACTGGGATATTCAGTAAGCGTTATTAGTTACATCTGACTGACAGAGCTCATGTCTGCTCCTTAGTCCTGTAGGTTATCAGTAACCAGCCGCAGCAGCCGACTGGGGAAGGGACAATTCACACCTCATTTCTGCTCAATAAGGTTTTACATTCATCCAAATCAATAGAACCCAGTCCCCATAAAAGTCCCATAGCGTAAATAACACAATGGGCAGATAAGTATGACGGGAGCGTCTCACAGCTGGCAGAGGGTGCTTCGTTTTAGGGCCGTTAATGGGATTTTCTATACGAATATATATCCAGTTAACGTGTGGTGAGGATATGGAAATGTGCGGACAATGGAGAAGGCGTAGCTAAATATATCAAACAAAAACTTTATACCCCAGACTAACAGCATGGAAGTATACCAAAATCTAGCAGTACAAACATGGCCGCCTCCATACTATGACTTGTCACACTGTGCAGGCAGCCATTTTGTAGAAGTCATAACATCCAGCCATCAGTTATGTAGGAGGCACAGAGATCTCCGGGGCACATTCTCAGGAATACTCATCGTATCATCCTAATATCGCCGCTTACATCAGTACGCAGCAGGAGCCTATCAGGGTGAGGGGCACACAAATGATTTACCGTAAGATACTAGGTCTGGTATAACAAATGGGGCTAAACTGCAACCGCTCCTATTCCTGCTACCGCTATAACGGCCTGCACGCTCCTATCCCTGCTACCGCAATAAGTGCCTGCACGCTCCTATCCCTGCTACCGCTATAACGGCCTGCACGCTCCTATCCCTGCTACCGCTATAAGGGCCTGCACGCTCCTATCCCTGCTACCGCTATAACGGCCTGCACGCTCCTATCCCTGCTACAGCTATAACGGCCTGCACGCTCCTATCCCTGCTACCGCTATAAGGGCCTGCACGCTCCTATCCCTGCTACCGCTATAACGGCCTGCACGCTCCAATCCCTGCTACCGCTATAACGGCCTGCACGCTCCTATCCCTGCTACCGCTATAAGGGCCTGCACGCTCCTATCCCTGCTACCGCTATAACGGCCTGCACGCTCCTATCCCTGCTACCGCTATAACGGCCTGCACGCTCCTATCCCTGCTACCGCGATAAGGGCCTACACGCTCCTATCCCTGCTACCGCTATAACGGCCTGCACGCTCCTATCCCTGCTACCGCTATAACGGCCTTCACGCTCCTATCCCTGCTACCGCTATAAGGGCTTGCACGCTCCTATCCCTCCTACCGCTATAAGGGCCTGCACGCTCCTATCCCTGCTACCGCTATAACGGCCTACACGCTCCTATCCCTGCTACCGCTATAACGGCCTGCACGCTCCTATCCCTGCTACCGCTATAACGGCCTGCACGCTCCTATACCTGCTACCGCTATAAGGGCCTGCACGCTCCTATCCCTACTACCGCTATAACGGCCTGCACGCTCCTATCCCTGCTACCCCTATAACGGCCTGCACGCTCCTATCCCTGCTACCGCTATAACGGCCTGCACGCTCCTATCCCTGCTACCCCTATAACGGCCTGCACGCTCCAATCCCTGCTACCGCTATAACGGCCTGCACGCTCCTATCCCTGCTCCCGCTATAAGGGCCTGCACGCTCCTATCCCTGCTACCGCTATAACGGCCTGCACGCTCCAATCCCTGCTACCGCTATAACGGCCTGCACGCTCCTATCCCTGCTACCGCTATAAGGGCCTGCACGCTCCTAACCCTGCTACCGCTATAACGGCCTGCACGCTCCTATCCCTGCTACCGCTATAACGGCCTGCACGCTCCTATCCCTGCTACCGCTATAACGGCCTGCACGCTCCTATCCCTGCTACTGCTATAACGGCCTGCACGCTCCTATCCCTGCTACCCCTATAACGGCCTGCACGCTCCAATCCCTGCTACCGCTATAACGGCCTGCACGCTCCTATCCCTGCTCCTGCTATAAGGGCCTGCACGCTCCTATCCCTGCTACCGCTATAACGGCCTGCACGCTCCTATCCCTGCTACCGCTATAACGGCCTGCACGCTCCTATCCCTGCTACCGCTATAACGGCCTGCACGCTCCTATCCCTGCTAACGCTATAAGGGCCTGCACGCTCCTATACCTGCTACCGCTATAAGGGCCTGCACGCTCCTATACCTGCTACCGCTATAATGGCCTGCACGCTCCTATCCCTGCTACCGCTATAAGGGCCTGCACGTTCCTATCCCTGCTACCGCTATAACGGCCTGCACGCTCCTATCTCTGCTACCGCTATAAGGGCCTGCACGCTCCTATCCCTGCTACCGCTATAACGGCCTGCACGCTCCAATCCCTGCTACCGCTATAACGGCCTGCACGCTCCTATCCCTGCTACCGCTATAAGGGCCTGCACGCTCCTAACCCTGCTACCGCTATAACGGCCTGCACGCTCCTATCCCTGCTACCGCTATAACGGCCTGCACGCTCCTATCCCTGCTACCGCGATAAGGGCCTACACGCTCCTATCCCTGCTACCGCTATAACGGCCTGCACGCTCCTATCCCTGCTACCGCTATAACGGCCTTCACGCTCCTATCCCTGCTACCGCTATAAGGGCTTGCACGCTCCTATCCCTCCTACCGCTATAAGGGCCTGCACGCTCCTATCCCTGCTACCGCTATAACGGCCTACACACTCCTATCCCTGCTACTGCTATAACGGCCTGCACGCTCCTATCCCTGCTACAGCTATAACGGCCTGCACGCTCCTATACCTGCTACCGCTATAAGGGCCTGCACGCTCCTATCCCTACTACCGCTATAACGGCCTGCACGCTCCTATCCCTGCTACCCCTATAACGGCCTGCACGCTCCTATCCCTGCTACCGCTATAACGGCCTGCACGCTCCTATCCCTGCTACCCCTATAACGGCCTGCACGCTCCAATCCCTGCTACCGCTATAACGGCCTGCACGCTCCTATCCCTGCTCCCGCTATAAGGGCCTGCACGCTCCTATCCCTGCTACCGCTATAACGGCCTGCACGCTCCTATCCCTGCTACCGCTATAACGGCCTGCACGCTCCTATCCCTGCTACCACTATAAGGGCCTGCACGCTCCTATCCCTGCTACCGCTATAACGGCCTGCACGCTCCAATCCTTGCTACCGCTATAACGGCCTGCACGCTCCTATCCCTGCTACCGCTATAAGGGCCTGCACGCTCCTATCCCTGCTACCGCTATAACGGCCTGCACGCTCCTATCCCTGCTACAGCTATAACGGCCTGCACGCTCCTATCCCTGCTACCGCTATAAGGGCCTGCACGCTCCTATCCCTGCTACCGCTATAACGGCCTGCACGCTCCAATCCCTGCTACCGCTATAACGGCCTGCACGCTCCTATCCCTGCTACCGCTATAAGGGCCTGCACGCTCCTATCCCTGCTACCGCTATAACGGCCTGCACGCTCCTATCCCTGCTACCGCTATAACGGCCTGCACGCTCCTATCCCTGCTACCGCGATAAGGGCCTACACGCTCCTATCCCTGCTACCGCTATAACGGCCTGCACGCTCCTATCCCTGCTACCGCTATAACGGCCTTCACGCTCCTATCCCTGCTACCGCTATAAGGGCTTGCACGCTCCTATCCCTCCTACCGCTATAAGGGCCTGCACGCTCCTATCCCTGCTACCGCTATAACGGCCTACACGCTCCTATCCCTGCTACCGCTATAACGGCCTGCACGCTCCTATCCCTGCTACCGCTATAACGGCCTGCACGCTCCTATACCTGCTACCGCTATAAGGGCCTGCACGCTCCTATCCCTACTACCGCTATAACGGCCTGCACGCTCCTATCCCTGCTACCCCTATAACGGCCTGCACGCTCCTATCCCTGCTACCGCTATAACGGCCTGCACGCTCCTATCCCTGCTACCCCTATAACGGCCTGCACGCTCCAATCCCTGCTACCGCTATAACGGCCTGCACGCTCCTATCCCTGCTCCCGCTATAAGGGCCTGCACGCTCCTATCCCTGCTACCGCTATAACGGCCTGCACGCTCCTATCCCTGCTACCGCTATAACGGCCTGCACGCTCCTATCCCTGCTACCGCTATAAGGGCCTGCACGCTCCTATCCCTGCTACCGCTATAACGGCCTGCACGCTCCAATCCTTGCTACCGCTATAACGGCCTGCACGCTCCTATCCCTGCTACCGCTATAAGGGCCTGCACGCTCCTATCCCTGCTACCGCTATAACGGCCTGCACGCTCCTATCCCTGCTACAGCTATAACGGCCTGCACGCTCCTATCCCTGCTACCGCTATAAGGGCCTACACGCTCCTATCCCTGCTACCGCTATAACGGCCTGCACGCTCCTATCCCTGCTACAGCTATAACGGCCTGCACGCTCCTATCCCTGCTACCGCTATAAAGGGATTTTTGTAAGAACTTACCGTTCGAATCCCTTTCTCTGATATGGTCCTGGTGACACAGCTCAACACTGGGATGTAGGAGGGTCCGAAGGAGCCAGGCACCTATCCTAAAGTTTTAGAGGGTAGGCTCCTCCCCTACTGCATCCCTGGACTCTTCAGTTCAATCTTTCAAAGCCACTGGAATACATAACTCAGTACAAACGCCTGCACATATTATATGCACATTTTATAACAGAAAACTGTTAACTTTTAACCATTTTAACATGAACATCATGAAACTTCTGGCATACTTACTGAGCGTAAGGGAGGGATCGCTGTGTCACCAGGACCATATCAGAGAAAGGGATTCGAACGGTAAGTTCTTACAAAAATCCCTTTTTCTCTTTCAATGGTCCTGGTGACACAGCTCAACACTTTGGGAGGGTACGCTCAGGTCTGCAGCTCTCAGCACTGCTCGCCCGAATGATGCGTCCTCCGACGCGAACTCATGGAATCTATAGAATTTGGCAAATGTGTGAACAGATGACCAAGTGGCAGCTCTGCAAACCCGCTCAGCTGTGGCCCCATGTCGAACCGCCCAAGAGGTGGCAACTGACCTGGTGGTATGCGCATTTATTTTGGCCGGTACTGGTCTACCCACTTTGGTGTATGCAAAAGCTATCACAGACCGCAACCACCTAGCAATAGTCTGCTTAGATGCAGGCCAACCAATTTTGTGTACGTCGTACAATACCAACAATGTGTCAGTCTTCCTGACACTCTTCACTCTGTCCACATATATGCGTAAGGCACGCACAACATCCAAAGTTCTCAACTTGTCCCTTTTCTTAGAACCCTCTGGGGGTTGAAACACAGGTAGAACTATCTCCTGATTTAAATGGAAAGTAGATACCACCTTCGGTAAAAACTGAGGCACTGTTCTTAAAACAGCCCTGTCATCATGAAAAATTAAGAAGGGAGATTTACATGACAAAGCTCCCAATTCTGAAACTCTTTTAGCAGATGCTACTGCTAACAAAAACACTAGCTTCCACGTGAGAAACTTAAAGTCAGCCGACCTTAAAGGTTCAAAAGGTGCCTTTTGAAGGCATTCC
This sequence comes from Crinia signifera, assembly GCF_055691185.1. NCBI lineage: Eukaryota > Metazoa > Chordata > Amphibia > Anura > Myobatrachidae > Crinia > Crinia signifera. The sequence goes on from NC_139219.1 coordinate 3,873,389, forward strand.
AAAACCAGTGATAGATCCCAAGGTGCTACTGGTTGCTTGTATGGAGGTTTCAACCTGGATACTCCTTGTAAAAAGGTTTGAATTTCCGGCAAAATGGCTATCTTTTTCTGGAAATAGATGGACAAAGCCGAAATCTGTACCTTCAGTGACTGAAGGCTTAGGCCCGATGAAAAACCATCTTGTAAAAATTCCATCATTCTTGATAGCTTAAAATGAGATGTATGAGCCTTTCTTCTCTCACACCATCGAATGTAAGTCTTCCAGACTCTATAATAATTTGCCGAAGATACAGCTTTTCTGGCTTTTATCATAGTCTGTACTACTGCCTCAGAAAACCCTTTTCTTTTCAAAATGGTGGTTTCAATAGCCAGGCCGTCAAAATCAATCGATCTGAATCCAGGTGATTGAATGGGCCTTGTCTTAGAAGGTCTGGTCTCAGAGGTAGACGCCATGAGTCCACAGACAACCTCTGAAGCCTCGAGTACCAGGATCTCCTTGGCCAATCTGGGGCCACTAAGATCACTGGAACCTTCTGCCCCTGTATTTTCTTCAGAAGTCTCGGTAACATTGGTACTGGTGGGAATGCATAAAGGAGATCTCCCTGCCAGTGAATAGTCATGGCATCCACTGCCTCCGCTAGTGGATCCCTTGTTCTGGCATAGAACCTGGGCACTTGACGGTTGATCCTGGATGCCATCAGGTCCACATCCGGAGTTCCCCACATCGAAGTGATTTGGTGAAACACCTGAGGGTGTAAGCTCCATTCCCCTTCCTTGAGCTCCTCCCTGCTCAGGAAGTCGGCTTCTATATTCTCTATTCCTGGGATGAATATAGCCGATACAGCTGGAACATTCTGTTCCGCCCATAGGAAGATTCTGGATACCTCCCACATGGCCAATCTGCTGCGTGTACCTCCCTGGTGATTCAGATACGCCACAGCTGTGGCATTGTCGGTCTGAATCCTCAAAGGAAGGTTCTGTAACCTGTCTCCCGCCAAGGAGATCACTTTCCAGACAGCTCTCAGCTCCAAGATGTTGATTGGTAACGCTGATTCCTCTGCCGTCCACAGGCCCTGAAGCCTGAGATCCAGGGCTATTGCCCCCCAGCCCCTGAGACTGGCGTCGGTAGTTACTATCAACCAGTCCCAGGTCTGTAATGACCGACCCCACTGAAGAAAATCTACTTCTGTCCACCATTTCAAGGATTCTCGGGTATCCGAAGACAGCACTATCATCTCGGATTTCATGGTCAAAGTGTTTCCTGACCAGGCTGACAAAATGTTCCATTGGAACCTCCGAGAGTGGAACCTGGCAAATTGAAGCGTCTCGAATGACGCCACCATCTTCCCCAGGAGCTTGAGGCACCTCCATACTGAAATGCTCTGAGCCCTGAGAATCTCCTGGACTAGGGTGACCAGATCCCTGGCCTTTACCTCCGGGAGGAATACCCGATGAAGATGGGTGTCCAGTATGACTCCCAAGAATTGGAGCCTTTGTGACGGTACCAACTGAGATTTTTGCAAATTTAAAATCCAGCCGTGAGCCTGCAAAAAACTGATGGCCTCTGCCAAGTGACTCTGCAGCATGGCTGCTGACTCTGCTTTGAACAGGAGATCGTCCAAATAGGGTATTACTGTGATTCCCCTGAGCCTCAGCACCGCCGCCATCACTGACATTATCTTTGTGAATACCCTTGGCGCGGTTGCTAGCCCAAAGGGTAACGCCCGGAATTGTAAATGCAGGTCTCCTATGGCAAACCTCAACAAGGTCTGATGTTCCGGGTGTATAGGAACGTGCAAATATGCGTCCTGGACATCCATGGACGCCAAAAATTCTCCCTGGTCCAGACTCAGGAGTACTGACCGTAGAGACTCCATTTTGAAATGGTCTACCCATAAATGAACATTTAGAGACTTCAAATTTAGTATTGGTCTGAAAGACCCGTCTGGTTTGGGCACCAGGAACAGCGTGGAGTAAAAGCCTTTCTTCCACTCTGTCTTGGGGACTAGTGTAACCACCCCTTTTTCCAAAAGGGAGTGCGCTGCTCTCACAAAAGCTGTACGCAGTCGTGCCTCCTTTGGTAAGGATGTGGGAATGAACCTCTTCGGAGGTGGCCCTCTGAAAGGGATTTTGTAACCCTGTGTTATGATGTCTAGCACCCAGGCATCCTGGCCTAGAGAAGCCCAAGCGTCCCTGAAGTGTGTGAGACGCCCACCCACTTTTGTCACTGTCGGGCAAAGCCCCTGACAGTCATGCAGAGGGTTTATCCTCTCCTTTATTGGCAGGCTTCTTGTGAAAAGAGCCAAATTTTGACTTTTGTGTCTTGCCTCTAGAGGGCTGAAACCTTCCCCTGAAAGACTGTCCTCGAAAGGACGCACCACCTCTAGGGGAGGGCCGAAAGGACGGCTTAAAAGCAGAAAATCTGGATGTCTGCTTTGCTGAGGAGGCCGGCAGGAATGTACTTTTGCCGCCTGTGGCCTGTTTTATAATCTCCTCTAATTCGGTACCAAAGAGTACCTTTCCTTTGAAGGCTAATGTTTCCAGAGCCTTCTTGGACTCATTGTCTGCTTCCCAGGCTTTAAGCCAAAGCACTCTCCTGGCATTAATGGAGACTGTGGACACTCTGGTTGCCATTTTAATAGCTTCCTCCTCTGCTTCAACTGCATATTCTGCTGCTGCCTTAATATTTTCTGCAAGCAGTAATGCACCCGGGTCAGCCTGCAGCATGGTGCATAATTCACCAGCCCACTCTATCATGGCCTTAGAAACCCAGGCTGAAGCAATAAGGGGTCGTAAGGTAAACCCCACCCCTTCAAAAATAGCCTTGAGGTTTCCCTCCAGCTTTTTATCCACAGAATCTTTAAAAGCTGCACCGCCTTGTACTGGTAATACAGTAGCTTTGGACAAACGTGCCACTGAAGCGTCCACAACTGGGACCCTTTCCCAGAGCTCCGCATGAGACTCTGGCATGGGGTACAGATTAAGGAATCGTTTTGGCATCTGAAGCCTCTTATCAGGAGTTTTCCAAGCCCCTTCTAACAATTCCTGTAACCCCTCATCTGAAGGAAAAGTAACAGCCTCCTTCCGCTGTCGCTTAAAAACACCTTTAACAGGAGTCTTATCCTCCACAGTCAGCTTTAAAGCCTGCTTCACAGCTACAATGAGATCCTCTATACCAGCAGCAGAGTTCTCTTCCAAATCATCACCCTGATCCCAGGGGATGTCAGTATACTCTCCTTCCTCTTCATCTACCACAGTAGTTAAAGCATAAGACCTTCTAGGGGTCCCTGCCACATCATCCATTTTGTCCAGCATTTCACTGAACCTGTTAATGCCTTTTGCAGTATCCTGCATCACCTGGATAAGTGCAGGATCTGCCTGGGTAAGAGGCAAGGAGCCAGACGACTGCTGAGATGATGGCATAGGTCTCTGTGATTCTACCAGCCCATCACTCTGCCTGTCCAAAAGCTGCACCAAAGCGTTTACTGACCTGCCTAGGGCCCTGGCCCATGCAGGTTCCATATGCTCTGCCCTATGGGGATCACTGCCCATGGGTCTCACATCAGCGCAAGTAATACATAAGCCCCCCTTGGCCATCTGCTCAGGGACAAATTTTTGTGTGCAAACATTGCACGCGCTCAGTGCATTAAGGGCTCCCTCCCCCAAAACCACAGCCTGATGCTCAGACATGATGCAAGTGATAAATGTATATCTATCAGTATACACAGTGCAAACAATGTACAAGCGTTTATACAGAGCAATGCACCCAGTCACTTATCTGTCTGTTGGTTTCAACTGCGGGGAAGCGATGCCCAGGAAATCCAAGTCACTCTGCCAGGATCAGTAAGCCAGCTCAGCTCCGCTGCAAGCGTTCTGAAAGGCGCCAAAGTCAGAGTGAAGGAAGAGACCACAGGTCCCTGCTGCTGCGGGGTCCGTGACCTTTTGGCGCCAACCACCCCCAGCAAGCCGCTCCTTAGGTAGGATTTCCTAGTTCCAGTGTCTCCCCCTCAAATGGGGATCACTTGGAACATGCCTGTCACAACGCTGCTGTCCTCTCATCTAGGAGCTCAGCGTGTAAGCTCCGCATAAAATGGCCGCCGCCATCACGGAGCGCCTGTCCCCCATGATCCCCACCTAAACGTGGAGCCGGTTTCAGGGTACTCCGGAGCCCAGGCAGCCTTTTAGAAAAGGCTATAAGCGCTGCACAGGGAGACCAGACAGTGTCTCCCCTGTGCACAGTGAGCTGACAGGACGCGCTTCTGTCAGCTCCTGCTGCGCCAGCAGTGTGAGGATTCACTATGAGAATCCTCACACTGTGCCTACCTAGCTAGGGTAAAAGTTAATAAAATAATAAAAATCCCCTAACTACTCTAATTCTTCGGCTGCTCCTGCAGCCCTTTAGAATAGCACCCACTCCAGTGGGCACCTAACACGAACTGAAGAGTCCAGGGATGCAGTAGGGGAGGAGCCTACCCTCTAAAACTTTAGGATAGGTGCCTGGCTCCTTCGGACCCTCCTACATCCCAGTGTTGAGCTGTGTCACCAGGACCATTGAAAGAGAAAAGGGCCTACACGCTCCTATCCATGCTACCGCTATAACGGCCTGCACGCTCCTATCCCTGCTACCGCTATAACGGCCTGCACGCTCCTATCCCTGCTAGCGCTATAACGGCCTGCACGCTCCTATCCCTGCTACCGCTATAAGGGCTTGCACGCTCCTATCCCTCCTACCGCTATAAGGGCCTGCACGCTCCTATCCCTGCTACCGCTATAAGGGCCTGCACGCTCCTATCCCTGCTACCGCTATAAGGGCCTGCACGTTCCTATCCCTGTTACCGCTATAACGGCCTGCACGCTCCTATCCCTGCTACCGCTATAAGGGCCTGCACGCTCCTATCCCTGCTACCGCTATAAGGGCCTGCACGCTCCTATCCCTGCTACCGCTATAACGGCCTGCACGCTCCTATCCCTGCTACCGCCATAACGCCCTGCACGCTCCTATCCCTGCTACCGCTATAAGGGCCTGCACGCTCCTATCCCTGCTACCGCTATAAGGGCCTGCACGCTCCTATCCCTGCTACCGCTATAACGGCCTGCACGCTCCTATCCCTGCTACCGCTATAACGGCCTGCACGCTCCTATCCCTGCTACCGCTATAACGGCCTGCACGCTCCTATCCCTGCTACCGCTATAAGGGCCTGCACGCTCCTATCCCTGCTACTGCTATAATGACCTGCACGCTCCTATCCCTGCTACCGCTATAATGGCCTGCACGCTCCTATCCCTGCTAACGCTATAACGGCCTGCATGTTCCTATCCCTGCTACCGCTATAACGGCCTGCACGCTCCTATCCCTGCTACTGCTATAAGGGCCTGCACGCTCCTATCCCTGCTACCGCTATAAGGGCCTGCACGCTCCTATCCCTGCTACCGCTATAAGGGCCTACACGCTCCTATCCCTGCTACCGCTATAAGGGCCTGCACGCTCCTATTCCTGCTACCGCTATAACGGCCTGCACGCTCCTATCCCTGCTACCGCTATAACGGCCTGCACGCTCCTATCCCTGCTACCGCTATAACGGCCTGCACGCTCCTATCCCTGCTACCGCTATAAGGGCCTGCACGCTCCTATCCCTGCTACCGCTATAATGGCCTGCACGCTCCTATCCCTGCTACCGCTATAACGGCCTGCACGCTCCTATCCCTGCTACCGCTATAACGGCCTGCACGCTCCTATCCCTGCTACCGCTATAAGGGCCTGCACGCTCCTATCCTTACTACCGCTGTAACGGCCTGCACGCTCCTATCCCTGCTACCGCTATAACGGCCTGCACGCTCCTATCCCTCCTACCGCTATAAGGGCCTGCACGCTCCTATCCCTCCTACCGCTATAAGGGCCTGCACGCTCCTATCCCTGCTACCGCTATAAGGGCCTGCACGCTCCTATCCCTACTACCGCTATAACGGCCTGCACGCTCCTATCCCTGCTCCCGCTATCGTATACTTTCAATCACCCCTTTAGTTTGTTTAATATATATGTAGCACCCTTTACATTTATTATTACTTCTTACCTACTGTAGGTAAGTCCTATCACATATAATTTCCCCTATCCCTTTTACTATCACTTTAATTTCACACTAATGTGATGCCATGGGGTGGTTCTGCTGGGCTGACCTGGGGGGCCCTGTGCCCTGGACCTGTCCCAGAGTAGTGTTAGGGACTTGTCCTATTGAGGTAACCTGGACGCGGTGGACAAGCCGATACTAATGGCCATTACTATGCTAATAACCTCAATTGCAATATAGCAAGATATTAAAAGGTCTAGCATATATATTTAGTGTGCACCTGCAATCTCCTCCTCCTGCTTGCTGCACTACAAGTCTCAGCAGGTAGCACCTCATATGTCCAGGGTGTGCAGTTTAGGGCCCCTCCCCCTATGTACTATATATTGTGTATTCATACACACTGGAAGGAACTAGAGACGCCTTCCTCCTTAACTTGCACCCCACCCACCTGTCCCAAATTGATTTTAATTAGGTTGGAGTCCCAACATTCAAGACTGCACACCTCAGTTTGGCACTATGAGGGTAAGTCCTACTATACATATATGCTGAGTGTTAGTCTGTGGGACTGTGTTTGGGGCGCAGGGCTCTTTGGGCTGCTGTTGCTGGGCTGCTCCATGGCATCATATCGTATACTTTCAATCACCCCTTTAGTTTGTTTAATATATATGTAGGGGATGCGGTCATTTGGTCTACTGCATTATGGTCGACAGTCATTAGGTCGACATGCTAAAAGGTCGACATGGGAAAAGGTCGACATGGGAAAAGGTCGACATGATTCTAGTTCGAAAGGTCATTAGTTCGACAGGTCATTAGTTCGACAAGGTCATTAGTTCGACATTGTCTATGTCGACATTCACAAGGTCGACATGGAGTTTTTCACTGTTTTTTGAGCCAACATGTGCCGACAGGCGGTATTTCATGCCCTACCATCCACTAGGGCGTGGTGGGAGAATAAAATAGTGTGCCGAGCGTAGCGAGGCACCGTGCCCGACGCATCGCGAGCGCAGCGAGCGATGCGAGGGGATGCAGTGCACTTTAAACTGTGCCCATGTCGACTGTGTTGACATTCAGGTAAAAAAACAGTGAAAAACCCCATGTCGACCTTGTGAATGTCGACATAGACAATGTCGAACTAATGACCTTGTCGAACTAATGACCTGTCGAACTAATGACCTTTCGACCTAGAATCATGTCGACCTTTTCCCATGTCGACCTAGAGTCATGTCGGCCTTTTAGCATGTCGACCTAATGGATTCGACCTAATGACTTTCGACCATAATGCAATAGACCAAATGATCCCAACCCATATGTAGCACCCTTCACATTTATTATTACTTCTTACCTACTGTAGGTAAGTCCTATCACATATAATTTCCCCTATACCTTTTACTATCACTTTAATTTCACACTAATGTGATGCCATGGGGTGGTTCTGCTGGGCTGACCTGGGGGGCCCTGTGCCCTGGACCTGTCCCAGAGTAGTGTTAGGGACTTGTCCTAATGAGGTAACCTGGACGCGGTGGACAAGCCCATACTAATGGCCATTACTATGCTAATAACCTCAATTGCAATATAGCAAGATATTAAAAGGTCTAGCATATATATTTAGTGTGCACCTGCAATCTCCTCCTCCTGCTTGCTGCACTACAAGTCTCAGCAGGTAGCACCTCATATGTCCATAGGGTTACCACCTAGTCCCTTTAATTCCGGACACATATTAATTACACAGGTTCTGTGGCTGGCTGTCTTCAAGACTCCACTTCACCTGATTTTAAACTGCCACAGAACCTGTGTAATTAACATGTGTCCGGAATTAAAGGGACTAGGTGGTAACCCTATATGTCCAGGGTGTGCAGTTTAGGGCCCCTCCCCCTATGTATTATATATTGTGTATTCATACACACTGGAAGGAACTAGAGACGCCTTCCTCCTTAACTTGCACCCCACCCACCTGTCCCAAATTGATTTTAATTAGGTTGGAGTCCCAACATTCAAGACTGCACACCTCAGTTTGGCACTATGAGGGTAAGTCCTACTAAACATATATGCTGAGTGTTAGTCTGTGGGACTGTGTTTGGGGCGCAGGGCTCTTTGGGCTGCTGTTGCTGGGCTGCTCCATGGCATCATATCGTATACTTTCAATCACCCCTTTAGTTTGTTTAATATATATGTAGCACCCTTCACATTTATTATTACTTCTTACCTACTGTAGGTAAGTCCTATCACATATAATTTCCCCTATCCCTTTTACTATCACTTTAATTTCACACTAATGTGATGCCATGGGGTGGTTCTGCTGGGCTGGCCTGGGGGGCCCTGTGCCCTGGACCTGTCCCAGAGTAGTGTTAGGGACTTGTCCTATTGAGGTAACCTGGACGCGGTGGACAAGCCGATACTAATGGCCATCATTATGCTAATAACCTCCAATGCAATATAGCAAGATATTAAAAGGTCTAGCATATATATTTAGTGTGCACCTGCAATCTCCTCCTCCTGCTTCCCGCTATAAGGGCCTGCACGCTCGTATCCCTGCTACCGCTATAACGGCCTGCACGCTCCTATCCTTACTACCGCTATAACGGCCTGCAGCTCCTATCCCTGCTCCCGCTATAAGGGCCTGCACGCTCCTATCCCTGCTACCGCTATAACGGCCTGCACGCTCCTATCCTTACTACCGCTATAACGGCCTGCACGCTCCTATCCCTGCTCCCGCTATAAGGGCCTGCACGCTCCTATCCCTGCTACCGCTATAACGGCCTGCACGCTCGTATCCCTGCTACCTCTATAACGGCCTGCACGCTCCTATCCTTACTACCGCTATAACGGCCTGCACGCTCCTATCCCTGCTACCGCTATAACTGCCTACACGCTCCTATCCCTGCTACCGCTATAACGGCCTGCACGCTCCTATCCCTGCTACCGCTATAGCGGCCTGCACGCTCCTATCCCTGCTACCGCTATAAGGGCCTGCACGCTCCTATCCCTACTACCGCTATAACGGCCTGCACGCTCCTATCCATGCTACCCCTATAACGGCCTGCACGCTCCTATCCCTGCTCCCGCTATAAGGGCCTGCACGCTCCTATCAATCCTACCGCTATAACGGCTTGCACGCTCCTATCCTTACTACCGCTATAACGGCCTGCACGCTCCTATCCCTGCTAACGCTATAAGGGCCTGCACGCTCCTATACCTGCTACCGCTATAAGGGCCTGCACGCTCCTATACCTGCTACCGCTATAAGGGCCTGCACGCTCCTATCCCTGCTACCGCTATAAGGGCCTGCACGTTCCTATCCCTGCTACCGCTATAACGGCCTGCACGCTCCTATCTCTGCTACCGCTATAAGGGCCTGCACGCTCCTATCCCTGCTACCGCTATAACGGCCTGCACGCTCCAATCCCTGCTACCGCTATAACGGCCTGCACGCTCCTATCCCTGCTACCGCTATAAGGGCCTGCACGCTCCTATCCCTGCTACCGCTATAACGGCCTGCACGCTCCTATCCCTGCTACCGCTATAACGGCCTGCACGCTCCTATCCCTGCTACCCCTTTAAGGGCCTACACGCTCCTATCCCTGCTACCGCTATAACGGCCTGCACGCTCCTATCCCTGCTACCGCTATAACGGCCTTCACGCTCCTATCCCTGCTACCGCTATAAGGGCTTGCACGCTCCTATCCCTCCTACCGCTATAAGGGCCTGCACGCTCCTATCCCTGCTACCGCTATAACGGCCTACACGCTCCTATCCCTGCTACCGCTATAACGGCCTGCACGCTCCTATCCCTGCTACCGCTGTAACGGCCTGCACGCTCCTATACCTGCTACCGCTATAAGGGCCTGCACGCTCCTATCCCTGCTACCGCTATAACGGCCTGCACGCTCCTATCCCTGCTACCCCTATAACGGCCTGCACGCTCCTATCCCTGCTACCGCTATAACGGCCTGCACGCTCCTATCCCTGCTACCCCTATAACGGCCTGCACGCTCCAATCCCTGCTACCGCTATAATGGCCTGCACGCTCCTATCCCTGCTCCCGCTATAAGGGCCTGCACGCTCCTATCCCTGCTACCGCTATAACGGCCTGCACGCTCCTATCCCTGCTACCGCTATAACGGCCTGCACGCTCCTATCCCTGCTACCGCTATAAGGGCCTGCACGCTCCTATCCCTGCTACCGCTATAACGGCCTGCACGCTCCAATCCTTGCTACCGCTATAACGGCCTGCACGCTCCTATCCCTGCTACCGCTATAAGGGCCTGCACGCTCCTATCCCTGCTACCGCTATAACGGCCTGCACGCTCCTATCCCTGCTACAGCTATAACGGCCTGCACGCTCCAATCCCTGCTACCGCTATAACGGCCTGCACGCTCCTATCCCTGCTCCCGCTATAAGGGCCTGCACGCTCCTATCCCTGCTACCGCTATAACGGCCTGCACGCTCCTATCCCTGCTACCGCTATAACGGCCTGCACGCTCCTATCCCTGCTACCGCTATAAGGGCCTGCACGCTCCTATCCCTGCTACCGCTATAACGGCCTGCACGCTCCTATCCCTGCTACCGCTATAAGGGCCTACACGCTCCTATCCATGCTACCGCTATAACGGCCTGCACGCTCCAATCCCTGCTACCGCTATAAGGGCATGCACGCTCCTATCCCTGCTACCGCTATAACGGCCTGCAGGCTCCTATCCCTGCTACCGCTAGAACGGCCTGCACGCTCCTATCCCTGCTACCACTATAATGGCCTGCACGCTCCTATCCCTGCTACCGCTATAACGGCCTGCACGCTCCTATACCTGCTACCGCTATAACGGCCTGCACGCTCCTATCCTTGCTACCGCTATAACGGCCTGCACGCTCCTATCCCTGCTACCGCTATAAGGGCCTGCACGCTCCTATCCCTGCTACCGCTATAACGGCCTGCACGCTCCTATCCCTGCTACAGCTATAACGGCCTGCACGCTCCTATCCCTGCTACCGCTATAAGGGCCTACACGCTCCTATCCCTGCTACCGCTATAACGGCCTGCACGCTCCTATCCCTGCTACAGCTATAACGGCCTGCACGCTCCTATCCCTGCTACCGCTATAAGGGCCTACACGCTCCTATCCATGCTACCGCTATAACGGCCTGCACGCTCCTATCCCTGCTACCGCTATAACGGCCTGCACGCTCCTATCCCTGCTAGCGCTATAACGGCCTGCACGCTCCTATCCCTGCTACCGCTATAAGGGCTTGCACGCTCCTATCCCTCCTACCGCTATAAGGGCCTGCACGCTCCTATCCCTGCTACCGCTATAAGGGCCTGCACGCTCCTATCCCTGCTACTGCTATAAGGGCCTGCACGTTCCTATCCCTGTTACCGCTATAACGGCCTGCACGCTCCTATCCCTGCTACCGCTATAAGGGCCTGCACGCTCCTATCCCTGCTACCGCTATAACGGCCTGCACGCTCCTATCCCTGCTACCGCTATAAGGGCCTGCACGCTCCTATCCCTGCTACCGCTATAAGGGCCTGCACGCTCCTATCCCTGCTACCGCTATAAGGGCCTGCACGCTCCTATCCCTGCTACCGCTATAAGGGCCTGCACGCTCCTATCCCTGCTACCGCTATAATGGCCTGCACGCTCCTATCCCTGCTACCGCTATAAGGGCCTGCACGCTCCTATCCCTGCTACTGCTATAATGGCCTGCACGCTCCTATCCCTGCTACCGCTATAATGGCCTGCACGCTCCTATCCCTGCTAAAGCTATAACGGCCTGCACGTTCCTATCCCTGCTACCGCTATAACGGCCTGCACGCTCCTATCCCTGCTACCGCTATAAGGGCCTGCACGCTCCTATCCCTGCTACCGCTATGAGGGCCTGCACGCTCCTATCCCTGCTACCGCTATAAGGGCCTACACGCTCCTATCCCTGCTACCGCTATAAGGGCCTGCACGCTCCTATCCCTGCTTCCGCTATAACGGCCTGCACGCTCCTATCCCTGCTACCCCTATAACGGCCTGCACGCTTCTATCCCTGCTACCGCTATAACGGCCTGCACGCTCCTATCCCTGCTACCGCTATAAGGGCCTGCACGCTCCTATCCCTGCTACCGCTATAATGGCCTGCACGCTCCTATCCCTGCTACCGCTATAACGGCCTGCACGCTCCTATCCCTGCTACCGCTATAACGGCCTGCACGCTCCTATGCCTGCTACCGCTATAAGGGCCTGCACGCTCCTATCCTTACTACCGCTATAACGGCCTGCACGCTCCTATCCCTGCTACCGCTATAACGGCCTGCACGCTCCTATCCCTCCTACCGCTATAAGGGCCTGCACGCTCCTATCCCTCCTACCGCTATAAGGGCCTGCACGCTCCTATCCCTGCTACCGCTATAAGGGCCTGCACGCTCCTATCCCTCCTACCGCTATAAGGGCCTGCACGCTCCTATCCCTGCTACCACTATAAGGGCCTGCACGCTCCTATCCCTACTACCGCTATAACGGCCTGCACGCTCCTATCCGTGCTAACGCTATAAGGGCCTGCACGCTCCTATCCCCGCTACCGCTATACCAGCCTGCACGCTCCAATCCCTGCTACCGCTATAACGGCCTTCACGCTCCTATCCCTGCTACCGCTATAAGGGCTTGCACGCTCCTATCCCTCCTACCGCTATAAGGGCCTGCACGCTCCTATCCCTGCTACCGCTATAACGGCCTGCATGCTCCTATCCCTGCTACTGCTATTGAGCATGGTATGTTCTCCATATTAAATGTACCTGCGGTTTCTTTTTGCCTATCGGTGGAAGGGGTTGGGTGGCTGGGAATGAAAATGGACGTCTACAGTCTGACCAATCAAGAAAGCCGAGAAGCTCCTTGTTTTTCTTGTACTGCTCCTTAGGGCTGCGTGGCCTGGCCCTCTGCAGTAGGAACTCCATCTCATCTGGATACTGTCTGTACGCAGAGTTGTATACACCGGCAACCTGAAACAGAATACAGAAATAAATCATATATATATACTTTATGTGATATACAAGCCGAGGGTATTCTGTGCACAGTACAGAGCATTATACTTTATGTGATATACAAGCCGAGGGTATTCTGTGCACAGTACAGAGCATGAGCCCCACATGGGGACCGGGTCTAGGAGAAATATGTCATTAATGTTCTGAGCCTACTGTCCGGTATCTGTATCATGTACCACACTCCCTGCCCGGGATCTGTACCATGTACTGCACTCCCTGTGCGGGATCTGTATCATGTGCTACACTCCCTGCCCGGGATCTGTATCATGTGCCACACTCCCTGCCAGGGATCTGTACCATGTACTGCACTCCCTGTGCGGGATCTGTATCATGTGCTACACTCCCTGCCTGGGATCTGTACCATGTACCACACTCCCTGCCAGGGATCTGTACCATGTACCACACTCCCTGTGCGGGATCTGTACCATGTACCGCATTCCCTGCCAGGGATCTGTACCATGTACCGCACTCCCTGCCAGGGATCTGTACCATGTACTGCACTCCCTGCCAGGGATCTGTACCATGTACCGCACTCCCTGCCAGGGATCTGTACCATGTACCGCACTCCCTGCCAGGGATCTGTATCATGTACCACACTCCCTGCCCGGGATCTGTACCATGTACCACACTCCCTGTGCGGGATCTGTACCATGTACCGCACTCCCTGCCAGGGATCTGTACCATGTACCGCACTCCCTGCCAGGGATCTGTACCATGTACCACACTCCCTGCCAGGGATCTGTATCATGTGCCACACTCCCTGCCCGGGATCTGTACCATGTACCACACTCCCTGCCCGGGATCTGTACCATGTACCACACTCCCTGTGCGGGATCTGTACCATGTACCGCACTCCCTGCCAGGGATCTGTACCATGTACCGCACTCCCTGCCAGGGATCTGTACCATGTACTGCACTCCCTGCCAGGGATCTGTACCATGTACCACACTCCCTGCCAGCGATCTGTACCATGTACCGCACTCCCTGCCAGGGATCTGTACCATGTACAACACTCCCTGTGCGGGATCTGTACCATGTACCACACTCCCTGCCCGGGATCTGTACCATGTACCACACTCCCTGTGCGGGATCTGTACCATGTACCGCACTCCCTGCCAGGGATCTGTACCATGTACCGCACTCCCTGCCAGGGATCTGTACCATGTACTGCACTCCCTGCCAGGGATCTGTACCATGTACCACACTCCCTGCCAGGGATCTGTACCATGTACCGCACTCCCTGCCAGGGATCTGTACCATGTACCACACTCCCTGTGCGGGATCTATACCATGTACTGCACTCCCTGTGCGGGATCTGTATCATGTGCTACACTCCCTGCCCGGGATCTGTATCATGTGCCACACTCCCTGCCCGGGATCTGTACCATGTACTGCACTCCCTGTGCGGGATCTGTATCATGTGCTACACTCCATGCCCGGGATCTGTATCATGTGCCACACTCCCTGCCCGGGATGTGTACCATGTACCGCACTCCCTGTGCGGGATCTGTATCATGTGCCACACTCCCTGCCTGGGTGGGATCTGTACCATGTACCACACTCCCTGCCCGGGATCTGTACCATGTACCGCACTCCCTGAGCGGGATCTGTATCATGTGCTACACTCCCTGCCCAGGATCTGTATAATGTGCCACACTCCCTGTGCGGGATCTGTATCATGTGCTACACTCCCTGTGCGGGATCTGTATAATGTGCAACACTCCCTGGGCGGGATCTGTATCATGTGCTACACTTCCTGCCCGGGATCTGTACCATGTACTGCACTCCCTGTGCGGGATCTGTCTTATGTGCTACACTCCCTGCCCGGGATCTGTACCATGCACCACACTCCTTATGTGGGTTCTGTATCATGTGGTACACTCCCTGCCAGGGATCTGTATCATAAACCACACTCCCTGCCCGGGATCTGTACCATGTACTGCACTCCCTGACCAGCTTCTGTGTGCAGGGGTTAAAATGAGGGGGAACGGAGCTCCAGCGGCTCCTTCTTCTGGATAAGAAGATTCAGAATAAGGCCCAGAGTCTGAGGGACATGGACAGTGAGCTGCTGGAGGGGCACAGGGCATGGGGCTGCTGAGGGACATGGACAGCGAGCTGCTGGAGGGACACAGGGCATAGAGCAGCTGAGGGACAAGGACAGTGAGGTGCTGGAGGGACACGGGGCTCCTGAGGGACATGGACAGTGAGCTGCTGGAGGGACACGGGGCATGGAGCTGCTGAGGGACATGGACAGTGAGGTGCTGGAGGGACACAGGGCATGGAGCTGCTGAGGGACATGGACAGAGAGGTGCTGGAGGGACACAGGGCATGGAGCTGCTGAGGGACATGGACAGTGAGGTGCTGGAGGGACACAGGGCATGGAGCTGCTGAGGGACATGGACAGTGAGGTGCTGGAGGGACACAGGGCATGGAGCTGCTGAGGGACATGGACAGTGAGCTGGAGGGGACACAGGGCATGGAGCTGCTGAGGGACATGGACAGTGAGCTGCTGGAGGGACACAGGGTATGGAGCTGCTGAGGGACAAGGACAGTGAGCTGGAGGGGACACAGGGCATGGAGCTGCTGAGGGACATGGACAGTGAGCTGCTGGAGGGACACAGGGCATGGAGATGCTGAGGGACATGGACAGTGAGGTGCTGGAGGGACACAGGGCATGGAGCTGCTGAGGGACATGGACAGTGAGCTGCTGGAGGGGACACAGGGCATGGAGCTGCTGAGGGACATGGACAGTGAGCTGCTGGAGGGGACACAGGGCATGGAGCTGCTGAGGGACATGGGCAGTGAGCTGCTGGAGGGGACACAGGGCATGGAGCTGCTGAGGGACATGGACAGTGAGCTGCTGGAGGGACACAGGGCATGGAGCTGCTGAGGGACATGGACAGTGAGCTGCTGGAGGGACACAGGGCATGGAGCTGCTGAGGGACATGGACAGTGAGGTGCTGGAGGGACACAGGGCATGGAGCTGCTGAGGGACATGGACAGTGAGGTGCTGGTGGGGACACAGGGCATGGAGCTGCTGAGGGACATGGACAGTGAGCTGCTGGAGGGACACAGGGCATTTAGCTGCTGAGGGACATGGACAGTGAGGTGCTGGAGGGGACACAGGGCACGGAGCTGCTGAGGGACATGGACAGTGAGGTGCTGGTGGGGACACAGGGCATGGAGCTGCTGAGGGACATGGACAGTGAGCTGCTGAGGGACATGAACAGTGAGGTGCTGGAGGGGACACAGGGCATGGAGCTGCTGAGGGACATGGACAGTGAGCTGCTGAGGGACATGAACAGTGAGGTGCTGGAGGGACACAGGGCATGGAGCTGCTGAGGGACATGGACAGTGAGCTGCTGGAGGGACACAGGGCATGGAGCTGCTGAGGGACATGGACAGTGAGCTGCTGGAGGGGACACAGGGCATGGGGCTGCTGAGGGACATGGACAGTGAGCTGCTGGAGGGGACACAGGGCATGGAGCTGCTGAGGGACATGGACAGTGAGCTGCTGGAGGGACACAGGGCACGGAGCTGCTGAGGGACATGGACAGTGAGGTGGTGGAGGGACACAGGGCATGGAGCAGCTGAGGGACATGGACAGCGAGCTGCTGGAGGGGACACAGGGCATGGGGCTGCTGAGGGACATGGACAGTGAGCTGCTGGAGGGGACACAGGGCATGGAGCTGCTGAGGGACATGGACAGTGAGCTGCTGGAGGGGACACAGGGCATGGAGCTGCTGAGGGACATGGACAGTGAGCTGCTGGAGGGACACAGGGCACGGAGCTGCTGAGGGACATGGACAGTGAGGTGCTGGAGGGACACAGGGCATGGAGCTGCTGAGGGACATGGACAGCGAGCTGCTGGAGGGGCACAGGGCATGGAGCTGCTGAGGGACATGGACAGTGAGGTGCTGGAGGGACACAGGGCATGGAGCTGCTGAGGGACATGGACAGTGAGGTGCTGGAGGGACACAGGGCATGGAGCTGCTGAGGGACATGGACAGCGAGCTTCTGGAGGGGACACATGGCATGGGGCTGCTGAGGGACATGGACAGTGAGCTGCTGGAGGGGACACAGGGCATGGAGCTGCTGAGGGACATGGTCAGTGAGGTGCTGGAGGGACACAGGGCATGGAGCAGCTGAGGGACATGGACAGTGAGGTGCTGGAGGGACACAGGGCATGGAGCTGCTGAGGGACATGGGCAGTGAGGTGCTGGAGGGGCACAGGGCATGGAGCTGCTGAGGGACATGGGCAGTGAGGTGCTGGAGGGACACAGGGCATGGAGCTGCTGAGGGACATGGACAGTGAGGTGCTGGAGGGACACAGGGCATGGGGCAGCTGAGGGACATGGACAGTGAGGTGCTGGAGGGACACGGGCATGGAGCAGCTGAGGGACATGGACAGTGAGGTGCTGGAGGGACACAGGGCATGGAGCTGCTGAGGGACATGGACAGTGAGCTGCTGGAGGGGACACAGGGCATGGGGCTGCTGAGGGACATGGACAGCGAGCTGCTGGAGGGACACAGGGCATGGAGCTGCTGAGGGACATGGACAGTGAGGTGCTGGAGGGACACAGGGCACGGAGCTGCTGAGGGACATGGACAGTGAGGTGCTGGAGGGACACAGGGCATGGAGCTGCTGAGGGACATGGACAGCGAGCTGCTGGAGGGGCACAGGGCATGGAGCTGCTGAGGGACATGGACAGCGAGCTTCTGGAGGGGACACAGGGCATGGAGCTGCTGAGGGACATGGACAGTGAGGTGCTGGAGGGACACAGGGCATGGAGCTGCTGAGGGACATGGGCAGTGAGGTGCTGGAGGGACACAGGGCATGGAGCTGCTGAGGAACATGGACAGTGAACTGCTGGAGGGACACAGGGCATGGAGCTATTGAGGGACATGGACAGTGAGGTGCTGGGGACACAGGGCATGGAGCCGCTGAGGGACATGGACAGTGAGGTGCTGGAGGGACACAGGGCATGGAGCTGCTGAGGGACATGGACAGTGAACTGCTGGAGGGACACAGGGCATGGAGCTATTGAGGGACATGGACAGTGAGGTGCTGGAGGGGCACAGGGCATGGGGCTGCTGAGGGACATGGACAGTGAACTGCTGGAGGGACACAGGGCATGGAGCTATTGAGGGACATGGACAGTGAGGTGCTGGAGGGACACAGGGCATGGAGCTGCTGAGGGACATGGACAGTGAACTGCTGGAGGGACACAGGGCATGGAGCTATTGAGGGACATGGACAGTGAGGTGCTGGAGGGGCACAGGGCATGGGGCTGCTGAGGGACATGGACAGTGAGGTGCTGGAGGGACACAGGGCATGGGGCTGCTGAGGGACATGGACAGTGAGCTGCTGGAGGGACACAGGGCATGGAGCTGCTGAGGGACATGGACAGTGAGCTGCTGGAGGGACACAGGGCATGGAGCTGCTGAGGGACATGGACAGTGAGTTTCTGGAGGGGACACAGGGCATGGGGCTGCTGAGGGACATGGACAGTGAGCTGCTGGAGGGGACACAGGGCATGGAGCAGCTGAGGGACATGGACAGTGAGGTGCTGGAGGGACACAGGGCATGGAGCAGCTGAGGGACAAGGACAGTGAGCTGCTGGAGGGACACCGGCATGGAGATGCTGAGGGACATGGACAGTGAGCTGCTGGAGGGACACAGGGCATGGAGCTGCTGAGGGACATGGACGGTGAGCTGCTGGAGGGACACAGGGCATGGAGCTGCTGAGGGACATGGACAGTGAGCTGCTGGAGGGACACCGGGCATGGAGCTGCTGAGGGACATGGACAGCGAGCTGCTGGAGGGACACAGGGCATGGAGCAGCTGAGGGACATGGACAGTGAGGTGCTGGAGGGACACAGGGCATGAAGCTGCTGAGGGACATGGACAGTGAGCTGCTGGAGGGACACAGGGCATGGAGCAGCTGAGGGACATGGACAGTGAGGTGCTGGAGGGACACAGGGCATGGAGCTGCTGAGGGACATGGACAGTGAGCTGCTGGAGGGACACAGGGCATGGAGCTGCTGAGGGACATGGGCAGTGAGGTGCTGGAGGGACACAGGGCATGGAGCTGCTGAGGGACATGGACAGTGAGCTGCTGGAGGGACACAGGGCATGGAGCAGCTGAGGGACATGGACAGTGAGGTGCTGGAGGGACACAGGGCATGGAGCTGCTGAGGGACATGGGCAGTGAGGTGCTGGAGGGACACAGGGCATGGAGCTGCTGAGGGACATGGACAGTGAGCTGCTGGAGGGGACACAGGGCATGGAGCAGCTGAGGGACATGGGACACAGGGCATGGAGCTGCTGAGGGACATGGACAGTGAGGTGCTGGAGGGACACAGGGCATGGAGCTGCTGAAGGACATGGACAGTGAGGTGCTGGAGGGACACAGGGCATGGAGCTGCTGAAGGACATGGACAGTGAGCTGCTGGAGGGACACAGGGCATGGAGCTGCTGAGGGACATGGACAGTGAGGTGCTCGAGGGACACAGGGCATGGAGCCACTGAGGGACATGGACAGTGAGCTGCTGGAGGGGACACAGGGCATGGAGCTGCTGAGGGACATGGACAGTGAGGTGCTGGAGGGACAGAGACAAATGTGTATAAGCAGCACTACTGTGGACATTATGTGTAAAAGGGGCACAACTATGTGGTGTAATATGAATCAAGGGCACTACATGCGGTGTAATGTGTATATGATTGTGCTGCTGTATGTTGTAATTTTAATTGCTGTCCATGTGGCCGAGGCACTACAGTAGATGCTTGACATTACGCCTCCTAACTATTGGCACCCTTGGTATTTCCTATTGCTTGTGCCAGCCATGTGTGATAACTAGAAGCGTGTTGTCATTATGCAGTCAGCACTGCGGCGCCCCTCAGGTTTGGCCTGGGCATTACAGCTGAGCTATCTCTGCCTGGCACCTGACTGTGTAGCCCCTGAGCTGGGCCCCCATCACTGGAAAACTGTCAGGACTCCATTACCAGGCCACATGGTAGAGGTGTGGATTAGAGCGCACCACAATGTTTAATGTAGAGGCGGCCACAAGTGTCCTGACAGCCTGCTATAACCAGACACTGTCAGCTGGAGAGTTATAATGTGTGGGGTTATTTATCACAGCATGGAGAGAGATAAAGTGCAAATAAATAAAGCACTAACCAATCAGCTCCTAGCTGTCATTTCAAACACTGTAAATGAGAGTGGATTGGTTGTGCTTTTCATTTCTCCACAGCTGCCTACACTCCCGCATTCTGCAGGAGACTCCCTGACATAGTAGTGATCTCCCTGTCTCCCCGCAGAGCCAGCAATCTCCCTGATCTCACCTAGTCCATATTATGCAGTTGTTACATTTACAGTAAATCAGAGATATATACCTGCAAATGGAGTCATCAGTGGCATTTCCTGCACAGGTTATGATGCACAATGATCCCTATGGCTACATGCTTTGTAAATAAGGATCATGTGACTTACATACATTCCAGCTGTACCTATTTGGCCGGTATAGTACCATTTTGTTTTTTGACATGTACTGGCCAAAAGGGCTTCTTACCGATTTTCTGGGTCTCTGACTCTCCATTGAAAGTATAGGAAAGAGGTGTGGCCACACCCACTTTCCCCGTGACCAGGCCCTCTTTCCGAATTTGTACCGGTTTTTGCTCTTCAGATCTTTGAGGGTATGCACTAATATAGAACCATTGTAAAGCACAATACAGGAACAAACCCTGACAGGTTTCAGTGTCTTTTCTTCCACCAGTACAACAGATCTTACCCACTGCTCCTGAGGCAAATATACTTATATGGCATGGCATGTGGAATTTATTGAATGGGCATCACGATTATTATTGTTTATATCAGGCAGAGAAAGATAGAACCATACTTACCTACCCTTCCAGAATGGCCAGGAGGGTCCCGGAAATGGGAGGGTCCCGGAAATGTGGTCACCCTCTCGGCCCCCTGGTGGAGTGGGCAAGCCTCCCACATTTATTGGGGCTCTGGCATTAGTCACTGCAAATTGGATCATTCAGTACCACATCCTCCCCCGAAGAGCAGCGGATCATGGAACGGGGGCGTGGCTTACTTATGGCAAGCCCAGCCCCCCGGAAACTCTGTAGAGTCTCCTCTCTGGGCTTCTTAAGGTAGGCAAGTATGACACAAACAAATCCAATAGGCACTAATGTTATTATCAATTCTTGCTAAAATTATCTAAAAATATCTTGCACAAGCAGCTAAGTGCATATACCCATATATGGAAGTAGACACGCCCTTTGGAGGGAGCATGACACAAGCCCTCAACGGGCGCAATACGAAATTCTACTGCCATCTATAATCTCCCAGAAATGAGTTTTCAGAAGTACACAAGTAGGTAATTACCCCAGAGTGGCAGCCGTATTAATAGAGCATTTGATGGTGTTTTATTCTTTCAGCAAATAACAGGAGTTTTCTGCGGAGCTCCCTGTGACAGGAATTCTATGGGAGCGCGGCACAGTTCTCTGACACATTCTCTTCTTCCTCACGTTATGAGGCAGCGATGATGATGATGGGCTGCCGGGACTTCATTTTCTCCTGCAATTTTCTGAAGTGACAAACACTATGGGGAAATCTGGGCTAACTGCTAAGCTCACAGCCCGGTTATCCGCAGCACTGTCATGCGAACCTCAGGAGAGCCCCCCGCTAATAGCTTCTCGCTGACCTTCCTGCTGGCCCAGTGGTGAGGATGGGAATGAGCCGTGACGGGCTGTGATTCTCACATGTCACACAATCAGCTACACCTTACATATAAATATATATTTTTTTCCCCAGAAATTCCTTTTTCTCTAGAAACCTGCAGACGTTTTCCATCACCGGAAGTCACGCGTGACCTGTGATATTAATTGGGCCGGGTCGAGCGCACTGGTAAACGTATCATTTGTTATCCAGTCGTCCTTAGCGCTACATTAATCGTTTCTGACCATCTATCTCCCGGCGTCCCCTCCATCACTCTATTCATAATTAAGCGGATGTATAGAGGTAGGGAGCAGAAATCCCCTCAGACATCACCGACAACGTCACATCGTATGGAGGAGAGGAACCCGCAGCTGCCTCTGATCACGCTGGGGCTGGCGTTACCATATATGTCAGGAATATATATGCGCCGTGTATTACTAGATACTGCTGCTGAATGAGCCCCACTAATAGTCATCTTCTGTTACTCATCCTCCCTGTTGTAGAGATCAGCTAGTGTGTGTGGAATACTGGCTCCACACGGGGGGGGGGGGGGGGGGGGGGGGCACATGGTGGACACTGAGGGGTTGTTTCCAGTTTGTTTGCTGTCATGTTCGTCACATGGACCCAATATTAATGTACCACCTCCCCCGTATGGCTCACTTCACTCTCCATGCTCACTGACTCATCAATATTTTTAAATTCTGTATTTTACAGGTGCACTGCAAGTCCCAGAAGTCCCCGTCCTATAGGTAGCTTTGTGCCAGCCTGCCCTGTATTCAAACCTAGTAGTTATTATATTTAACTATGTATAATAACGGCAAATAAAGAAAAAGACAAAGCGCCAGTTCTCTGGTCATGCCAGCCCTGAGCTGTTCAACCGATAGCTGGCTGGCACTGCGGTGGGGCACGCCATACTGTGTACCTATAGCTGGCTGGCACTGTGGTGGGGTACGCCATACTGTGTATCTATAGCTGGGGGCACTGTGGTGGGGTACGCCATACTGTGCACCTATAGCTGGCTGGCACTGTGGTGGGGTACACCATACTGTGTACCTATAGCTGGCTGGCACTGCGGTGGGGCACGCCATACTGTGTACCTATAGCTGGCTGGCACTGTGGTGGGGTACGCCATACTGTGTATCTATAGCTGGCTGGCACTGTGGTGGGGTACGCCATACTGTGTATCTATAGCTGGGGGCACTGTGGTGGGGTACGCCATACTGTGTACCTATAGCTGGCTGGCACTGTGGTGGGGCACGCCATACTGTGTATCTATAGCTGGCTGGCACTGTGGTGGGGTACGCCATACTGTGTATCTATAGCTGGCTGGCACTGTGGTGGGGTAAGCCATACTGTGTACCTATAGCTGGCTGGCACTGTGGTGGGGTACGCCATACTGTGTATCTATAGCTGGCTGGCACTGTGGTGGGGTACGCCATACTGTGTATCTATAGCTGGCTGGCACTGTGGTGGGGTACGCCATACTGTGTATCTATAGCTGGCTGGCACTGTGGTGGGGTACGCCATACTGTGTATCTATAGCTGGGGGCACTGTGGTGGGGTACGCCATACTGTGTATCTATAGCTGGGGGCACTGTGGTGGGGTACGCCATACTGTGTATCTATAGCTGGCTGGCACTGTGGTGGGGTACGCCATACTGTGTATCTATAGCTGGCTGGCACTGTGGTGGGGTACGCCATACTGTGTATCTATAGCTGGCTGGCACTGTGGTGGGGTAAGCCATACTGTGTACCTATAGCTGGCTGGCACTGTGGTGGGGTACGCCATACTGTGTATCTGTAGCTGGCTGGCACTGTGGTGGGGTACGCCATACTGTGTATCTGTAGCTGGCTGGCACTGTGGTGGGGTACGCCATACTGTGTATCTATAGCTGGCTGGCACTGTGGTGGGTTACACCATACTGTGTATCTATAGCTGGGGGCACTGTGGTGGGGTACGCCATACTGTGTATCTATAGCTGGTAGGCACTGTGGTGGGGTACGCCATACTGTGTACCTATAGCTGGCTGGCACTGTGGTGGGGTACGCCATACTGTGTACCTATAGCTGGCTGGCACTGTGGTGGGGTACGCCATACTGTGTATCTATAGCTGGCTGGCACTGTGGTGGGGTACGCCATACTGTGTATCTATAGCTGGCTGGCACTGTGGTGGGGTACGCCATACTGTGTACCTATAGCTGGCTGGCACTGTGGTGGGGTACGCCATACTGTGTATCTATAGCTGGGGGCACTGTGGTGGGGTACGCCATACTGTGCACCTATAGCTGGCTGGCACTGTGGTGGGGTACGCCATACTGTGTATCTATAGCTGGCTGGCACTGTGGTGGGGTACGCCATACTGTGTATCTATAGCTGGCTGGCACTGTGGTGGGGTAGGCCATACTGTGTATCTATAGCTGGCTGGCACTGTGGTGGGGTACGCCATACTGTGTATCTATAGCTGGCTGGCACTGTGGTGGGGTACGCCATACTGTGTATCTATAGCTGGCTGGCACTGTGGTGGGGTACGCCATACTGTGTATCTATAGCTGGCTGGCACTGTGGTGGGGTACGCCATACTGTGTATCTATAGCTGGCTGGCACTGTGGTGGGGTACGCCATACTGTGTACCTATAGCTGGCTGGCACTGTGGTGGGGTACGCCATACTGTGTATCTATAGCTGGGGGCACTGTGGTGGGGTACGCCATACTGTGCACCTATAGCTGGCTGGCACTGTGGTGGGGTACGCCATACTGTGTATCTATAGCTGGCTGGCACTGTGGTGGGGCACGCCATACTGTGTATCTGTAGCTGGCTGGCACTGTGGTGGGGTACGCCATACTGTGTATCTGTAGCTGGCTGGCACTGTGGTGGGGTACGCCATACTGTGTATCTGTAGCTGGCTGGCACTGTGGTGGGGTACGCCATACTGTGTATCTATAGCTGGCTGGCACTGTGGTGGGGTACGCCATACTGTGTATCTATAGCTGGCTGGCACTGTGGTGGGGCACGCCATACTGTGTATCTGTAGCTGGCTGGCACTGTGGTGGGGTACGCCATACTGTGTATCTGTAGCTGGCTGGCACTGTGGTGGGGTACGCCATACTGTGTATCTATAGCTGGGGGCACTGTGGTGGGGTACGCCATACTGTGTATCTATAGCTGGCTGGCACTGTGGTGGGGTACGCCATACTGTGTATCTATAGCTGGCTGGCACTGTGGTGGGGTACGCCATACTGTGTACCTATAGCTGGCTGGCACTGTGGTGGGGTACGCCATACTGTGTATCTATAGCTGGCTGGCACTGTGGTGGGGTACGCCATACTGTGTATCTATAGCTGGCTGGCACTGTGGTGGGGTACGCCATACTGTGTACCTATAGCTGGCTGGCACTGTGGTGGGGTACGCCATACTGTGTATCTATAGCTGGGGGCACTGTGGTGGGGTACGCCATACTGTGCACCTATAGCTGGCTGGCACTGTGGTGGGGTACGCCATACTGTGTATCTGTAGCTGGGGGCACTGTGGTGGGGTACGCCATACTGTGTATCTGTAGCTGGCTGGCACTGTGGTGGGGTACGCCATACTGTGTATCTGTAGCTGGCTGGCACTGTGGTGGGGTACGCCATACTGTGTATCTGTAGCTGGCTGGCACTGTGGTGGGGCACGCCATACTGTGTATCTATAGCTGGCTGGCACTGTGGTGGGGTACGCCATACTGTGCACCTATAGCTGGCTGGCACTGTGGTGGGGTACGCCATACTGTGTATCTATAGCTGGCTGGCACTGTGGTGGGGCACGCCATACTGTGTATCTGTAGCTGGCTGGCACTGTGGTGTGGTACGCCATACTGTGTATCTGTAGCTGGCTGGCACTGTGGTGGGGTACGCCATACTGTGTATCTGTAGCTGGCTGGCACTGTGGTGGGGTACGCCATACTGTGTATCTGTAGCTGGCTGGCACTGTGGTGGGGCACGCCATACTGTGTATCTATAGCTGGCTGGCACTGTGGTGGGGTACGCCCATACTGTGTATCTATAGCTGGCTGGCACTGTGGTGGGGCACGCCATACTGTGTATCTGTAGCTGGCTGGCACTGTGGTGGGGTACGCCATACTGTGTATCTGTAGCTGGCTGGCACTGTGGTGGGGTACGCCATACTGTGTATCTATAGCTGGCTGGCACTGTGGTGGGGTACGCCATACTGTGTATCTATAGCTGGCTGGCACTGTGGTGGGGTACGCCATACTGTGTACCTATAGCTGGCTGGCACTGTGGTGGGGTACGCCATACTGTGTATCTATAGCTGGCTGGCACTGTGGTGGGGTACGCCATACTGTGTATCTATAGCTGGCTGGCACTGTGGTGGGGTACGCCATACTGTGTATCTATAGCTGGCTGGCACTGTGGTGGGGTACGCCATACTGTGTATCTATAGCTGGCTGGCACTGTGGTGGGGTACGCCATACTGTGTATCTATAGCTGGGGGCACTGTGGTGGGGTACGCCATACTGTGCACCTATAGCTGGCTGGCACTGTGGTGGGGTACGCCATACTGTGTACCTATAGCTGGCTGGCACTGTGGTGGGGTACACCATACTATGTATCTATAGCTGGGGGCACTGTGGTGGGGTACGCCATACTGTGTATCTATAGCTGGCTGGCACTGTGGTGGGGCACGCCATACTGTGTATCTATAGCTGGCTGGCACTGTGGTGGGGTACGCCATACTGTGTACCTATAGCTGGCTGGCACTGTGGTGGGGTACGCCATACTGTGTACCTATAGCTGGCTGGCACTGTGGTGGGGTACACCATACTGTGTACCTATAGCTGGCTGGCACTCTGGTGGGGTACACCATACTATGTATCTATAGCTGGGGGCACTGTGGTGGGGTACACCATACTGTGTACCTATAGCTGGCTAGCACTGTGGTGGGGTACGCCATACTGTGTACCTATAGCTGGCTGGCACTGTGGTGGGGTACACCATACTGTGTATCTAAAGCTGGCTGGCACTGTGGTGGGGTACGCCATACTGTGTATCTATAGCTGGCTGGCACTGTGGTGGGGTACACCATACTGTGTATCTATAGCTGGCTGGCACTGAGGTGGGTACGCCATACTGTGTATCTATAGCTGGCTGGCACTGTGGTGGGGTACACCATACTGTGTATCTATAGCTGGCTGGCACTGTGGTGGGGTACGCCATACTGTGTATCTATAGCTGGCTGGCACTGTGGCGGGTACGCCATACTGTGTATCTATAGCTGGCTGGCACTGTGGTGGGGTACGCCATACTGTGTACCTATAGCTGGCTGGCACTGTGGTGGGGTACGCCATACTGTGTATCTATAGCTGGGGGCACTGTGGTGGGGTACGCCATACTGTGTATCTATAGCTGGCTGGCACTGTGGTGGGGTACGCCATACTGTGTATCTGTAGCTGGCTGGCACTGTGGTGGGGTACGCCATACTGTGTATCTATAGCTGGCTGGCACTGTGGTGGGGTACGCCATACTGTGTATCTATAGCTGGGGGCACTGTGGTGGGGTACGCCATACTGTGTATCTATAGCTGGGGGCACTGTGGTGGGGTACACCATACTGTGTAGCTGGCTGGCACTGTGGTGGGGTACACCATACTGTGTAGCTGGCTGGCACTGTGGTGGGGTACGCCATACTGTGTATCTATAGCTGGGGGCACTGTGGCGGGGTACGCCATACTGTGTATCTATAGCTGGCTGGCACTGTGGTGGGGTACGCCATACTGTGTATCTATAGCTGGGGGCACTGTGGTGGGGTACGCCATACTGTGTACCTATAGCTGGCTGGCACTGTGGTGGGGTTCGCCATACTGTGTATCTATAGCTGGCTGGCACTGTGGTGGGGTACGCCATACTGTGTATCTATTGCTGGCTGGCACTGTGGTGGGGTACGCCATACTGTGTACCTATAGCTGGCTGGCACTGTGGTGGGGTACGCCATACTGTGTACCTATAGCTGGCTGGCACTGTGGTGGGGTACGCCATACTGTGTATCTATAGCTGGCTGGCACTGTGGTGGGGTACGCCATACTGTGTATCTATAGCTGGCTGGCACTGTGGTGGAGTACGCCATACTGTGTACCTATAGCTGGCTGGCACTGTGGTGGGGTACACCATACTGTGTATCTATAGCCGGGCCGAATTCACACAGCCGAAGGCATCAGGCCGAGGTCGCACAACCGCAGGCATCAGGCCGAGGTCACACAGCCGCAGGCGTCAGGCCGAGGTCACACAGCCGCAGGCATCAGGCCGAGGTCACACAGCCGCAGGCATCAGGCCGAGGTCACATAGCCGCAGGCGTCAGGCCGAGGTCACACAGCCGCAGGCATCAGGCCGAGGTCACATAGCCGCAGTCGTCAGGTCGAGATCACGCAGCCGCAGGCGTCAAGCCGAGGTCACACAGGCATCAGGCCGAGGTCACACAGCCACAGGCATCAGGCCGAGATCACGCAGCCACAGGCATCAGGCCGAGGTCACACAACCGCAGGCGTCAGGCCGAGGTCACACAGCCGCAGGCGTCAGGCCGAGGTCACACAGCCGCAGGCATCAGGCTGAGGTCACACAGTCGCAGGCATCAGTCTCAGGTCATACAGCCGCAGGCATCAGGCCGAGGTCACACAGCCGCAGGCTTCAGTCTGAGGTTATACAGCCGCAGGCATCCAGCTAAGGTCACACAGCCGCAGACGTCAGTCTGAGGTCACACAGCCGCAGGCATCAGGCCGAGGTCACACAGCCGCAGGCGTCAGGCTGAGGTCACACAGTCGCGGGCATCAGTCTCAGGTCATACAGCTGCAGGCATCAGGCCGAGGTCACACAGCCGCAGGCTTTAGTCTGAGGTTATACAGCCGCAGGCATCACGCTAAGGTCACACAGCCGCAGGCGTCAGGTTGAGGTCACACAGCCGCAGGTGTCAGCCCAAGGTCACACAGCCGCAGGCTTCAGGCCGAGGTCACACAGACGCAGGCGTCAGGGCCGATAAGATCATTATAAGATGCCGTTTTTCCAAGAATTCTGTTACTCTGAGTGTGTAAGAAGTTTGGACTCATGGAACAGACAGATATGTATCATGTAGATCACGTCGGCATCCCGGCTGATATGAAGACTTCCTTCCCTTAAACCAGAGCGCTAAGTCCGAAGTCGTCCGGTGATCGCCATAAAATGCCGGCATGAAGGAGAGACGTGAGTGAAATATCTGTTAGATCAGGGACTGCTGAATCAACACTGACCATTGCTCTCCATCATAATTACCAGGGTATACGACTGCCAAGGGATTTATAAAAATCGCACTCAGCAAATCACTGCCCGGCTGCTGGCGACAGTCAGAGTCCAGCGTTTAGTGCCGTATTCACTATTCTGTTACTGTGCTGAGAAGTACAGGAAGCAGCAGCATTTCTAGTATGTACAGGAACGCTGCTCGCTAGGAGATAAAGGGTCTGGTCGCAGGAAATGAGCACCCCCAGCGCGGTCCAGATCTGCGAGGAAGATTCAGCTCATGTCCACCCTGCAGAGAAATGATGGTGCCACTCGTGTACAATGTGTCAATGTAAGCGCAGTGTAAATGCCACGTGTACATGGTGCGTGACGTGTATTTGTCAAAGCAAGGCGACCTAAACGGACAACGCTAATGATAAACGCTTATCCAGTAACTTCCCGCTACCACCTGTCACCTCCTCCCCACCACACACTGCCCACTGTCACCTGTGTCATTTCCTCCCCACCACACACTGCCCACTGTCAACTGTGCCACTTCCTCCCACGCCACACACTGCCCGCTATCATCTCCCCCCACCACAGACTGCCACCTCCTCCCCCACCACACACTGCCTGCTGTCGCCTCCTCCCCCACCACACACTGCTCGATGTCACCTCCTCCCCCATCACACACTGCCCGCTGTCACCTACGTCACCTCCCCCCACACCACACACTGCCCGCTATCACCTCCTCCACCAGACATTACCCGCTATCACATCACTTCCTCCCCCACCACACACTGCCCGCTGTCACCTGCATCACCTCCTCCCACACCACACACTGCCCGCTATCATCTCCTCCCCACCACACACTGCCCACTGTCACCTGTGTCACCTCCTCCTCCACCAGACATTACCCGCTATCACGTCACTTCGTCTCCCACCACACACTGCCCACTGTCACCTGCGCCACCTTCTCCCACACCACACACTGCCCGCTATCATCTCCTCCCCCACCAAAGACTGCCCACTGTCACCTGTGTCACCTCCTCCCCCACCACACACTGTCCGCTGTCACCTCCTCCCCACCACACACTGCCCGCTGTCACCTCCTCCCCACCACACACTGCCCGCTGTCACCTCCTCCCCCACCACACACTGCCCGCTGTCACCTCCTCCCCCACCACACACTGCCCACTGTCACCTGTGTCATCTCCTCCCCCACCACACACTGCCCACTGTCACCTCCTCCCCCACCACACACTGCCCAATGTCACCTCCTCCCCCACCACACACTGTCACCTCTGTCACCTCCTCCCCCACCACACACTGCCCGCTGTCACCTCCTCCTCAGAGGAGTGGTCTGAGACAGGTAACGGTGTGACCGGGCAGTGAAGAGTGGTCTGAGACAGGTGACGGTGCTACAGGGCAGAGAGGAGAGGTCTGAGACAGGTGACTGTGTTTCAGGGCAGAGAGGAGAGGTCTGAAACAAGTAACAGTGCTACAGGGCAGAGAGGAGAGGTCTGAGACAGGTGACGGTGCTACAGTGCAAAGAGGAGAGGTCTGAGACAGGTGACGGTGCTACAGGGCAGAGAGGAGAGGTCTGAGACAGGTGACAGTGTTACAGGGCAGTGAGGAGTGGTCTGGGACAGGTGACGGTGCGACAGGGCAGAGAGGAGAGGTCTGAGACAGGTGACGGTGTTACAGAGCAGAGAGGAGAGGTCTGAGACCGGTAAAGGTGCTGCAGGGCAGAGAGGAGAGGTCTGAGACAGGTGACGGTGCTACAGGGCAGAGAGAAGAGGTCTGAGACAGGTGACAGTGTTACATGGCAGTGAGGAGTGGTCTGGGACAGGTGACGGTGCGACAGGGCAGAGAGGAGAGGTCTGAGACAGGTGACAGTGTTACAGGGCAGAGAGGAGAGGTCTGAGACAGGTGACGGTGTTACAGGGCAGAGAGGAGAGATCTGAGACAGGTGACGGTGTTACAGGGCAGAGAGGAGAGGTCTGTAACACCGTCACCTGTCTCAGATCTCTCCTCTCTGTAACACTGTCACCTGTCTCAGACCTCTCCTCTCTGCCCTGTAGCACCATCACCTGTCTCAGACCTCTCCTCTCTGCCCTGTAACCTCTCTGCCCTGTAGCACTGTCACCTGTCTCAGACCTCTCCTCTCTGCCCTGTAGCACTGTCATCTGTCTCAGACCTCTCCTCTCTGCCCTGTAGCACTGTCACCTGTCTCAGACCTCTCCTCTCTGCCCTGTAACACTGTCACCTGTCTCAGACCTCTCCTCTCTGCCCTGTAGCACTGTCACCTGTCTCAGACCTCTCCTCTCTGCCCTGTAGCACTGTCACCTGTCTCAGATCTCTCCTCTCTTCCCTGTAACACCGTCACCTGTCTCAGACCTCTCCTCTCTGCCCTGTAACACCGTCACCTGTCTCAGACCTCTCCTCTCTGCCCTGTAGCACCGTCACCTGTGTCAGACCTCTCCTCTCTGCCCTGTAGCACCGTCAACTGTGTCAGACCTCTCCTCTCTGCCCTGTAACACTGTCTCAGACCTCTCCTCTCTGCCCTGTAGCACTGTCACCTGTCTCAGACCTCTCCTCTCTGCCCTGTAACACTGTCAACTGTCTCAGATCTCTCCTCTCTGCCCTGTAGCACTGTTACCTGTCTCAGACCTCTCCTCTCTGCCCTGTAGCACTGTCACCTGTCTCAGATCTCTTCCCTGTAACACCGTCACCTGTCTCAGACCTCTCCTCTCTGCCCTGTAACACCGTCACCTGTCTCAGACCTCTCCTCTCTGCCCTGTAGCACCGTCACCTGTGTCAGACCTCTCCTCTCTGCCCTGTAGCACTGTCAACTGTGTCAGACCTCTCCTCTCTGCAATGTAACACTGTCACCTGTCTCAGACCTCTCCTCTCTGCCCTGTAGCACTGTCACCTGTCTCAGACCTCTTCTCTCTGCCCTGTAGCACCGTCACCTGTCTCAGACCTCTCCTCTTTGCCCTGTAGCACCGTCACCTGTCTCAGACCTCTCCTCTCTGCCCTGTAGCACCGTCAACTGTGTCAGACCTCTCCTCTCTGCGATGTAACACTGTCACCTGTCTCAGACCTCTCCTCTCTGCCCTGTAGCACTGTCACCTGTCTCAGACCTCTCCTCTCTACCCTGTAGCACCGTCACCTGTCTCAGACCTCTCCTCTCTGCCCTGTAGCACCGTCAACTGTGTCAGACCTCTCCTCTCTGCGATGTAACACTGTCACCTGTCTCAGACCTCTCCTCTCTGCCCTGTTGCACTGTCACCTGTCTCAGACTTCTCCTCTCTGCCATGTAGCACCGTCACTTGTCTCTGACCTCTCCTCTCTGCCCTGTGGCACTGTCACCTGTCTCAGACTTCTCCTCTCTGCCCTGTAGCACCGTCACTTGTCTCGGACCTCTCCTCTCTGCACTATGGCACTGTCACCTGTCTCATACCTCTCCTCTCTGCCCTTTGGCATACTCTCTCCTGCTCGCGTCTAACCAACTAACAATCGTTTATTATTGGCACTGTGATTTATATCTTCCCAGCCTCAGCCAGGAGCCACAGCGAAGTGCTGACACGCAGAGAAGTGTGGACACTACACCTTAAAGGCGCTGCACCCTTATCCCACTATATATCATTATCGTGTTCCACATATTACTGCTTACTGCATGATAAGACCCCTTGTGGCAGATTCTGGTATTACAATTATCTGGGACTACATCAGAACTAGCAGCTGCCAGAATTACTACAGTAATAAATAACAGTGAGAAGACTTAGGGGTAAATCCAATTCTGGAGTGGGGGTGCATCAATAAGGGCGTCCCCACTCCCCCAGGGTCCCAGCCCAGGCTGAAAAGTCACGGGGTGAATGCTTTGGCCGTGGGAACTTGTATACTTTCCCCCGGCTGTGGCATTATCCTGCTGGCTGTTTGGGCCCGGTGCTGCTTCTCAAAATATGGGGGAACCCTACTCATTTTGTCCCCGTATTTTGGGAACCAGGACCGGCCCTTGAGCCTGGTGCTGGATTTAGAAATTGCAATGATCCCCATCTGGTTTGAACCCCGAATTTCTAAAACCAGGTCTGGCTCCTTTAGCCCAAAGCTGGTTATGGCCTTTGGAAGTGTGTGTGTGGGGGGGGGGGTCCGTTAGTAAATTTGGAATCGCCGTTTGGATGAATGTTGATTTATATTAATATTCTTTCAATGGCGTATGCAATAGATTTCAGGAATAGCAGTGGCGTAAGTTCGTCACAGTTGCCCGGAGGCAACTGTGACGAACACCCCCCAAAACACACACACAACCTTATATTATATGTGTCTGTTCTGAAATATTTGTGTTTAATGCACACACACGCACATATATATATGTATATATATATATATATAAAACAAATATAGGTGCGCTGACACTATTAAGTCCGTTCAGTCCAAGGAAACAAGTTCTTTGGATGTATAATCCACACCAGTCCAAATGAATTTTACTAGGTGCAGCTCCCCTCTGAGTGTCCCGATTCCCACGGGACTCCAAACGTAAACTCCTCCTAAAACAAACAGAGGGGGCGCTTCATGGTGTAATATCGTTTTAATAAAAACGTGGAAATCACTTTAAAAACTTTTCTCCCACGGAGAAGATAAAGCCCGTACCGAAGTAATCATCCGGTGTGGGCTGAATACCACAAGATATGTAAAACAATCCACTGGTTCAATACTGCATGCCCAGAATTTTAAACGTGTCACTCACGGTACCACTCGGCAAGACGCCGGCGCCTCAGCGTCTCAGCAGCGGGGCTTCCAAACAGCGTGAACACAGCGGACTCACAGATGCGTCACACAGACCACGCCCCTACGCGTTTCGTCGATGGACTTCGTCAGTCCCCACTGACGAAGTCCATCGACGAAACGCGTAGGGGCGTGGTCTGTGTGACGCATCTGTGAGTCCGCTGTGTTCACGCTGTTTGGAAGCCCCGCTGCTGAGACGCTGAGGCGCCGGCGTCTTGCCGAGTGGTACCGTGAGTGACACGTTTAAAATTCTGGGCATGCAGTATTGAACCAGTGGATTGTTTTACATATCTTGTGGTATTCAGCCCACACCGGATGATTACTTCGGTACGGGCTTTATCTTCTCCGTGGGAGAAAAGTTTTTAAAGTGATTTCCACGTTTTTATTAAAACGATATTACACCATGAAGCGCCCCCTCTGTTTGTTTTAGGTGGTATATATATATATATATATATATATATATATATATATATATATATAGAGAGAGAGAGAGGACACATATATATTTCAGAACTCAGCTATAGAAGGAATATCAATGGCTTTCATTAACTGATTTAAACTAATAGGGGAGGAGAGGTGCCCCCTTGGCAGAAGGAGCCTGGCGGCAGATGACTCCATTGCCTCCCAGAGTTCTGCCCCTGAGGGATACGAATATGAATGCCCGTATCCTGGCCTTTGTAAATGTGAAAATAGGAATTTGCAAACGAATACGGCTGTTCGTACGAATGGCTATGCACAGCCGTATTTGTAGCTGTTCGTATTTTAGTAAACGTCCCCCAAAGTGAACATGCCATGTTTATCAGTATTTGCCAGTTTATGCCAAGCTGCAGGCGCTACAATACAGTATATTTTATATTTTATGAGTGAATTTGCCATTGCCAATTTATGCGATAATGAAATTCACAGCTTACCTGCCTATACTGTACAGAACCTTCCCATACTGGTGATCTATCGAACATCCCTCCATTCCCAAGTGATCCCCTCTTCTCCTCTACAGGGTCCTGTGCACAAATGTCTTACGGAAACCCCTGGACAGACAGTGACTGCGATGGGAAAGTGACAGTGGCCCTATGATTGGACAGTGACCACGAGAGGTGACATTGACCGTCATGTTACAGTAACCATGCTGTGGCAGTGGCTGTTATGTAACAATGGCCGTGAAGCGTACCAGTCTCCTGACATTGTGGGGGAGCGATTCACAATTCAACAACACCCCTAGCACACAATTGCTAGCGTATTCCCCAACATGACAAACAGCAGGGGATGTGATGTGACAGTGGCCATGGTGCTGTGGCAGTGGTTATTATGTGACAGTGGCTGTGATGTGGCAGTGGCTGTTATGTGACAGTGGCTGTGAAGCAACAGTGTGTCTACACCAGTCTCCTGACATCGCAGAGGTGCAGTACACAATTCGGCATACACAACTAGCACACAATTGTTAGTGAATTCCCCAACATGACATAGTGCAGGGGATGTGATGTGACAGAGTGTGCTGGGACAGCAGCTGTGATACGCGTATGTGGCAGTAACTGTGATGTGCCACGTGTAGTGTGATGTGACAGTGGCTGTTGAGCAGTGGCAGTTATGTGATAGTGGCTGTGATATGGCAGTGGCTGTTATGTGACAGTGGCTGTGATGTGGTAGTGTCTGTTAAGTGACAGTGGCTGTGCTGCTGTGGCTGTGATGTGGCAGTGGCTGTGATGTGGCAGTGGCTGTTGTGCGTGTCAGTTATGTGACAGTGGCTGTGATGTGACAGTGGCTGTGCTGCTGTGGCAGTGGCTGTGATGTGACAGTGGCTGTTGTGCATGGCAGTTATGTGACAGTGGCTGTGATGTGGCAGTGGCTGTTATGTGACAGTGACTGTGATGTGACAGTGGCTGTGATGTGGCAGTGGCTGTGATGTGGCAGTGGCTGTAATGTGGCTGGGGCAGTGGCTGTGATGTGACAGTGGCTGCGATGTGGTAGTGTCTGTTAAGTGGCAGTGGCTGTGCTGCTGTGGCAGTGATGTGGCAGTGGCTGCGATGTGGCAGTGGCTGCGATGTGGCAGTGTCTGTTATGTGACAGTGGCTGTGCTGCTGTGGCAGTGGCTGTGATGTGACAGTGGCTGTTGTGCAGTGGCAGTTATGTGACAGTGGCTGTGATATGGCAGTGGCTGTTATGTGACAGTGGCTGTGATGTGACAGTGGCTGTGATGTGGCAGTGGCTGTGATGTGGTAGTGTCTGTTAAGTGACTGTGGCTGTGATGTGGCAGTGGCTGTGATGTGGCAGTGGCTGTTGTGCGTGGCAGTTATGTGACAGTGGCTGTGATGTGGCAGTGGCTGTGCTGCTGTGGCAGTTGTGCATGGCAGTGATGTGACAGTGGCTGTGATGTGGCAGTGGCTGTTATGTGGCAGTGGCTGTGATGTGACAGTGGCTGTGATGTGGCAGTGGCTGTGATGTGGCTGGGGCAGTGGCTGTTATGTGACAGTGGCTGTGATGTGGTAGTGTCTGTTAAGTGACAGTGGCTGTGCTGCTGTGGCAGTGATGTGGCAGTGGCTGTGATGTGACAGTGTCTGTTATGTGACAGTGGCTGTGCTGTTGTGGCAGTGGCTGTGATGTGACAGTGGCTGTTGTGCGGTGGCAGTTATGTGACAGTGGCTGTGATATGGCAGTGGCTGTGATGTGACAGTGGCTGTGATGTGACAGTGGCTGTGATGTGGCAGTGGCTGTGATGTGGTAGTGTTTGTTATGTGGCTGGGGTAGTGGATGTTATGTGACAGCGGCCGCGAAGCCTCAGTGTGTCGGCACAAGTCTCCTGACATTGTGGAGGCGCAGTACACAATTCGGCAGACAATTGTTAGTGTTCTAGAGCGGTGGAGAAAGTTTTCTGCTTAGCTGTCAGCTCTGCTCTATTAGGGCTGAATCTATATCAGGATGATTCAGAGAACATTGTGTCCTGTTCTCTATTTTAATATCTGGCTAACTCCCAATATATCAGCTAAAACACCGCATGAAACTTCCCCGCTTATTCTAATGTGCAAACCTGCAATACAAATAGTGCGTAGGAAGGAAATGTGATGGCGGCCGAGGCACTTTCTGTTATGTATCCATTAAAGTGAGAACCTAGGGAATAAAGAGGCCAATTCAGACCTGCTCATTGAGCAGCAAATTCGGGCCCTCTGTCGATGGTGGACGCTAATTATTAACAGTTTCGTATATAGCGCACACATATTCCGCAGCGCTGAAATGCGTATGTGCGAGTAGCTTCGGTAAGATTTTCGCACACTGATTGGCAGCCAGGTGGCCCTCCAGTGTGGACACCCGGGTTTCACGGGTGTGCCCTCAAAAATGCTGGATGCACCCATAGAAACGCTGAGTGGGTCCCATGAAAGGCAGACACTTCCCAACCTGCTCGGGGCAGGCGGAGGACGTCACGTGGCGTCAGCACCCGCCCCCAAATCGTTCAACAACGTGCAGTGGAAAGTCAGTACTGGGCTGCGAACAGAGGAAAGATAATTCCATGGTAAGTGACCATCAAAGGAGATTACGTTAGTGCCGAAACTGGCAAGCATACAAATCCGCCCCCAGCGTAGAGAGGGGATTCAGACGGTTGGGGGGACATGCGTTCATCGGGCTGGCAGGGCAGCGATAACCTGCTCACTAGCACCAGCTCAGCATCCATCACCCAGCACAGCACCCCTCACCAAGCACAGCACCCCTCAACTAGCATACCACCTCTCACATAGCATAGCACCCATCACCTAGCACAGCATCCCTAACCGAGCACAGCACCCCTAACCCAGCTCAGCATCTATCATCCAGCTCAGCATCTATCATTCAGCGCAGCACCCCTAACCGATCACAGCACCCCTCATCCAGCTCAGCATCCATCATCCAGCGCAGCACCCCTCAACCAGCACAGCACCCCTCACCAAGCACAGCACCCCTAACCAAGCACAGCACCCCTCACCCAGCACACCACACCTCACGCAGTACAGCACCCCTCACCAAGAACAGCACCCCTCACCAAGAATAGCACCCCTAACCGTGCACAGCACCCCTAACCGTGCACAGCACCCCTAACCAAGCTCAGCACCCCTCACCCAGCACACCACACCTCACGCAGTACAGCGCCATTCACCAAGCACAGCACCCCTCACCGAGCACAGCACCCCTCACCGAGCACAGCACCCCTAACCCAGCTCAGCATCCATCATACAGCGCAGCACCCCTCACCCAGCCCAGCATCCATCATCCAGCGCAGCATCCCTAACCAGCTCAGCACCCCTCACCCAGCTCAGCACCCCTCACCCAGCTCAGTGCCCCTCACCCAGCTCAGCACCCCGATCCAAGCACAATGTCCCTCACCCAGCACAGCACTCCTCATGCAGCACATCACCCCTCGCCCAGCTCAGCACCCCGATCAAAGCTCAGCACCCTCACCCAGCATCCGTCATCCAGCACAGCACCCCTCAGCCAGCTCGGCACCCCTCTCCAAGCACAAGGTCCCTCACCCAGCGCAGCACCCCTCTCCAAGGACAGCACCCCTAACCCAGCTCAGCACCAATCATTCAGCTCAGCATCCC
Organism: Crinia signifera; assembly: GCF_055691185.1. Classification (NCBI taxonomy): domain Eukaryota; kingdom Metazoa; phylum Chordata; class Amphibia; order Anura; family Myobatrachidae; genus Crinia; species Crinia signifera. The sequence goes on from NC_139219.1 coordinate 3,911,790, forward strand.
TCACCCAGCACAGCACCCCTAACCCAGCTTAGCACCCCTCTCCAAGCACAGCACCCCTCTCTCCAAGCACAGCAGCACCCCTCACTCAACAAAGAACCCTGATCCAAGCACAGCATCCCTCTCCAAGCACAAGTTCCCTCACCCAGCACAGCACCACTCACCAAGCACAGGACCCCTCACCCAGCTCAGCACCCCTCACCCAGCACAGCATCCCTCACCTAGCTCAGCACCTCTCACCTAGCTCAGCACCCCTCACCTAGCTCAGCACCCCTCACCTAGCACAGCACCCCTCACCTAGCACAGCACCCCCTAACCCATCAAAGCACCCCTCTCCAAGCGCAGCGTCCCTCACCCAGCACAGCATCCCTCTACAAGCAAAATGCCCCTCACCCAGCTCAGCGCCCCTCACCCAGCTCAGCACCCCTAACCTAGCTCAGCACCCCTCACCAAACAAAGCACACCTAACCCAGCAAAGCACCCCTTTCCAAGCACAGCATCCCTCACCCAGCCCAGGATCCCTCTCCAAGCATAGCACCCCTCAACCAGCAGAGCACCCCTCACCTAGCTCAGCACCTCTCACCTAGCTCAGCACCTCTCACCTAGCTCAGCACCCCTCACCTAGCACAGCAGCGCTAACCCATCAAAGCACCCCTCTCCAAGCACAGCGTCCCTCACCCATCCAGCACAGTGCAGATTACAGCACAGCCCCATCATATTATGCAGTTGCCAGTTTCCCGGCTTCATGATGTCCCTGCTAGGTGGGTAGCAGGCTACATGCAGTCTGTGCAGCCTTATGGAGGCAGGGACACGAGTTGTGACCCACAGGCTCCACAAAACCCTATGGGTGAAGTTACTGCGGCTGGGCATTCGCATCAGACCTCCAGCTGCCATTTTATTTGCTGGACCAAAAGTTGAAGCAGACTGAAGGATCTCTGACATCACAACCATGTCACAGACCTCATGGCACTGATACCCTTTACCATGGTACCACCTGGGCACATTATACATAATCCATAAAGGTCAAAGAGTGAGGGAACCTGCAGTAGCCTGGGCACAGCCCCCTCATATGTCACACATACCCTCTTATTTCATACCATACAACGCTTATTACAGGACAGAGGCCAAAATAATGAAGAAGCCTCAGATGTAGGCCCCTGTCCAATAATGGGAGCACATCTGCTTCATGGCAATGGTGAGGCATCATGCCAGAGGGCGTCAGAGCGGACGCCATGAGACCATGGTGCCTTGCTGCTAACAGCTGGTATGTGACAGCCAAGCGTACAGCAGAGATGCCAGGGTGAAGGGCACTGCTCATCCTGTGTCAGTCATTGGGCAGATAGAAGGCCAGGTACGCTTCTGCGTAACGTGGTCCCCAGGCCTCCATGATGGAAAGGACACACTCAGAACATTTATAGGAAGCTCATTCACCAACCCAAAGACATTTCCCGGATGCTGTATGTGCAATAGTGTAATCACTGGTCAGGGGGTTAGTAGGGGAATGTACTAAGATCTAGTGGGAAGGAATGCACCCAGTCACACCCGTTCCATCTTATCACGGCCAGGACCAAAGGGACAAAGCTTTTATGAACAGCCAAATTCGGCATTACCAATTAATAGACCCCCCCCCCCCCTCCCCCCAATGACAACATGATTGGAGTCCCCATGTATTTCTAAGCCAGCACCGGGCTCTTGGATCAGTCCTGGTTCCAAAAATATGGGGGACAAAAAGAGTGCGAGTCTCCAGCACCGGTTCCATGCGCCATCAGTGTAATGCCACAGCCAGGAACATTTATTATATCATGTCCCACGGCCATAACATTAACCTGAGGCCTGGGGCTGACTGACACCCATGGGCGGTGGGTTCCCGGTTGATGGTTTAAGTGTAAAGAATAGAAAAAAAAAATTGAGTTCTACTGTGGTACAAGCCGCCCCTGCAGGCAGAGACTTGGAGATCACAAGGGCATTAAAGGGCCCACTGGGACTTGTAGTCCCACTGTAATACCAATACTCACACCATAGAGAGTTTAAGTAATTACATACATTCACACTATACATACATATACGCCCCAATCTTGACATGTAGGATCAGTCCCCTTGTTCTGTGTAGAATCCAGTATGAGATAGATATATATATATATATGTATATATATATATATATATATATATATATACTCACCTCCTCCAGTGTAGATCAGTCCTCTTTGGTCTAAGTAGGGCATCACATGGGTTAAAAATAAAAAAAATGTATCCAGCGGACCAGAGGAGATGCATGTACACCACAATTATACCTGTATGCAGCCACAATAAGAGCACACTTACTGTAGGCACACCACAATTATACCACACTTACTGTATGCAGCCACAATAATACCTGTATGCCGCCACAATGATACCACACTTACTGTATACACACCACAATTGTACCACACTAACTTTATACACACCACAATTATACCAAACTTACTGTGTGCAACCACAATTAGACCACACTTACGGTATACACACCACAATTATATCACACTTACGGTATACACACCACAATTATATCACACTTTTGGTATACACACCACAATTATATCACACTTACTGTATACACACCACAATTATATCACACTTACTGTATACACACCACAATTATATCACACTTACTGTATACACACCACAATCATACCATACTTACTGTATACACACCGCAATCATACCACACTTACTGTATACACACCGCAATCATACCACACTTACTGTATACACACCACAATCATACCACACTTACTGTATACACACCGCAATCATACCACACTTACTGTATACACACCGCAATCATACCACACTTACTGTATACACACCACAATCATACCACACTTACTGTATACACAACACAATTATACCACACTTACTGTATACACACCACAATCATACCACACTTACTGTATACACACCACAATGATACCACACTTACTGTATACACAACACAATTATACCACACTTACTGTATACACACCACAATTCTACCACACTTACTGTATACACACCACAATTCTACCACACTTACTGTATACAGAGGCGTAGCTAGGGTGGAGCCGGCGGAGCACCTGCTCCGGGCGCCGACATGTCACCTGGCGCCGGAGCTCTGCCGCCGGCTCCCGCACCCTGCTCGCCCACTGTGCCCGGCATCAATCTTCACTGCGGACAGCTGAAAGCCGGCGAGCGCTCACTGCGCATGCGCCGGTTTGGGACGCCGGAGGCAGGGATCGGGCGCCATGACGTCATGGCGCCGCATCCCTGCCTCCGGCGTCCCAAACCGGCGCATGCGCGATGTGAGAGCGCTCGCCGGTTTTTATTTTATGGAGAAGCTTGTGCTGGGCCGGCCCGCAACAGATACAACGCAACTACAACATGCCTGCCTACTGTAGAAGCTACAGAAGTCTACAGATACAGTGTTTGCTAACATTTCCAAGCGCAGTTCCTGAAGATATGCATATGGTTCTTACAGGTCAGCCACGGTCATGTATGCAATAACAACTCTCTAGCTTAGAGTAATTATTATCACAAACATTAGACTGATGCACCTGCAGTAATTGGGTCAGTGAACTAAATATGAACAGTGATGTACAGTATTTTGAGACCAGAAGGAAGCGTTAGCTATTTAATGAAATAAGCACAGTATGTAAAGAGACAGTGTTAACTAACCATAGTATTCGTCACTGGGAATTCAGGAAACTTATAATCAAATAGGATAAATTGTTCAAAATTCCTTCCAGTAAATTCCTGGCTCTTCTAACAATGTTAATTATCATTAACTCTCATTTGGCACTGAGTAGTCCGCTTCCTGCCAATGGTCAAGCCGTGCGCCACATCCCTGCCTCCGGCGTCCCAAACCGGCGCATGCGCGATGTGAGAGCGCTCGCCGGGTTTTTTTTTTGGGAGGAGGAGCTTGTGCTGGGCCGGCCCGCAACACATACAATGCAACTAGGGAGCAGCCTGTGGTGTCCTTTTATTATACAGGTGGAGCAGCCTGTGGTGTCCTTTTATTATACAGGGGGAGCAGCCTGTGGTGTAATTTTATTATACAGGGTGAGCAGCCTGTGGGGTCCTGTTATTATTATTAACGAGCAAGGTCAGTCCTCCTTTTCGCCGCGCAAAGGGGGGGCGGGCGGCGCGCGAAACATGCCCTTGCTCCGGGCACCGTGGAACCAAGCTACACCACTGACTGTATACACAACACAATTCTACCACACTTACTGTATACACACCACAATTATACCACACTTACTGTATACACACCACAATCATACCACACTTACTGTATACAGCCACAATCATACCACACTTACTGTATACACACCACAATCATACCACACTTACTGTATACACACCACAATCATACCACACTTACTGTATACACACCACAATTCTACCACACTTACTGTATACACACCACAATCATACCACACTTACTGTATACACACCACAATTATACCACACTTACTGTATACACACCACAATTATACCGCACTCACCACAATTATGACCAGTATAACCCTAAAATGAGCCGTCACCTTTCACAATTTCAACATTTTCTTAAATGGTAACACTGTGTCTGTCAACCTTTTTTACCACAAATAATTTGGGAATTTGTAATATTTTGGAAGCACAACGCCAGTTTTCTGTTCCATTTTCCGTGTGACGGGCGGCACTTTCTTGTGATACATTTGCTTTTCCCTGTACTATAAATAGTGGATGTGAAATCTCCGCAGCCTAGCTGGCACCGACGCCGGCCATATTCCCCGGTGATTTGCCTGGAAACATTATTAATCATGAGTTTGAGGTTTGGGAGAAAGTTGTGATGTTCTCTGTCTCAGGGGTAGGAAGGGTCGGAGGAGCGCCCGAGGTCACGTTCCCAATCTGTGTGGTAAGATATGAATGTGCCATAATCACCACTTATAGAATGACTTTCACTGTATTACGGGCAGAGGAGCTGTAAGGAGGCGCAGACATGTGGCACGTACAATGATGGAGTAACTGAGGAATGACCTCCTGTACAGATCTCCTGACCTTCCCTCGGATTATTCCCCACTGTCACCATTACACGTACACTGGAAATAGTCTAACCTATTTCGCAGAGCTTCCGCCAGGACAACACGCAGAAGCCGCTATCTCTGGTAACGCCTTATTGGGAACACGGGCTGGTGTATGAGGCTGGGGCATGAAATTACCGATTGGTTCATATAGGAACTATTTATGGAAACCGCAATAATACATGAATAAAGATTCACATTGAAATAAGCGATTTATTTACATTATTAGACGTAAAGTGAATTGTTATTTCTTTTACATATCAGGGAAATTATACAGTATATTCAGAAAATGTAATATTAATAATCTACTGTTAGAAATAGTTATATTAAAAAAATGTGAAAATTAATATAAAAAGTAATCACAATAACTAATTAAAAAAATGTCACAACAGAATTATAAAATAATTGAATAATAACAATAATATAATTTGTATTATTATATAATATTATTGTTTTTATTACTATTATATGTTATCATTTATTATTATTATTATTATACAGTAAAACAAAAACAATAAATAGTTTATTAGGGTCAGCCGCACCGCACAGCGTCAGCCGTACCGCACAGCGTCAGCCGTACGGCACAGCGTCAGCCGTACCGCACAGCGTCAGCCAGTAGGTGGAGCAGAAAACATTATTTGTGGCTTCACCATTCTATTATTAGCAAAGTTTAAATTATTTCTTTATCGCTGGTCATGTGGGTCTGAATTATGACTGAAGAGATAAACCGAGCATTATAGGGTGTAGTCCCTTGGTCCGGATCCCAACAGTCAGTTGGGATCTGACTGCTGGTACTCCAGAAAGAGGCCGGGCACAAGGAAGATCCTTGCGGGCTTGCCACAGGTTTGTGGAAACCTATGAAGGAGAAGAGACCCTGTCAATTGGATGCCGACTGTCAGGAAGTTGAACAGTGCAACCGATGTTGGTGTCCTGACCGTCAGGATCCGACTGTCGGGCAGTCACCCGGGACCTGCTGTATAAGTGATATACTGTCTATTAGATTCAGAGGGTCTTATGTATTGGATGCAAATGCATTTATTTATTATTAGCTTCTTATATAGCACCACATAACCCGATGCACTTTACAATAGGAAACAACTGGGTAATAGCCGACAGACACAAGGGTAGGAGGGGCCTGCTCTTTATATCATTTGCATTCGCTCCATTAGTGCCCCAGTTGTACCTGTTTTGGCCTTTGTGGTCTGTAAGGAGAGTAACGGCCAATTCCTGAGCTCTCCAATACCATACTGGCACGGTACCGGTACATTCAGGAACCCATGTACTAAGATACCCTGACTTATATATAATGGGTACACGGTGGGCAGTGTCCACGTGTCCCTGGGTCTGGGGGGATTCACAGTGCACTGGGGTAATACTCACCTTTCCAGAGTTTTGCAATGGCACGGTGGTAGCAGCATAAATCACTAGAGAAATGATGGGACGACCCTTTTCCAGGATATTTGCACATGTGCAGTACAGCAGTCACCATCAGCATGGCACGGCGCACAACGCCAGGGTCTACTGATCTGAACAATACTGTCCCTGCTGGGACGGGGATGGATGGGCATGTTACCACAGTGCAGTATAGTAACTTTGTTACTGCAATAGATTTAGAATGTACAGTAAGCTGCATTCCCATAAATAATACTTCAGACTACAAGAAGGCCGCCACTAAGTGCCTCAATGATGTCACTTGTTCTCAGTGATGTAATCAGCTGCATTCCCATGAATAATGCCAGAAATAACCGCCACTAAGTGCCTCATTGACATAACGGGCTCCCATGTAATAGGCTGCATTCCCATGAATAATACCACAACACGGCCACCACTAAGTGCCTCTGTGATGTCACTTGTTCCCAGTGATGTAATCAGCTGCATTCCCATGAATAATAGCACAACATGGCCGCCACTAAGTGCCTCTGTGATGTCACTTGTTCCCAGTGATGTAATCAGCTGCATTCCCATGAATAATAGCACAACATGGCCGCCACTAAGTGCCTCAATGATGTCACTTGTTCCCAGTGATGTAATCAGCTGCATTCCCATGAATAATGCCAGAAATAACCGCCACTAAGTGCCTCATTGACATAACGGGCTCCCATGTAATAGGCTGCATTCCCATGAATAATACCACAACACGGCCACCACTAAGTGCCTCTGTGATGTCACTTGTTCCCAGTGATGTAATCAGCTGCATTCCCATGAATAATAGCACAACATGGCCGCCACTAAGTGCCTCTGTGATGTCACTTGTTCCCAGTGATGTAATAGGCTGCATTCCCATGAATAATAGCACAACATGGCCGCCACTAAGTGCCTCAATGATGTCACTTGTTCCCAGTGATGTATTAGGCTGCATTCCCATGAATAATGCCAGAAATAACCGCCACTAAGTGCCTCATTGACATAACGGGCTACATTCCCATGAATAATACCACAAAGAGGTCTCCACTAAGTGCATCAATGATGTCACTTGTTCTCAGTGATGTAATCAGCTGCATTCCCATGAATAATAGCACAACATGGTCGCCACTAAGTGCCTCTGTGATGTCACTTGTTCCCAGTGATGTAATAGGCTGCATTCCGATGAATAATACCACAACACGGCCACCACTTAGTGCCTCTGTGATGTCACTTGTTCCCAGTGATGTAATCAGCTGCATTCCCATGAATAATAGCACAACATGGCTGCCACTAAGTGCCTCTATGATGTCACTTGTTCCCAGTGATGTAATCAGCTGCATTCCCATGAATAATAGCACAACATGGCCATCACGAAGTGCCTTTGTGATGTCACTTGTTCCCAGTGATGTAATAGGCTGCATTCCGATGAATAATACCACAACACGGCCACCACTAAGTGCCTCTGTGATGTCACTTGTTCCCAGTGATGTAATAGGCTGCATTCCCATGAATAATAGCACAACATGGCCGCCACTAAGTGCCTCTGTGATGTCACTTGTTCCCAGTGATGTAATCAGCTGCATTCCCATGAATAATAGCACAACATGGCCACCACTAAGTGCCTCTGTGATGTCACTTGTTCCCAGTGATGTAATCAGCTGCATTCTTATGTATAATAGCACAACATGGCTGCCTACGCTGTGGCACTTTAAAGTAAACGATGTAATTCACTAAGTACAACAAACTCAGTGGGTCTCAAGTAAAGCAACAGAGGACGGCATCTGGCTGTCCTAATTTACCTGAACAATGGAGGTGGTTAATTGGTTTGGCATTGAAATGTCTTGGGAGGTATAATGCTGGAATTCGGTGTCAGGTATATCATTCAGGGCGTATTGACAGCAGCACATTAGCATAATTAATTATGTACACACTTTCACCAGACATATGCTACTAAACAAGCATTAACAATACTGCAAGACGCAAAAGAAATGATTTGTGGTTAATGACAAATTCCCCTGTAAATGCCGGAGCCTGGGCCTGGGCTGTGGAATGAGACGTTCCTGTCCTGACTGGGGCTTCCCGCCACCATACACAGCCGTCACGCTATCTGCCCCCACACATACACAACTACCTAATTGAAGTAGAAGTTGTGTTTTTGTGATATCTGTTCAGGTTGTCATGTCCTATTCAGCCGGCTGCTCTGTCTCTGTCAGTGTGCGAGTCAGGCGGCTGCACTAACCTGTTCTGTGCTGAGGAGGTAATGCATCTTCCTGGCCTGCTGCTCCTTTCTCCGCACAGCGTTCTCCAAGTCTTTCCTCGCTCTTTCCTTCTCCATCATCATGGCGTACTCTTCCAGATCCTTCCTGCATGGGGCACAATCACAGCATTGGGTTACTGGCCAGCCTCATGGCTACAGACCTGGGGGGAGTTTACAGATTTCATTATGTCCATATCCATAAACCTGATTCAGATTTGTGCGCAAATTCAATGGTTCGGGGACTGCGCAAGAGCAGAACAGGCCCTGTGATTCAGACGACCAATCTGTGTAAGACTGGACTTGGGGCCTGATTCAGCCCTGCGAATTTGCAGCCCTGGCGATCATCGGAGGACTGAGCATGCGTCCAATGCGGCATTATTGGACGCAGATGCTGGTAGAGGCGCGGTCTCTTACCGTGTAATACCAACCACGTCAGATTCAGCGCCAGATGTACTAAGCCTCGAAAAGCGATAAAATGGAGAGTTATAAACCACCAACCAATCAGCTCCTACATGACATTTTCGGTACTTGTGTACTTTCATCGCCGATATATCGGATGCGATCTGAACTGATTTTTGACCTGTTCATCATGATTTTATATAGTTTGGCGAGCGCAGTAATCCGCGTCCCCTCGCTGCGCTCGCCACACTATATAAAATAAACTCCATGCGTAGTGGATAGTGGGGGTATGAACAGGTCAAAAATCGGTTCTGATCGCATCGATATATCAGCCGATATCGCATCCGATATATATCAGCCGATATCGCATCCAATATATCGGGTGCCGTGAAAATACACAAGTACCCATTTTTCAAACCCAGCCTGTAACATGACAGTTAGGAGCTGATTGGCTGGTGGTTTATCACTGTGCAAGCTTAGTACATCTGGGCCTCAGGCTCGTAGGTAACACTGGCGTAGTGACCGTATATTATACTTTATACAAGTAACGTGAGAGCAGATTAGACGTGTAGAGTAAATACATTTATCATTTCTGAAATTAATTAGATTTGCAGCATAATACGAAGACGCACATTCTGGGTACAGGTACAATGACTGATCTGCCTTCATCAATATATTATGTGCCCTGCAGGGTAATTACACAGACGCACCTGTTACCACTGGTGTAACTATAGCTACGCAGACCCTGTGGCATCATGGAGGCGCTAGGCAAGTTTGGGCACCGCAGGGTCTGCAGAAACTATTGTTACGGCTGGCGTTGCCGCATCTGGTGCTGCTGTGCAGGCCCGCCTGGACCAGCAGATCCTCCTGTCTGCTGCAGTCCCGGGCTCCTCCTGATAGAAAGTCACTTGCAAATTGGCCGCCCCCCTCACAGCAGACGGTGATTAAGGATGCTAGAGGAGGCGGCAACCTCCCCTTGCATCCTAAATAACGGTCTACGGTAAGGCGGAAAGCCATTTTGCATGTGACATTCTATCAGGAGCAGCGCTCGGACTGCAGCAGACAGGAGGATCTGCTGGTCCAGGCGGGTCGGGAACGTACCGGGCGGCCGGTGACAGTTACAGTGACATGCCCCCTCGTGGGAAGCCATGAGTATAGGCCATGCCCCCTTCCAATAGACCACGCCCCCAAAATTTCCAGCAAATGTCCCGGGTCCTGCAGTCTAAAAGTTGGGAGGTATGCAGATACAATTTCCACGTACTTGTCTTTATGATGTCTGTAACATGAGATAAGGAACCGGCGTCACTTTGACACAATAGTTGCGTGGGACGTGGCCGGCTGTTTGGCTGCAGCAATGATGTATGAGGACACATTTGTAGGGGTCAATTCAATTGCAGACAATGCCCGCAATATAGAGCAACACAAAAAGTGGCTGATTGTGGTCCGGAACTGACGACATAGACCCTCCCTCCAAATGTCTGGGTGCGCCTGCCTCTTGCCTGACCACTCCCAAACACAGAGGCCCTGTCATTCAACTTGCATACGGCCAGCGATAAAAATATACACTGGATTTTACGGCAGGATGGCCTCGCGCATGTGCACAGCGATCTGTACGCGTTTACAGTCCGTCAGCAAGCAACGTTCTGGTCTGAGTAACCCCCCATGTCTCCAGTGTGCACTGGTCCTGCCCATAGCTCCAGTCCTAGGTCCCATCTCTGTGCCCACAGCATATAAAGAACCCGGCAGATGAAACGGATGCAATGGGGGCAGCTGGTAACAAACCCAAGCAGCAGATCCCTAGCGAAAGCAGGAAAACTAACTGGAGGTACCAGAAATGAAGCAATGTCAGTGGTGTGAATCCCGTGAGAAGGTTCCACCTGCTTGGACTCCTCCCAACAATCTACAGAACGGACCAGTCAGAGAGACCTCTAGTGATTCCATACCTGAGGTGGCCCACTCCAGAGAATCTCAGCGGTGATCCTACACCATACAGAGGATTCCTTCATCTCTGTGGGATCCATTCTCCACTGCAATCTAACAATCTACTGCCTGAGGGAGCGAGTTCACCACCACTTCACCCTAGAGTTCTGTGCCACCCTTCTCCTCTGACTTTTCGCAATAGTTCTGTTTCAGTTAACCAGTATATCACTGGTATGGCCTGCAAATCTCATGGTGCCCACACTGTGATCTGAAGATTTACATTAAACTCCCCTTTAGTCCTGGAACAAATATGTACAGATGGAACCACCATCTTTTGAAGTGCCGACATGCTGAGATGACCCGTTGCAGAATGTCAGAATAACCGAGCGCCCGAACTTGCCCTAAGACCCAAGCACACCGAACACCCAAACATCTAATTGCACCACAGCATCCAAACTCCCAAATACCTGACTGTGCGAATGCGCCCAAGCATCTGGCTGGTTCCCAATGTTTCCCTGCTGAAGGTTCTTCTGAAGAAACTGCTGACATTCCTATAAAGGGACTCATACTACACTCTCATCTTGATTCGGAAATTACAACTCCAGCCCTGGTCCTCCATGGTGTCAGCGCCATCCCTCGATACACCAGCACTCACCATCGGTGTCCTCCATGGTATCAGCGCCATCCCTCCATACACCAGCACTCACCATCGGTGTCCTCCATGGTGTCAGCGCCCTCCCTCCATACACCAGCACTTACCATCGGTGTCCTCCATGGTGTCAGCGCCATCCCTCCATACACCAGCACTTACCATCGGTGTCCTCCATGGTGTCAGCACCCTCCCTCCATACACCAGCACTTACCATCGGTGTCCTCCATGGTGTCAGTGCCCTCCCTCCAGCACTTACCATCGGTGTCCTCCATGGTGTCAGCACCCTCCCTCCATAGTGGAGGCACTTACCATCGGTGTCCTCCACCTGCTATTTGCCAGCTACTGACTGCAGGGAAACCTCGGGAACCTCACCAGCCGCAGAGCGGCGTACAAAGAACCCATCAGCAGATTGCCCCTAAATCGCATAAAACCGCTGAATGGAACACAGCTTATGCTGCCAACTGGCAACCTGAGCCGCACTACCAGCTGATTCCAGCATCCGGTTACTCCACACAGTCACCAAGTGGTTTACGTTGAAAGCTAGGTTCCCGAGCTTCATCTCCAATAATTACCTACCATTGTCGGCATCAGCCTATTTGGGGGTTCCACCCCCACACAGGGGGACTACACACCTAATTGTGGTGGGATATGGTTAAGAAGGTCGAGCACAGCGCTGTACACTGTCACTAACAATGACTCTTCCTTATAGGAACACTAACGTATATTGAACTTATGGACCTGTTCCACCAATAGCGCTGTGGTCACTAGAAACGTTTTTATTACTGGTTTTTATCTATGAAGTAACATTTATATTAAGCGCTCTCAAAGATTTATTTTGTATCTTCTAATAGTCTTCCAGAACACTATATGGGAGCTGCGAATTAAATAAGTAGCGTATTTCAGTGTGACTCATTTTATTGTGTTTAAGCAAAATTAACTGTAGAATAATATATTACCTACTGCACATTTATTTGTTGTGCCCTATTGGTTTTCTTTCTGCTTTGTTGGACCAATGCATTGAACCAGAGTCTTCTGAGCCATCAAGAAGAAAAACATTCCCACATACAGTAAATACAAAGAAGACATTCCATTGAGATGAGTCCGTTTCCTCTGGTCTCCTGAAACATCCTAGTCCTTGAGATATACCATCCACTACTGAACATAGGCCATTTATTGGGAGTCTCAGATTTTACAATCATAATTGTGTCCAGGATATTCTACTACCAACAGTTATAACTTCTCGCTGAGTAGTATCTAGTCTGAAACCTTCTGACAAAGGCAGATTACCCACGGATGAGTCACACCGTGCCTTGTCATATTGGAGGATGAGGATAATACTGACCATCAACCTGCCTTTGATAGTTTGATCATTGCGTTGAGTTAAGGCCCTTCTCCTGAGAACCATGGGAGGTCCACAGGGACAACTGCGTGTGCAAGTGATTCTAGTGTGCATGTAATTGTAGCCCAATTTTGGTATAATGGTTAAAGGTTTTTAGGAATAAAATCGACCACTAAGACCTGGTGCTTTTTTAGTGTGGTACAAGTAACACCTGGGAAGAGACCCATGGACGTGAACAGGTCTCATTATGGCTGAGGCATCAGCCACCAGTAGCGCACGCAGGGGGGGGGGGGTTCTGAGTACCCAGAAACCCCCCCCAGGAGTCTAAGGGCCCTAGGCTGAAAGCTGAGGGTCCCCTCTTTTCATGGGTACAAGAATTTTAAAAATCGGCCCTTGGGAACCGGAGATATCAGCCTTCTAGCAGCTGGTTACTGCTCCAGCTCCACACACATGGTATGTAGTTTTATATTCTCGTTGGCAGATTGCTCTGCCTCCTGAATTCTGATCCCCTAGTCCCCAATACCATTTGGTAGGTGGGATTCTCTAGTTTTTAATTCCATTAAAAGCTAAGAAATCTATTTCTGGGAACTGGAGATATCTGCAGTCAAGCAAGCTGTCCTCCCACCAGAAAATTATGAATAATAAGCCCACTCCACTATACACCCCTCCTCTGCATATTAAACATCCTCTACCACCCAGGAAGTTATGTATCAGGGCCTCTTCATTCAGCCCAATGCCCCCTTCTCCCACCTCATCTCCCACCATCTGTGCAGTAAAGGGGTAATTAGTGGAAATTACTGATCCAGGCCCTACATGCTGAGCGGCTGATATAATACCCCCTACCACCCGGGGGACATCAAAGCTTCCCCCACCCCTACCGCTGGAGGATCGGTAGGGGCCCCAATACATTGCTATGCCCAGGGGTCTACACTGCTGTTATGTATGTATATGTGTGTGTGTGTGTGTGTGTGTGTGTGTGTGTGTATAATTTTTATATTATTATTATTTATATACATTTGGTCTATCTTTAATACTTTAACTGACCCGGCATATACTGGGTCACCTAAGTGTCCATCTCCGTGCTTTGCTCCGCCCCTCCGGAAACCCCCTTCTGAAAATCCTGCGTTTGCCACTGAGCCACCATAGCAAATAACGATACAGCGACTATCCTGTTTTACACTGAGCTGTTGCGTGCAATCTGGTAAGACCATGTCAGACCGCACAACATTCCCAGCACTGACATGTGAATGAGCCCCCAAACTGGTTGCAATGTCACCTGTCCAGCTACTGCATCTCCTCTTAGCTTCCAGCCTTCTGCATCCTCAACACTTTACAAAGCCCACTTGTAACGGTAGCACACACTGATTCCATTCTCCTTCACCACTGTGCGATTTTCGCTTTGATGATAGTAAAACAGTGACTTCACAGCCCTGACACTTACTAACAGAGACCTGCTTCCTAGTCACCGGCCACTATGTGGCATCAGTCATACTGACAAATGGCCTGCAGCGGCCTTTAACAGATACATTCTACCCCTTCCATATTGACAAGCCAACCACACCCCACCCTTCACAGGTGTTCTGATTTGGTCAATCACTGAGACTCACAGAAATGCGCATGTGCAAATCCCGACCAACGGGCTGAGGCCGAATTCAAGTGGCTACGACAGATCCTGTATCCTGTAAATTCCTGTCTTTCCCCGGCCGTATTAGCTACACACTCCTGGCTCCCGTGTAACACACAGTAAACACATGCCAATTTGTGGCAAACAGGTGTGTGGTTCTTCCGTTGTGGTAACGCACCAGCCCGCACAGTGGGTAAGCATTTTATACACCAATCCATCACCCGCCATATTCCCCCGATCTCGCCCCATTTCCTCAGATGATAAAAAAACCTTAAAGGAAAATATTTTGCTGATATCGAAGAGGTGGGAAAAAAAACCCGGCAAAAGTGCTAAAAGGCGTCAACGACGATGAGTTTAAAATATGTTTTGAGCAATGGAAAAACCTTAAGACAACTAATTGTAATGGAGAGAACTTTGTGGGCCGGTGAAGTGTCACTATTTTATATAAATGAGCTCCTGATTGGTACCTCGTATGTGGGACTGAATAATGTTATATTACACTGTAGTTACGCCGTCAGTGTCTGCGCTTATTGTCGTGATTTCACACCGCTACGTGCTACAGTATGTTGCTATTCTATAGACACAGGAATAAGATAATAATACTAGTAACAGTAAGCATCACAGCTAGATCAGATGTGCTTCTCTTTGTGTAAAACATTCGGCAAGCCAATGATCATTCCCAGAGAACACAGGACTTGCTATGGGGCAGAATGTGCAGGAGAGCGTGGGGTCAATTAACATCCCTCAGATTTGTTCCTGGGAAACAGCTAGTCTAATTAACCTTTGCTTGAAACACTGGAACTTGGCCCATCGATGCGTATAGATTTAATTAAGTGTTAATACCCGATGGCCAGGTCTTTACCATGAGTTACGGACTGCGGGCGTACAGTAGTTAGTCGCCCTAAGCCAAGATGAGCTTTTGCTGAATTATTTGCCCTTCAGAGAGACTCGTTGTATTGTGCTCTCCCAATGCTGTAACCTTCTGTGAGCAGCTGCTATGTGATTTACTGTCTATCGCTGAGCTGTCCAAAATACAGCGAGGTGGTGATATGGCCTCGCCGCAGCCTCGGCTGCCGACATTGCTGTGCAGGTGCAATGGTGGCACGGGAAGTCTGCGCAGTAACAAATAGACAATCCATTTATTACAGAGCGCTTGGAACGGATGTCTGATCACATTTATAGGTCATTCCTTACATTCCAGTATCAGCACATACTAAAGATCTTGTTTTACGTACAGAGTTCCTGGCACACGGACACCTGGTCTGGGGAGATTGGTATACAGGGAGGTCTGTTATATGTACATAGCGGTCAGAATGGAAGGGCTCTCAAAGTGCCCATACACTGTGCAATTGCTGGGTGCGATGAGATGCGCGCTCCCGTCACACATCTCATCGCACAGCACAAAAAGTATGTGCTGCACATACTGTACTAGATCTCATCTCATTGCATTGCGGACATGGATACTCTTATGAGCTTACGTGGGGGGTGAGGTACAGTGTGGGGGCGGAGATGCTGTCGTGAGATTAGGTGGGGGGTTGGTGCGGTGGCGGAGATGGTGATGGGAGGGGGTGTGGTGTTGCAGGGGGAGATGCTGGGGGGGTGGGTGTGTGCAGTGATGCCGGTGGGATATGGTGGTGGGGGGAAGCAGCATTAGATGTTGTGGGGGTGGGGCCTGCAGAGATGCTGGTGGGAGGGTGTTGTCCGGCTGGAGAGGGGGGGGCGGTGCGTGTGTGCGGATGGCTATGTAGGTGGGAGGTGGGTGGGTGTAGATGCTTTGGGGGAGGGGGTGGGTGCGGGCAGAGAAGCTCCCAGGAGAAGGGGGCAGTGGTGGGGGGACAGAGATGCTGCCGGGAGGGGCTGTGGTGTGGGTGGCGATATAACTCCCTTACTCAGCGTGTCCCGGCTGTGAAGCGGCTTCCCATCGCGACTGTGCGGTCAGTGGGTTTGGTGGAAGAGTACACCGAGCAACGTTCCTGAGCTCCTGCCCCAATATCCCACAAACTCCCTCTTCTGCTGCCCTCTGTGCCCCTCCTGCCCTCACAACCTTCCCACATCACTGCCACCAGTCCCCCCTGGAGCCGGAATGTCCCTGCAGCAGAGCCGGGGAATGTTAAATACACTCCTGCCAGTTGGGGCCTAACTGCCCTCCTGAAGCTGGGGCTTCGATTTCTAACTGCCGCTTGCCTGAACTTTTATTTATTTTAATTTAAAAAAGGGCATTAATATATAAAAGTGATATGCTCCAAGTTATTAGTATATAAAAGTAATACACTCAAAGTGATTAGTATATAAAAGTGATAGACCCCTAGTGATTAATATATAAAAGTGATAGACTCCTAGTGATTAGTATATAAAAGGGGTATGTTCCAAGTTATCTCTTATATATTTAGCCAGAACTGTCAATCTGTGATGTGTATAACGCTGGGCGGAGTCGCACACACACTCGCAGACTGATCGCGCACACACTATGGGGATATGACGCCAGCTCCGGAACTGAACAGCCTGTTCCGATCGCACCCCCCGAGTAAGTCCTGGCCACACGTTGGAAATATAATTTGATGGTGAGTGATTGTGTATGGATTTGCTGCTAGTGATTTATATATTAATCACTAGGAGCGCATGAATTTATATATTAATCACTCGGAGCGTATCACTGTTATATACAAATCACTTGGAGCGTATCACTTTTATATACAAATAACTAGAAGCGTATCACTTTTATATATTAATCACAAGGAACGTATCACTTTTATATATTAATCACCAAGAGTGTATCACTTTTATATACTAATAACTAGAACCGTATCACTTTTATATACTAATAACTTGGAGTGTATCACTTTTATATACTAATAACTTGGAGCGTATCACTTTTATATACTAATAACTTGGAGCGTATCACTTTTATATACAAATAACTAGAAGCGTATCACTTTTATATATTAATCACAAGGAACGTATCACTTTTATATATTAATCACCAAGAGTGTATCACTTTTATATACTAATAACTAGAACCGTATCACTTTTATATACTAATAACTTGGAGTGTATCACTTTTATATACTAATCACTTGGAGCGTATCACTTTTATATACTAATAACTTGGAGCGTATCACTTTTATATACTAATAACTAGAAGCGTATCACTTTTATATACTAATAACTTGGAGCGTATCACATTCATATACAAATAACTAGGAGCGTATCACTGTTATATACTAATCACTTGGAGCGTATCACTTTTATATACTAATAACTTGGAGCGTATCACTTTTATATACTAATAACTTGGAGTGTATCACTTTTATGTATTAATCACTAGGAGCGTATCACTTTTATATACTAATAACTTGGAGCGCATCACTTTATATACTAATAACTAGGAGCATATCACCTTTATATACTAATAACTAGGAGCGTATCACTTTATATACTAATAACTAGGAGCGTATCACTTTATATACTAATAACTTGGAGCGTATCACTTTTATATACTAATAACTCGGAGTGTATTACTTTTATATACTAATCACTTGGAGCGTATCACTTTTATATATTAATCAATAGAGCGTATCACTTTTATATACTAATAACTTGGAGCATATCACTTTTATATACTAATCACTTGGAGCATATCACTTTTATATACTAATAACTTAGAGTGTATCACTTTTATATATTAATCAATAGGAGCGTATCACTTTTATATACTAATCACTTGGAGCGTATCACTTTTATATACTAATCACTTGGAGCGTATCATTTTTATATAGTAATCACTTTGAGCGTATCACTTTTATATAGTAATCACTTGGAGCGTATCACTTTTATCTTCTAATCACTTGGAGCGTATCACTTTTATATACTAATTACTAGAAGCGTATCACTTTTATATACTAATCACTTGGAGCGTATCACTTTTATATACTAATAACTAGAAGCGTATCACTTTTATATACTAATCACTTGGAGCGTATCACTTTTATATACTAATAACTAGAAGCGTATCACTTTTATATACTAATCACTTGGAGCGTATCACTTTTATATACTAATAACTAGAAGCGTATCACTTTTATATACTAATCACTTGGAGCGTATCACTTTTATATACTAATAACTTGGAGTGTATCACTTTTATGTATTAATCACTAGGAGCGTATCACTTTTATATACTAATAACTTGGAGCGCATCACTTTATATACTAATAACTAGGAGCATATCACCTTTATATACTAATAACTAGGAGCGTATCACTTTATATACTAATAACTAGGAGCGTATCACTTTATATACTAATAACTTGGAGCGTATCACTTTTATATACTAATAACTTGGAGCGTATCACTTTTATATACTAATAACTTGGAGCATATCACTTTTATATACTAATCAATTGGAGCGTATCACTTTTATATACTAATAACTTGGAGTGTATCACTTTTATATATTAATCAATAGGAGCGTATCACTTTTATATACTAATCACTTTGAGCGTATCACTTTAATATACTAATCACTTGGAGTGTATCACTTTTATATAGTAATCACTATGAGCGTATCACTTTTATCTTCTAATCACTTGGAGAGTATCACTTTTATATACTAATAACTAGAAGCGTATCACTTTTATATACAAATCACTTGGAGCGTATCACTTTTATATACTAATAACTAGAAGCATATCACTTTTATATACTAATCACTTGGAGCGTATCACTTTTATATACTAATCACTTGGAGCGTATCACTTTTATATACTAATAACTAGAAGCGTATCACTTTTATATACTAATCACTTGGAGCGTATCACTTTTATATACTAATAACTTGGAGCATATCACTTTTATATACTAATAACTTGGAGCGTATCACTTTTATATACTAATCACTTGGAGCGTATCACTTTTATATACTAATAACTAGAAGCGTATCACTTTTATATACTAATAACTTGGAGCGTATCACTTTTATATACTAATAACTTGGAGCGTATCACTTTTATATACTAATCACTTGGAGCGTATCACTTTTATACACTAATAACTAGAAGCGTATCACTTTTATATACTAATCACTTGGAACATATAACTTTTATACACTAATGACTCTGAGCGTATAATTTTTATATTCTAATCATGTGGATCATATCACTTTTATATGATAATCACTAGGAGTCTATCACTCTTGGGTACTTGTGTATTATCACGGCGCCTGTGCGGGCAACATAGTTGGCGTAGTCAGAGCTACGTAGTCAGCATCAGCCAGCGTAGTCATAGTAAGGCAGCGGCGTCCACAGGGTCTGCCAGCGCACCCGTACACACAGTCATAGTCATAGCCGGCGATTAAACTACACAAATAGCGCTTACACTACGCTGGAGCCGCGCTGAAGGGACACTACACTGAATAGGATAGTACATAAACTACATAACAGGCGCCGTGATAATACACAAGTACCCACGTTTGTATACTAATCAGGAGTGTATCACATATATATAAGAATAATTGGGAAAGTATCATTTTCTTACACTTATAACTAGAACCACGGGGAAAAACACGCAGCTTTGTCCACGATCCACTATATCGCAACTATCCGATTGCCCGCGTGCGATAACTCTCCCTAGGATTTATCGCCAGTTTCTCTTCACCTATTCTGAGCAAGGAAAAGCTGGTGAAAATGTTAGTGTAAAAATGTCGGGACTTGGTTCAGAAACCCTGGGACACCCCCTAAATGAAGGCACTTTGAGGTTTTATTATTTTTAGGCAATAATGAGTCTTCAGTTTTGGGGTGAAAATGTGCAGAGTGATGGAAATGGGGGTTCAATGTATGGGACTGGTATATTGGGGTGCATTATGAGTGGGAAAATTGTTTTTGCAGGTAGGAGTAATAAGTTGTTTTTCCAGTTTTATTGAACGTGCCTTAAATTGACCAATATATACATTATAAACATTTTTATGCACCCAAATTTTATGAAAACATTTATTTTTACACAAAAAGACTAGAATAAAAAAATTATATTGCAGCCATTTAACTTAAGTCCCCAAAATCTTTTTATTATACATATTTTCTATTATCCTATTTTACTTTGCCATTTGTGGATGAATTCCCCATTTTCACCTGCACTTTTCACTGGTTAGCACATCACCGGTCACCTGTTTTCTTGATTTTAATCAGAGGAGTGAAAAATGGGAGTGCACATACACGCGATAAGCAGTTTTTAGGGGAGATAGGTGCAGTAACTTTACCTGTGATCGCCAATCGCGTTATCGCTACTGGCAGGATACAGGGTACAGCAACATTGTGTCAGCAAAGTTACATAACGAGATCGGTAGTACCGAAGGGATCAATGGCGGCTGAAGTTTTCTAACTCACAAGTAGGAAGGTTAAGAAACTTCTTTAAATACATAAGATCATTATTATTAATAATAATGATTAATAATAATAATAATAATGACTGCAAAATTTAATAAAATAGCTTGCAACATCTCTTGATTATTCGATGCAAATAAAATGTATGTGAGGTTCCACTTTTTATATCAATATATTCAGTGGTATTTATCAGAAGAAACTAGCAGGAGCGCCGTCCCTGGACCTCTTATTAAATAGGACATCATCAGGAACCCAGCTCCCGAACCTGTCCTGGGCCAATAAATATATATATATATATATATATATATATATATATATATATATATATATTTTATTTATTTATATTTCCCTTCCAACTATATATATCGATATACGTTTTTGAAAATACCTGAACCAATTTTATAGGGAAATAGTATTGAATATATAACAGAAAAAATATATATTTATTGCAAATATTAAAATAACATCAAAAACCTTCAATATTGCTTCTGCTTTACATCCCGTACAGTAGTTGTGTTATAAACTAATCATTATGACATAATCTAATTAGCAATATTTAATTTCCTTTTGTTAAACACATACTGTACATAAACCTATTTCTGTTGGAACATTGTATTTTCCTGGTTAGATAATTCTGGGATGTTTCCTTTGCATAGAACCAAGCTGTACAGTAGTTGTGTTTGTGTAATCCATTCTAATACCATTTGCTGGCTCTCCCCTGAGTGCACTTTAATAACAATCTATAAATATATTAGTGATATGAAGACGCGGTATACTTAGCACTGCGCGGTGACAATGGCTGTACATCTGAGATTGTGCTGTGCCCTCTGTGACCTGCCATTCCAGGCTATTAATAATCACTAAGTTCCCAGGTAAAGCCAAACAAATTTGTTTCCAATGAAAGCAACTCTATCTGTGTCTAGAAATTTGTGCTGCACCAAACAAACCTCATTAACTGTGTCCACTTCTGACAGAGAACAAAGGGGAGCGGTGTCCTCCCTCGTCCTTACCTAAGGCGTTTTAGAGGTCGGACGCAATTCATGCCAATACGACTATTATTAATTAAAGAGGCATTGCCTATTTAACGAGGAGAAACATAAAAACTATTTAAAGAAATGTTTAGTGTCTCTTGAGACAGTCCAAGGAGCTCATTTTCCTTCCATTTCAATTGGTAAATGTTTAGTAAAGCAATCAGATATGACTGTGATTCTAAAGCTGGGTACACACCTACAGATCTATCTGTCCAATCTATCTAGTAATGTATGGGAGCGGACTTCAGACCATGGCCATTTACACAAATCGTTAATACATGGAACCGATCAGGGCCAGTCCTAACCAATTTGATGACCTAGACAAGATTTTGTCTGGTGCCCCTACCCCGCTAGTTCAGACTCTGACCCAACACCGCTCCGTTGTATGTGTGTCCTGTATATTAGTTGGTGTATTAAATCTATACTATTCTCTGTCTATCTGCCTTTTTTTTTTTACTTTTTTTTCACAGTAGAACTACAAGCCTAAGCAGGCCCATTAATGCCCAGCATGTTGGGACTTGTGGTTCCCCGACTGCTCCCTCGTGGGGGTCCGCTACCCCCATAGAGGAAGAATAAAATAGGTGGTGAGCGCAGCGTGCCTGCAAGGGGCTTCATTGCGCTACCCTCGCTGTGCAGACGGGATTCCGACATTGGAGTAATGACTGTCGGAATCCCAACTGTCGGTGTGTTATACCACACCCGGAGAGGGTCAGGTAGGCAACCATGGTATATACAGCTCTGTACAATAATAAATATCAGGTCGACATGGGGTATTTCACTGTTTTTTACCCGAATGTCGACCCAGTCGACATGGACACAGTTTGATGTGCACCGCTTTTTTACCCGAATGTCGACCCAGTCGACATGGACACAGTTTGATGTGCACCGCTTTTTTACCCGAATGTTGACACAGTCGACATGGACACAGATTGAAGTGCTCGCTTCGCTCTGGGCACGGTGCCTCGCACACTATTTTATTCTTCCACCATGCCTTAGTGGATGGTAGGGTATGAAATACCGCCTGTCGGCACAGAAAACAGTGAAAAACACCATGTCGACCTTTTGACTGTCGACCTAGCCCATGTAGACCTAATGCTTGTGTCGACCTAATGTCATGTCGACCTAGATCCATGCCAACCTTGCTGCATGTCGACCTAATGACCGTATCCCCGTCTCCTGCACATGTGACTGTGTGTAAGGCAGTAGAGGACGCGCACTGAGAGACTGCTATACACAGTAACAGCGACGGTCTCGCAGGCCCCAGAGCGCTCTCACAGAACATACACCTGCTGTCAGATTAATACAACCTGACTCAGCAGCAGGTTCAATAGATTTATATGGAGCACGTGGGCCGGACAGCTCTGACCTCTGCCCTGTGTGAGGATCGCACACAGGAAACCCATCTAAGTAATGGCCTCCACACTGTCACATCAGTGTCATTACATTCCCATCAATGTCCCCTCCTCAGTAATGTCACCACTGGTCTCTTACAGTACATCACAGCTAAGAGTCAGGGGCAGGATGTATTCGCCTCTGACCCTCAGGGTCCCACTTATCACAACATCCAGTCCTGTGTCTGGTAATAACTCACAGATGCATTTGTGTACATTGCTCTATTATTACCATCCCTTAGAGTGCCATAGCAGTTATACTTGGATTGTACCCTCCATGTTCAACATTATTCTTCAATGGTGATGGAGCCAGTACACTTTTCCTGCAGTCTGGTCAGTCACAGTACACTTCCTCGTGCTGTCTGGTCAGTCACAGTACACTTCCTCGTGCTGTCTGACCAATCACAGTACACTTCCTCCTGCTGTCTGCCCAGTCACAGAACACTTCCTCCTGCTCTCTGACCAATCACAGTACACTTCCTCCTGCTCTCTGACCAATCACAGTACACTTCCTCCTGCTGTCTACCCATTCACAATACACTTCCTCGTGCTGTCTGGTCAGTCACAGTACACTTCCTCGTGCTGTCTGACCAATCACAGTACACTTCCTCCTGCTGTCTGCCCAGTCACAGAACACTTCCTCCTGCTCTCTGACCAATCACAGTACACTTCCTCCTGCTGTCTACCCATTCACAATACACTTCCTCCTGCTGTCTGCCCAGTCACAGAACACTTCCTCCTGCTCTCTGACCAATCACATTACACTTCCTCCTGCTGTCTGTCCAGTCACAGAACACTTCCTCCTGCTCTCTGACCAATCACAGAACACTTCCTCCTGCTGCCTGACCAGTCAGAGTACACTTCTTCTGCAGTCTGACCAATCACAGTACACTTCCTTGTGCTGTCTGACCAATCACAGTAGACTTCCTCCTGCTGTCTGACCAATCGCAGTACACTTCCTCCAGCAGTCTGACCAATCACAGAACACTTCCTCCTGCTCTCTGACCAATCACAGTACACTTCCTCCTGCTGTCTGACCAGTCACAGTACACTTCCTCTGCAGTCTGACCAATCACAGTAGACTTCCTCCTGCTGTCTGACCAATTACAGTACACTTCCTCCTGCAGTCTGACCAATCACAGTACACTTCCTCATGCTGTCTGACCAATCACAGTACACTTCCTCCTGCTGTCTACCCAGTCACAATACACTTCCTCCTGCTGTTTGCCCAGTCACAGTACACTTCCTCCTGCTGTCTGCCCAGTCACAGTACACTTCCTCCTGCTGTCTGCCCAGTCACAGTACACTTCCTCCTGCTGTCTGACAATCAGAGCACACTTCCTCCTGCTGTCTGCTCAGTTACAGTACACTTCCTCCTGCTATCTACCCAGTCACAATACAGTTCCTCCTGCTGTCTGATCAGTCACAGTACACTTCCTCCTGCTGTCTGACCAGTCACAGTACACTTCCTCCTGCTGTCTGACCAATCACAGTAAACTTCCTCCTGCTGTCTGACCAATCACAGTACACTTCCTCCTGCTGTCTGACCATATGATCTTCCTGCATATGCTGGGTGCTGCTGCAATCTGTGTAATAATATACATGAGGAAACATTATAATGAGAATAGATGTGCCAGAGGTGTCACTGGTCCTGTGCTAGAGGCGTCACTGGTCCTGTGCTAGAGGCGTCACTGGTCCTGTGCTAGAGGCGTCACTGGTCCTGTGCTAGAGGCGTCACTGGTCCTGTGCTAGAGGCGTCACTGGTCCTGTGCTAGAGGCGTCACTGGTCCTGTGCTAGAGGCGTCACTGGTCCTGTGCTAGAGGCGTCACTGGTCCTGTGCTTGAGGCGTCACTGGTCCTGTGCTAGATGAGTCACTGGTCCTGTACTAGAGGGGTCACTGGTCCTGTACTAGAGGTGTCACTGGTCCTGTACTACAGGGGTCACTGGTCCTGTGCTCGAGGCGTCACTGGTCCTGTGCTAGAGGTGTCACTGATTCTGTGCTAGAGGGGTCACTGGTCCTGTGCTAGAGGGGTCACTGATCCTGTGCTAGAGGTGTCACTGATCCTGTGCTAGAGGGGTCACTGGTGGTCCTGTACTAGAGGGGTCACTGGTCCTGTGCTAGAGGGGTCACTGATCCTGTGCTAGAGGTGTCACTGATCCTGTGCTAGAGGGGTCACTGGTGGTCCTGTACTAGAGGGGTCACTTGTCCTGTGCTAGAGGTGTCACTGATTCTGTGCTAGAGGTGTCACTGATTCTGTGCTAGAGGGGTCACTGGTCCTGTGCTAGAGGCGTCACTGGTCCTGTGCTAGAGGCGTCACTGGTCCTGTGCTAGAGGTGTCACTGGTCCTGTGCTAGAGGAGTCACTGGTCCTGTGCTAGAGGTGTCACTGATCCTGTGCTAGAGGGGTCACTGGTCCTGTACTAGAGGGGTCACTGGTCCTGTGCTAGAGGCGTCACTGGTCCTGTGCTAGAGGCGTCACTGGTCCTGTGCTAGAGGTGTCACTGGTCCTGTGCTAGAGGAGTCACTGGTCCTGTGCTAGAGGGGTCACTGGTCCTGTGCTAGAGGTGTCACTGATCCTGTGCTAGAGGGGTCACTGGTCCTGTACTAGAGGGGTCACTGGTCCTGTGCTAGAGGCGTCACTGGTCCTGTGCTAGAGGCGTCACTGGTCCTGTACTAGAGGTGTCACTGGTCCTGTACTAGAGGGGTCACTGCTCCTGTGCTAGAGGGGTCACTGGTCCTGTACTAGAGGTGTCACTGATCCTGTGCTAGAGGCGTCACTGGTCCTGGACTACAGGGGTCACTGGTCCTGTACTAGAGGCGTCACTGGTCCTGTGCTAGAGGGGTCACTGCTCCTGTGCTAGAGGGGTCACTGGTCCTGTGCTAGAGGCGTCACTGGTCCTGTGCTAGAGGGGTCACTGGTCCTGTACTACAGGGGTCACTGGTCCTGTACTAGAGGGGTCACTGGTCCTGTGCTAGAGGGGTCACTGGTCCTGTGCTAGAGGGGTCACTGGTCCTGTACTACAGGGGTCACTGGTCCTGTACTAGAGGGGTCACTGGTCCTGTACTAGAGGCGTCACTGGTCCTGTACTAGAGGGGTCACTGGTCCTGTACTAGAGGGGTCACTGGTCCTGTACTAGAGGGGTCACTGGTCCTGTACTAGAGGGGTCACTGGTCCTGTACTAGAGGCGTCACTGGTCCTGTACTAGAGGGGTCACTGCTCCTGTACTAGAGGTGTCACTGATCCTGTGCTAGAGGGGTCACTGGTCCTGTACTAGAGGTGTCACTGATCCTGTGCTAGAGGTGTCACTGGTCCTGTGCTAGAGGGGTCACTGGTCCTGTACTAGAGGGGTCACTGGTCCTGTACTAGAGGCGTCACTGGTCCTGTACTAGAGGGGTCACTGGTCCTGTGCTAGAGGGGTCACTGGTCCTGTGCTAGAGGGGTCACTGGTCCTGTACTAGAGGGGTCACTGGTCCTGTACTAGAGGCGTCACTGGTCCTGTACTAGAGGGGTCACTGGTCCTGTGCTAGAGGGGTCACTGGTCCTGTGCTAGAGGTGTCACTGGTCCTGGACTACAGGGGTCACTGGTCCTGTACTAGAGGGGTCACTGGTCCTGTACTAGAGGGGTCACTGGTCCTGTACTAGAGGTGTCACTGATTCTGTGCTAGAGGGGTCACTGATTCTGTGCTAGAGGGGTCACTGGTCCTGTACTAGAGGGGTCACTGGTCCTGTGCTAGAGGGGTCACTGATTCTGTGCTAGAGGGGTCACTGATCCTGTACTAGAGGTGTCACTGGTCCTGTACTAGAGGGGTCACTGATTCTGTGCTAGAGGGGTCACTGATCCTGTACTAGAGGGGTCACTGGTCCTGTACTAGAGGTGTCACTGATTCTGTGCTAGAGGGGTCACTGATTCTGTGCTAGAGGGGTCACTGATCCTGTACTAGAGGTGTCACTGGTCCTGTACTAGAGGGGTCACTGATTCTGTGCTAGAGGGGTCACTGATCCTGTACTAGAGGGGTCACTGGTCCTGTACTACAGGGGTCACTGGTCCTGTACTAGAGGTGTCACTGGTCCTGTACTAGAGGGGTCACTGGTCCTGTACTAGAGGGGTCACTGGTCCTGTACTACAGGGGTCACTGGTCCTGTACTACAGGGGTCACTGGTCCTGGACTAGAGGGGTCACTGGTCCTGTGCTAGAGGGGTCACTGGTCCTGTACTAGAGGGGTCACTTTCTGAAAGAGTGCTGAGCAGGTAACCATACCCCTACCATACATCAGCATCACAATGCTGCCCACTGTGCGACCGCTCCCTGCTCCTTATTCCAGTGCATGTGACTAGCTAGGACGGCTATCTGACTCCTGATCAATCTTCATTCTATGCTAAGTGATATTGCTATGGCATTGCTGCTATCTAGTCTGATACACCCTGTAATCCTCACACTCACATTACTGGGCGATTAGCTGAAGGACAATGAGAACAGCCGCTGGGAACTGACAAGTCTCAGAGCGCATAGAATGCGCCATCATCGCCGCACAGGCCCCGTGGCTTCCTCTGATGAGAAATACCAAGCCGTTTCATAAACACAAACGAGCGTGCTGACACTTATTTCAGCGCCTGAGGAAAATAGCAAATAAATACATGTTTTGTTGTGTTTGATCCTGCGAGATCTCCGGCCAGAATCAGAAACTCTCCCGACAGAGCCACAGGGGCAAAGCAATCCACATGGACATGTACAGGGCCAGAGCCAAGGACAGGACGCAGCTACATACACGGTGTGGCCTCTCTCCTTGTAGGAGCACACATGCTGGACGCTAGGACCCGGGGTCTGCTGGTGTGGTATAGGATTCCAACAGTCGGGATCCCGACAGTCATTAGCCCGACGTCGGGATCCCGACTGCCCGGACTCAGACAGCATGGTGAGCGCAACAAAGCCCCTTGTGGGCTATTCTCTTCTCCCTCTATGGGGGTCGTGGACCCCCACGAGGGAAAATAGCGGGTGGCCGTCGGGCACCTGTCTGTCAGCGTTTTGACAGTCGGGATCCCGACGTCGGGTAAATGACTGTCGGGATCCCGACTGTCGGGACCACGTCCGGCACCCGGGTCTGCAGGGAGGTGCACCTCGGACCTCATGTGTCCATGCATTACCCTGTACCTGCTCACCAGTAAACCCAACAGGTCTTGCTAAGGAAGATCAGTGGGGTTTGGAGACACCACACAATCCTTTTGGGAGACACATTCGTCGCCAGTTTGTAAACTTCACCTAAACTTCACCTAAAAGTCCCCCAAAGCACATAGGTCTAGTAAGAGGGTACCGCAGGCCAGCCATTGCTTGGGTCACATCAGCTGCTTCTGACAATGCCGCCCTACCCCCGGGGTCCGAATCCCCGAACCAGATTGGCGAAAATTGTAATCTGTGATTTTCTATAAATGTGGGGCTACCTGAATTTGCCCCATGTTCCCGGTCACGGGGCATCCCTGCACCTCCCTATCCATGAGTACATTAACAGACAACACTGGAGGAGTCACTACAACAGCGAGTACCAAGAGCTACGGACAGGACGTACGGCCACAACTTGTGTCTTATTGGGGCAAAGGCGTCACCAGAAGGATTTCCTATAATAGGCAGCTTATTATATGTTATATATATATATATGTATATTAGGATATCGCTATGTGAATAAAACCAGTGAATTTCATGTTCGCATATAAAGCAGAATGTTGTACTTGTTATTACTAATTCTATACATATAGCTCATATTGGGCTTCTTGGGCTACACTGACACCCACCACTGTCGCATCGTCTCTGTCCGATGGCGTGTAACTGCTGATCCGTTAGTACCATCGCTGCAGATTGGGTCATTATGCAGAGTCTCTGTAATCGCGCAGGCTGCGCTGCTCTCCCAGGATGCAGTGGGCTCTCCTATAGCAAGTAAGATCGCAACTGCTAATTTATGCACGCCCAGAAACCGCCCACACTCGCTGCACATGTGCACAGCGGTCCGTAGGCATGCACAGTAAGGACACATTGACCATGGTGCATAGAACAGGCGATTTGCGACCACACCTGAATGAGCCCCATGGTACTCACTAAACCTCCTCTCTGACTGTGATGGGTTCTGTGTAATAGAGAGTGATGGTCACCTTATATGGAGATTGCTGCTAAGCGGTTATTAGACAGCAGATTTGTCACTGATTACGCCGCAGTAAAACACCTTCAACGTTCAGTAAACGCGCCTCATTTATACTTCATTATCGGCAAACTCTATGTAACTTAAATTTACTGACGTGTGGGGAAATGGCGCTTGTTGTCAGCTTTCTGACCGAGGATAAATGGATCTTACAGATCAGGGACACAGCGAGGGGATCACTACAGGGGTTCATGATCCCGGCGGTCAGTATACTGACATCGGAATCCTGACTATTGGGCTGTATACCACACCCCGCGACTGAGAGGGCTCGGACATCTGAGACCCCCTCACTCCTCAGTTTGCAGACATTGTGGTTCCCAAACTGTGTGCTGTGGCACCCTGGGGTGCCTCAGGACCATTGCAGGGTGCTCAGGGTTGGTGGTCCGGGACCAATTACTGGACAACAAACTTCAACATTTTTTGTACTATCCTAAAAATTACAAATTTTAGGCTGCTAAAAACGAAATGAGTCTGAAATATTTGTTGCCGTTTTATAGTTATTCACATTTGTTGTTTTCCATACCAAATAGCGTAATATACATGCACAATACCAACAATAATACACATCATTGCATTAATGACACTTTCTTTTTGCAAGTCGCTTGTACACGATTTCCAGGGCTCTGACAAGTGTCCTATAGTCTGCTAGCATTGAAGCATTCCATTTCCCTGGAATCTCTTCTCCATCTCAGAAATATCCTGGTGAAAACGTTCAGTGTGTCATCACTAATGGCGCCACAGTTACTGGGAAAAATCTAAGTGACAATGAAGAAAATGCATCTTCAAAGACATAATGCACTCAAGTGTCTGATGAGGAAATCACACTGATGCACTCCCTCACCCTGCGGCCTGCGCTCTATAACACTGACGCACTACCTCACCCTATGGCCTGCGCTCTATCACACTGACGCACTCCCTCACCCTGCGGCCTGCGCTCTATAACACTGATGCACTACCTCACCCTATGGCCTGCACTCTATCACACTGATGCACTCCCTCACCCTGCGGCCTGCGCTCTATAACACTGACGCACTCCCTCACCCTGCGGCCTGTGCTCTATCACACTGATGCACTCCCTCACCCTGCGGCCTGCGCTCTATAACACTGATGCACTACCTCACCTTATGGCCTGCGCTCTATCACACTGACGCACTACCTCACCCTGCGGCCTGCGCTCTATAACACTGATGCACTACCTCACCCTGCGGCCTGCGCTCTATAACACTGACGCACTCCCTCACCCTGCGGCCTGCGCTCTATCACACTGACGCACTACCTCACCCTGCGGCCTGCGCTCTATAACACTGATGCACTACCTCACCCTGCGGCCTGCGCTCTATAACACTGACGCACTCCCTCACCCTGTGGCCTGTGCTCTATCACACTGATGCACTACCTCACCCTGCGGCCTGCGCTCTATAACACTGATGCACTACCTCACCTTATGGCCTGCACTCTATCACAATGATGCACTACCTCACCCTATGGCCTGCACTCTATCACACTGACGCACTACCTCACCCTGCGGCCTGCGCTCTATAACACTGATGCACTACCTCACCCTATGGCCTGCACTCTATCACACTGATGCACTACCTCGCCCTATGGCCTGCGCTCTATCACACTGATGCACTCCCTCACCCTGCGGCCTGCGCTCTATCACACTGACGCACTACCTCACCCTGCGGCCTGCGCTCTATAACACTGATGCACTACCTCACCCTATGGCCTGCACTCTATCACACTGATGCACTACCTCGCCCTATGGCCTGCGCTCTATCACACTGACGCACTCCCTCACCCTGCGGCCTGCGCTCTATAACAATGATGCACTACCTCACCCTATGGCCTGCACTCTATCACACTGATGCACTACCTCACCCTATGGCCTGCGCTCTATCACACTGATGCACCATCGTTGCCATTGCCATCGATGGCAATTCTCCAACAGGCCATCGATAGTGCTAAACTATGCAATGGATGACCATCGATATTTTTACATATCGATGGTCATCCATTGTGTTTGATTGATTGGAATGTGGGCCAATCAAAACACGGTGGCTTCGCGGGTGTCAGGGGCCGTGTCCCGGCACTTTGCAAAAAAAAAAAAAGCATCATTTTGCTGTTCCATCGATGGAGGGAAACAATCTGGTTCTCCCCCATCGATGGCAAAAGTATTCGACATCGGCCATGAACCGATAATTTCGAATCATCGATGGTCGATGGCCATCCCTATGATGCACTACCTCACCCTATGGCCTGCGCTCTATCACACTGATGCACTACCTCACCCTGCGGCCTGTGCTCTATCACACTGATGCACTACCTCACCCTGCAGCCTGCGCTCTATCACACTGACACACTACCACACCCTGCGGCTTCCACTCTATCACATTGATGCACTACCTCGTCCTGCAGCCTGCGCTCTATCACACTGATGCACTACCTCAGCCTGTGCTCTATCAAACTGACGCACTCCTTCACCCTACGGGCTGCACTCTATCACAGTGATGCACCACCTAACCGTCCATCCAGACCTCCCGCAGGCTAGTTCTGCACCTCCCTGCTATTGCTTAACCCTCGTACCCTGCGACCTAACCCTCCCCCCCCCCCGCCTTACACTAACCACCCCACATATATCACACATACAGCATTCAGTCGACCTACAGTATCTGCAGAGTGCAGGGCAGGCAGGCTGGGTGGGCCTGGAATACAGCAGCCTCTCCTCTCCCTCATGCTGAGAAAGCAGCAGCAGCCACCTGTACCTCCACCCCCCGCCGAAATCCCCTCTAGCCCCGCCCACCCACCTAGCAGGGTAGCCTGGATGTTGGCTAACCATCTCAGGGGGGAGAGCCATAGGTGGGACAGTAACAGTGACACACATACAGCACTCAGTCTACCTACAGTATCTGCAGAGAGCAGGACAGGCTGGCGTGGCGGGCCTGGAATACAGCAGCCTCTCCTCTCCCTCATGCTGAGAAAGAAAGAAGCAGCAGCCACCTGTAGCTCCGCCTCCGTGCCGAATCCTCTCTAGCCCCGCCCCATCAGGTCCCGTGTAGTCCCGCCCACCCGCCGAGCACGGCACCCTGGCTGTTGACTAGCCTTCTCAGCGGGGAGAGCCATAGGTGGAACAGTGACAGTAACAGAGAGGGAGGGAGGCCAGTGCTGCGCTGATAGGCTATTAGCCCCATCTGTCACTATGACTCCGCCCAGCATTATACACACACTCACAGAGTGACAGATCTGGGCTATTATATAGGAGACATTAAGTTAATATGTTAATTGTTAGAACAAGGTTGCACGAGGACGCTACGCCACAGCAATACTTCACATTATTGTTACAATAAGCAGGATTCACGTTTTTATGATTCATTAAAACATAAATGCAAAAATAACCTGTTGTATGTTTCCGCCCTGGTTGGAAATGACACATAACCGTGTTTTCTGGGCAGTAATGTGCTAGAAATAACTGCCGACATGGATTCTCTGCGTGCTCCCGGCGGTGTCGGTGGTTACTGCTCCTTGTCCTTGAGAGCGGGGACGCTGCGCAGCGACAAGTGCACAAGATACCCGAGTTCATAAATTCTCCTCGGATGAGTTCAAAGCATTACCATGTAAGGAAGCCGTACAGACGGAGTTTATCTGATTATAGCGGTAATAATTACCCGGCTGTTTATTGCAGATAGAGGAATAATTCATGCAGGCAATAGGCCGTGCTGCCAATGACACTGCGCATTTAGTAAATATGCAAACTGTTCACTTCTAATTAAGCAAGCAAGGGGATGCCCTTATTAAATGTATCAACTAAGAGTGCCGTCCTGACAAGTGATGGATGTTACGTCGCACACACTCTCGCCACACAAATTATTGCTATGAACTTGGGGTTTAGCTTCATTAAGAGATCTTCTGGGATGGGTAAATGAGGATGGACAGCAGAACAAGGGCTCTCTGACAGATAATAATGTGACGCCGCTGCTCTCACGTTACTATATTACACTCTATTCAGCGGGAGACGCCCTGGATATACTGCTGTGATGGCCGCTGCATATACTGCTGTGATGGCCGGAGAAATATACTGCTGTGATGGCCGCTGCATATACTGCTGTGATGGCCGCTGCATATACTGCTGTAATGGCCGCTGCATATACTGCTGTAATGGACTATGTATATACTGCTGTGACGGCCGCTGCATATACTGCTGTGATGGCCGGAGAAATATACTGCTGTGACGGACGCTGCATATACTGCTGTGATGCATATACTACTGTGACGGACGCTGCATATACTGCTGTGACGGACGCTGCATATACTGCTGTGACGGACGCTGCATATACTGCTGTGACGGACGCTGCATATACTGCTGTGACGGCCGCTGCATGTACTGCTGTGACGGACCCTGCATATACTGCTGTGACGGACGCTGCATATACTGCTGTGACGGACGCTGCATAAACTGCTGTGACGGCCGCTGCATATAATGCTGTGACGGCCGCTGCATAAACTGCTGTGACGGCCGCTGCATATACTGCTGTGATGGACGCTGCATATACTGCTGTGAAGGCCGCTGCATATACTGCTGTTACGGCCGCTGCATATACTGCTGTGATGGCTGCTGCATATACTGCTGTGATGGCCGCTGCATATACTGCTGTGATGGCCGCTGCATATACTGCTGTGATGGCCGCTGCATATACTGCTGTGATGGCCGCTGCATATACTGCTGTGATGGCCGCTGCATATACTGCTGTGATGGACGCTGCATATACTGCTGTGATGGCCGCTGCATATACTGCTGTGATGGCCGCTGCATATACTGCTGTGAAGGCCGCTGCATATACTGCTGTGACGGCCGCTGCATATACTGCTGTGATGGCCACTGCATATAATGCTGTGACGGCCGCTGCATAAACTGCTGTGACGGCCGCTGCATATACTGCTGTGATGGCCGCTGCTCTCACGTTACTATATTACACTGTATTCAGTGGGAGACACCCTGGATATACTGCTGTGATGGCCGCTGCATATACTGCTGTGACGGCCGCTGCATATACTGCTGTGATGGCCGCTGCATATACTGCTGTGACGGCCGCTGCATATACTGCTGTGATGGCTGCTGCATATACTGCTGTGATGGACGCTGCATATACTGCTGTGACGGCCGCTGCATATACTGCTGTGACGGCCGCTGCATATACTGCTGTAATGGCCGCTGCATATACTGCTGTGACGGGCGCTGCATATACTGCTGTGATGGCCGCTGCATATACTGCTGTGATGGACACTGCATATACTGCTGTGATGGACGCTGCATATACTCTTGTGATGGACGTTGTATATACTGCTGTGATGGACGCTGCATATACTGCTGTGATGGATGCTGTATATACTGCTGTGACGGCTGCTCAGTGCAGGGACAGGAGAAACATAGCATGCTATTGGCTGATACAGATCAGGCGCTACTTGGCAATGAATTGGCTGATACAGGACAGGCATAGAGCAGACTTCTATTGGATGATACAGGACAGGCACAGCGGCCTTCTATTGGCTGATTCAGGACAGGCACAGAGCAGCCTTCTATTGGCTGATACAGATCAGGCACAGAGCGGACTTTTATTGGCTGATACAGATCAGGCACAGAGCAGCATGCTATTGGCTGAAACAGGACAGGCAGACAGCGGCCTTCTATTGGCTGATACAGGACAGACACAGACTCATTGTCCCAGCACTGTCTGTATCCATCGCTGGGATGATTCATACCTGGCTGCCAGCTGCTGTGATCAGAATGCTGCTGTTAATTAGAATGCTGCTATGATGAGAATGCTGCTGTGATCAGAATGCTGCTGTGATCAGAATGCTGCTGTGATCAGAATGCTGCTGTGATCAGAATGCTGCTGTGATCAGCAGTGTTTGAAGCTTTTGCGGCACATGCCACTAGCACTGGGGGATGAAACGTCAGGATGTCTTATCCCTGAGGAAGATGTAGAAGGGGGGAGCTGAAGCTCAGATACCTGACAAGTAGGAATAACAGAGGGGCCGCACCACACCAGCCCACCCCAGGCAGCAGAGGACGGTGGGTTATGGTATATAGGGAGAAAATCACT
The DNA here is from genome assembly GCF_055691185.1 of Crinia signifera. Taxonomy (NCBI): domain Eukaryota; kingdom Metazoa; phylum Chordata; class Amphibia; order Anura; family Myobatrachidae; genus Crinia; species Crinia signifera. Next base: position 3,947,547 of record NC_139219.1, read on the forward strand.
AAATCTCTTATATATTTAGCCAGATCTGTCACTCAACCCCTGTGTAGAACGTTCCTGTGTAGAACATTTTCATGTGTATAACGTTCCACCCCCTTGACATCACCTCCCCCCGCCCAGCCAGGGCTACAGTACACCACCACCATCCACCATTACTCCACAGCCACCATCCACCATTACTCCTGCACATCCCTACCCTCTGCCAGAACCCCCGCGACCCCCCTCCCGTGATTCGCGGGACCCCCCCCCTCCCACGATTCGCGGGACCCCCGCGACCCCCCCTCCCGCGATTCGCGGGACCCTCGCAACCCCCCTCCCGCGATTCGCGGGACCCCCGCGAATCGCGGGACTTCAGCAACCCCCCCTCCCGCGATTCGCGGGACCCCCGCGCCCCCCCTCCCGCGATTTGCGGGACCCCCGCGACCCCTCCCCCCGCGACCCCTTCCGCGAATCGCGGGACCCCCGCGACACCCCCCCCTCCCGCGATTCGCGCGACCCCCCCCCCCGCGATTCGCGCGACCACCCCATCCCGCGATTCGCGGGACCCCCGCGACCCCCCCCCTCCCACCGCCCCCTCCCGTGCTTCACGGCACCCCCCCTACTGCGATTTGCGACCCCCTCCCGCAATTCGCGCACCCCCTCCCTGCGATTTGCGGACCCCCGCCCCCTCCCGCGATTCACGGAACCCCCTGTAGCGCCCACCTCCCGCGATTTGCGGACCCCCACGGCACCGCTCGCGATTTGCGACCGCCACGTAATTCACACACCACCTCCAGCGCCCCCTCCCGCAATTTGCAGACCCCCTCCCAAGATTGGGGGACCCCCCCTCCCGCGATTCATGCCCCCCTCACGCAATTCACGGCACCCCCCCACACCCCCCTTCCTGCAATTCACAGCCCCCCACGACCCCCCCTCCTGCGATTCACGGACCCCCGCACCACCCCCCTGTGCCCCCCCTCCCTTGATACACGCCCCCTCATGCAATTCACGGCACCCCCCACACCCCCCCTCCTGCGATTCGCAGCCTCCCACGACCCCCCCTCCTGCGATTCATGACCCCTCCCGCGATTCACGGACCCCCGCACCACCCCCCCCCCGCGCCCCTCCCGCAATTCACGGACCTCCACAACCCCCCCTCCCGCAATTCACTAACCCCGACAACCCCCCTCCCGCAATTTGCGGACCCCCCTTCCCACGATTCAAGCCCCCCCGCGCCCCCTCCCACGATTTGCGGACCCCCGCCCCCTCCCGCTAATTGCGGATCCCCGCACACCACCCCCCCACTCCCGCAATTTGCAGACCCCCCTGACCCCCTTCCGGCAATTCCACCCCTCAGCGGACCACCGCAACCCAGCTCCCGCATTTCACGTACCCCCGTGACAATGGGGGATCCTGTACCGCCACAAGCAGGTACCGCCCCTAGGTGGGAAATCCGGCCCTGGCTGCCGCACTGCAGAATTTCCCACTGCCCTCTGCACCAGCGCCACAACTTTTATCAATGTCTTGCCCACATACCACTATTATACAGCCTCCTGCTCTCATGCACGCTTACTCCCTCCCAGTGGGAGGAGACGCTCACCCACTGCCGGGAGCTGCATACTGTCCCCCACCCTCCTTCAGTTCTAGGGATGCCCATCGACCATCAATGATTTCAAATAATCGATGGTTTATGGCCGATGTTGAATACTTTTGCCATCAATGTGGGAGGACAAGATGGTTTCCCTACAACGATGGCAAAGGAGAACCGATCGAGTTTCAAATTTTTTTAGGCCACCAAGTTCTGATTGACCCACGGCCTATTCAGTCAGATATAATGGATGACCATCGATAGCTACAACAATCAATGGTTATCGAAGTAATATGTTACTACTACCGATGGCAGGGTGCAAAATCGCCATCAATGCCAACCATCGATGGTGTCTGCACCAATGCCTATCCCTACTCCGCAACAGCCAAAAACCTTTATTACCCCTCATGCCCACACACCTCTATCACTACCCTGCCTCCTGTTCTCCTGCCCCATAACTTCTGCCAGTGGGGACCCGCTCACCCTGTGTTGCCCACATTCCCCTGTCATGCTTTACCGCCCAGCCTCCTTCTCTCATGCACCCTAACTCCTACCCAGTAGAAGGAGACACTGACTCAGGGCCACCGTCCTATACTCCTGTGCTGCCACGCTGGACCCTCACCCACTGGCAGAAGCTGCAATACAGGCATCTTTCATACAATTCTAACCATATTTCTCACAATACAAACGTTCACAAATTAAGGGGGCGCAGCCCCTTACGCCGGTGTGAAGAGCGCCCGTAGGGTGCGATGAATCACCTAGTATATTATATAAGGGGTGACCTGGCAACCGAACCCAGGTAGCAGCCGGGTTTGGGAATGACCTGGGTCTACATGCAGTGTGGGTCCAGTATACAGCATGGGGAGATTCAGGTTTCCCAGCACTTGGAGATGTCATAACACGCATGGAGGGCTGCAGCTGCCTCAGAATCAGGCCCTACAAGGAGGGAATGTGGATGTGGCTAGTTCCCCTTTGCTAGAAGGACCTGGATGTGATGTTATGTGAGGGCGGAAGTTGTTTGATGCCCTTACAGCATGTTTTTATTTGGTCTCTAATCTAGTTTGCTGTAAGTTATTTCTTTTATTTCAGGTGCATTGTATACAGGGGGGTTGCTTCGCTTACCATGCTTCGGGCACGGTGGCTATCTGCACTTGCCACAGGTTATTATTGCCTCCAGGAAGACGTTGACGCAGGGCTTGATGGGAAAGGTACTCCCGGTGAAGGGGATCTAGCTGCGACCAAGGGCGAGTGAGTATTCCATCCCCCACCAAAGCCCCTCCCCTCATCCCAATCCGCACGTTATATGGCAGATGCTTATTACTGGTTTGTGCCGAGCGGTGTGTGTATTACCAGGCAATACCCCCGAGGGGCCGTCTATGGCACTCTTACCTTACTAAGTTATTCTTCATGGTCAAACCTTCCAGGTACTTCTTCAGTGCGTAGTAATTGTGGACATACCTCCGGACATAGTAACCCCGCCATCTCTTCTGTATCTACAGAGAAGTCATACATCAGTCAGTTATTTACACTATAATCAGGGGAAGATATGCAGGTATGACATGGGCAGGCCGGATAGAATGTGACGGTAGATATAGAGCGCTCGGCCTATATTCTTATAGGTCAGGGCACCTCAGACTCCTGGGAATGACAGACTTCGGTGTGGTGTCTAGGAATAGTTGGCCGGTCGGAAGTGACTCTATAGTATCAGTTTGTTATCTATGAATCCCAAGGTTTCTCTCCACAGAATAGCTATATAATATTCTGGCTAAGAATTTCCCACCCAAGTGCCGTGTGGACCATTTATCTAGCGGGAGGGAAACTCATTGAAGGCGCAGTTGCTCAATGTGCCGGCTGGACATGTCCTTCTGTAATTAATGTACATCCACCCCTATATTTACCCTGACACGTAATGTACTATCATCGGCACAGATTGCAGCATTACTCACAATTCTCCCTCAATGTCATTTCTATAATACGCTTCCAGGTAGGAAGGACAAGGTCCCGTCTGTGTAGGGAATGTGCCTGATAATATGTACATAATGTACTTTACATGTGATCAGTTCTCTATATCGGTAACATGAATCTGCTGTGGATGGGAATTGGGGCCTTGGTGTCCATATCGCTACAGACCGTCCGCGGGGCCCAGGTGTGTCCCTGTCACTGTGTATGTGTTAGGTATGAGACTAAGGGATGGGGACGGAATGATTTATGATCAGAAGATAACGCCCTGTCGGCAGATATCGCATCCCTGCTGTCACTACAACAGGTCAACTAGACCATCAAATATGGCAGTCATATACTATATCTACCGGCATCATCAGTGCAGCGCTAATACTGACAAAGATGGGGCGGCAGAGGTGGTGGTGACCGATGGTGCTGCTGTACACGGTCACATCACTGCTACAGGTCACATATTCAGTCGTCCATTTGGTTTCTGGAATGTGTGCAGTGCTCACCCCTTGCTCCCCCTTGTGTGTGGGCCCAGGGACCGAACTACCCTCTGGGTGCACACCGGGTGGGAGGGACAGAGCTACCCCCTGGGTGCACACCGGGTGGGAGGGGCAGAGCTACCCCCTGGGTGCACATCGGGTGGGAGGGACAGAGCTACCCCCTGGGTGCACATCGGGTGGGAGGGACAGAGCTACCCCCAGGGTGCACACCAGGTGGGAGGGGCAGAGCTACCCCCAGGGTGCACACCAGGTGGGAGGGGCAGAGCTACCCCCCTGGGTGCACACCGGGTGGGAGGGACAGAGCTACCCCCTGGGTGCACACCGGGTGGGAGGGGCAGAGCTACCCCCTGGGTGCACACCGCGTGGGAGGGACAAAGCTACCCCCTGGGTGCACACAGGGTGGGAGGGACAGAGCTACCCCCTGGGTGCACACCGGGTGGGGGGGACAGAGATACCCCCTGGGTGCACACCGGGTGGGAGGGACAAAACTACCCCCTGGGTGCACATCGGGTGGGAGGGACAGAACTACCCCCTGGGTGCACACCGGATGGGAGGGACAGAGCTAACCCCTGGGTGCACACCGGGTGGGAGGGACAGAGCTACCCCCTGGGTGCACACCGGGTGGGAGGGACAGAGTTACCCCCTGGGTGCACACCGGGTGGGAGAGACAGAGCTACCCCCTGGGTGCACATCGGGTGGGAGGGACATAGCTACCCCCTGGGTGCACACCGGGTGGGAGGGACAGAGATACCCCCTGGGTGCACACCGGGTGGGAGGGGCAGAGCTACCCCCTGGGTGCACACCGGATGGGAGGGGCAGAGCTACCCCCTGGGTGCACACCGGGTGGGGGGGACAGAATTACCCCCTGGGTGCACACTGAGTGGGAGGGACAGAGCTACCCCCTGGGTGCACACCGGGTGGGAGGGACAGAGCTACCCCCTGGGTGCACACCGGGTGGGGGGGGGACAGAACTCTGGGATATGGGCCTTTGCTGGGGGGCAGTGGTAGACTCCAGGCAAGGGAAGGGGAGATAACAGATCACCTAATATTCCCAGTAAGCCAATAGGATGCGATGGGGGATTATCTCACAATAAGTCCAGAACTAGATGTATACAATACAGACGTCTCCCTCTATACATAGGAACGTGTGGCTGCAATATGACACAACAGCATGGATACAGCCATCAGGCAGATAGATACGTACCCAATCCCAGCGTACAGAAACAATAAACATGCTGTAACAATACAATACTAACACCTGTGACAGACACACAGTGCGATCCCCTGTACTGTCCAGTGTTATATATGTGAGGACGTGACACGTCATATGAGCGCCTGCAGCTATGCACATGTATGTGTAGCTCTGCATCAGCCCCATAAAGAAATATGTTGTTGGAATAATGACGTTGTTACACACTACCATATTTCTGCAAAAGTCTATCCCACATTCCCGTCTTTCCTGCCGCACGTCACATTCATTTTTTGCTTTTATAATTGTTATTTTATCCATCAGGAAATAGTACAGAAGAGTTACCCAGTGTAATGGCATTATAGCGATACGCTGGAACTGCCGGGCTGATATAATCTGGTATAATTCCCTCATTAATCACTTTCACGGCATGCTGTCTTCTGGGTGACAATCGCAGAAACAAAATCCAGGCGAGCTGGGCGCCCCCCAGGCGGCTCCTGGCCTAGTGCCACAGTCCAAGTATGGCGAGAGTCTGACTTACGGGGGTGAAAGGAGATGCCCACTGACATCACATAGGTCTAACATCAGATGGGCGAGGAGATGATTTATATACATTGTTATTCACTGTCCTGCTCATCTATGGTCAGAAACAAGCAGAACGAAGGGTTAATGATCATGGCTGCCAAGATCTAATAGAATGATAAAGGAACCCACAAATCTCCAGCTCACAAGTAGGTAGGTTAGATGCAGCAATCCTATATATATACACTGTACAGATATACTGTGGGCGAAATGTAATGGCAGGCGATTTTTTTGCGTTTTATTCCGCAAAATATGCAGTTTTCGGGCATTTCCCGAAAATCGCATATTTTATAGGGTGCGATTTGCGGCAAAAATCGCATTTTTTAAAGGTGCGATTTTTAGTTAGACTAAAAATCGCATCCAGATGTTTTCCCATTAAAAAGTATAGAACTCGCATATTTAATGGATTGCGATTTTTAGTAAAGGTTACTAAAAATCGCAAAAAAAATAGACCAGATTCGGCCTGGCGATTTTATCAGAAACATGCACAGATCATTGAGATCTGTGCATGGTTCTGGTGTAAAAAAATAGTTAAAACAAAAAAAAAGAAAAAAAACGGCGTGCGGTCCCCCTCCTAAGCATAACCAGCCCCGGGCTCAAAAAGCCGGTGCTGGTATCATAAAATCAGAGGGACAAACAAATAGGGGTTCCCTTGATTTAATGAAACCAGCACCAGGCTCAAGGTCCAGCGCTGGTTCCCAAAATACGGGGGACAAAATGACTAGGGGTCCCCCGTATTTTAAGAACCAGCACCAGACCCAACCAGCCAGCAGGGTAATGCCACAGCCAGGGGACACTTATTATATAAGGTCCCGCGGCCAAAGCATTATCCCCGTGGCTGGTCAGCATGGGCAGGGGTCCTGGGGAAGTGGGGACCCCCCCCCCCCAATGAAGGGGTCCCCCCCTCCAGGACTTACCAGCCCATGCTGAAAGTCCGGGGCTGTCCCCGATGCCCCTGGGCGGTGGGCATCGGGCTGATGAAAAGTGTAAAAAAAAAAGAATAAAAACTATTGTCTTATACTGTAGAACTATGAGTCCCAGCAAGCCTACCCCGCATGCTGGGACTTGGAGAACCACAAGTCCCAGCATGCGGAACATTAAAGGGCCCGCTGGCACTTGTAGTTCTACAGTACAAAAAATAGTTAAATAAAACACACTGACACCCTGAAAAATAAAAGTTTAATACATACATAACACACACATACTGATACTTACCTACCTTGAGCCCGTAGGTTGGTCCCTGGATCCTGGGTCCGGGGCTCCAGGGCTGAAGAGAAAGTCGGCTCCTGATGGGAGTGCGTCAGTGTGATAGAACGCAGGATGTGGGGTGAGGGAGTGCGTCAGTGTGATAGAGCGCAGGACGTGGGGTGAGGGAGTGTGTCAGTGTGATAGAGCGCAGGACGTGGGGTGAGGGAGTGTGTCAGTGTGATAGAGCGCAGGACGTTGGGTGAGGGAGTGTGTCAGTGTGATAGAGCGCAGGACGCGGGGTGAGGGAGTGCGTCAGTGTGATAGAGCGCAGTACGTGGGGTGAGGGAGTGTGTCAGTGTGATAGAGCGCAGGACTTGGGGTGATGTAGTGCGTTAGTGTGATAGAGCACAGGACATGGGGTGAGGGAGTGTGTCAGTGTGATAGAGCGCAGGACGTGGGGTGAGGGAGTGTGTCAGTGTGATAGAGCGCAGGACGTGGGGTGAGGGAGTGTGTCAGTGTGATAGAGCGCAGGATGCGGGGTGAGGGAGTGTGTCAGTGTGATAGAGCGCAGGACGTGGGGTGAGGGAGTGCGTCAGTGTGATAGAGCGCAAGACGTGGGGTGAGGGAGTGCGTCAGTGTGATAGAGCGCAGGACGCGGGGTGAGGGAGTGCGTCAGTGTGATAGAGCGCAGGACGTGGGGTGAGGGAGTGCGTCAGTGTGATAGAGCGCAGGACGCGGGGTGAGGGAGTGCATCAGTGTGATAAAGCGCAAGACGTGGGGTGAGGGAGTGCGTCAGTGTGATAGATCGCAAGACGTGGGGTGAGGGAGTGCGTCAGTGTGATAGAGCGCAGGACGTGGGGTGAGGGAGTGCGTCAGTGTGATAGAACGCAGGACGTGGGGTGAGGGAGTGCGTCAGTGTGATAGAACGCAAGACGTGGGGTGAGGGAGCGCGTCAGTGTGATAGATCGCAGGACGTGGGGTGAGGGAGTGCGTCAGTGTGATAGAACACAGGACATGGGGTGAGGGAGTGCGTCAGTGTGATAGAACGCAGGACGTGGGGTGAGGGAGTGCGTCAGTGTGATAGAGCGCAGGACGTGGGGTGAGGGAGTGTGTCAGTGTGATAGAGCACAGGACGTGGGGTGAGGGAGTGCGTCAGTGTGATAGATCGCAGGACGTGGGGTGAGGGAGTGCGTCAGTGTGATAGAGCGCAGGACGTGGGGTGAGGGAGTGCGTCAGTGTGATAGAGCACAGGACATGGGGTGAGGGAGTGTGTCAGTGTGATAAAGCACAGGACGTGGGGTGAGGGAGTGTGTCAGTGTGATAGAACGCAGGACGTGGGGTGAGGGAGTGCGTCAGTGTGATAGAGCACAGGACATGGGGTGAGGGAGTGTGTCAGTGTGATAGAGCACAGGACGTGGGGTGAGGGAGTGTGTCAGTGTGATAGAACGCAGGACGTGGGGTGAGGGAGTGCGTCAGTGTGATAGAGCACAGGACGTGGGGTGAGGGAGTGCGTCAGTGTGATAGATCGCAGGACGTGGGGTGAGGGAGTGCGTCAGTGTGATAGAACACAGGACATGGGGTGAGGGAGTGCGTCAGTGTGATAGAACGCAGGACGTGGGGTGAGGGAGCGTGTCAGTGTGATAGAACGCAAGACGTGGGGTGAGGGAGTGTGTCAGTGTGATAGATCGCAGGACGTGGGGTGAGGGAGTGCGTCAGTGTGATAGAACGCAGGACGTGGGGTGAGGGAGTGTGTCAGTGTGATAGAGCGCAGGACGTGGGGTAAGGGAGTGCGTCAGTGTGCGCAGGACATGGGGTGAGGGAATGCGTCAGTGTGCTAGAGCGCAAGACGTGGGGTGAGGGAGTCAGTGTGATAGAGCGCAGGACGCGGGGTGAGGGAGTGCGTCAGTGTGATAGAGCGCAAGACGTGGGGTGAGGGAGTGCGTCAGTGTGATAGAGCACAGGACGTGGGGTGAGGGAGTGCGTCAGTGTGATAGAGCGCAGGACGTGGGGTGAGAGAGTGTGTCAGTGTGATAGAGCGCAAGACGTGGGGTGAGGGAGTGCGTCAGTGTGATAGAGCACAGGCCGCAGGGTGAGGGAGTGCGTCAGTGTGATAGAACGCAGGACGTGGGGTGAGGGAGTGTGTCAGTGTGATAGAACGCAGGACGTGGGGTGAGGGAGCGCGTCAGTGTGATAGAACGCAAGACGTGGGGTGAGGGAGTGCGTCAGTGTGATAGATCGCAGGACGTGGGGTGAGGGAGTGCGTCAGTGTGATAGAACGCAGGACGTGGGGTGAGGGAGTGTGTCAGTGTGATAGAGCGCAGGACGTGGGGTAAGGGAGTGCGTCAGTGTGCGCAGGACATGGGGTGAGGGAATGCGTCAGTGTGCTAGAGCGCAAGACGTGGGGTGAGGGAGTGCGTCAGTGTGATAGAGCGCAGGACGCGGGGTGAGGGAGTGCGTCAGTGTGATAGAGCGCAAGACGTGGGGTGAGGGAGTGCGTCAGTGTGATAGAGCACAGGACGTGGGGTGAGGGAGTGCGTCAGTGTGATAGAGCGCAGGACGTGGGGTGAGAGAGTGTGTCAGTGTGATAGAGCGCAAGACGTGGGGTGAGGGAGTGCGTCAGTGTGATAGAGCACAGGCCGCAGGGTGAGGGAGTGCGTCAGTGTGATAGAACGCAGGACGTGGGGTGAGGGAGTGTGTCAGTGTGATAGAACGCAGGACGTGGGGTGAGGTAGTGCGTCAGTGTGATAGAGCGCAGGACGTGGGGTGAGGGAGTGCGTCAGTGTGATAGAGCACAGGCCGCAGGGTGAGGGAGTGCGTCAGTGTGATAGAGCGCAGGACGTGGGGTGAGGGAGTGCGTCAGTGTGATAGAGCACAGGCCGCAGGGTGAGGTAGTGCGTCAGTGTGATAGAGCGCAAGACGTGGGGTGAGGGAGTGCGTCAGTGTGATAGAACGCAGGACGTGGGGTGAGAGAGTGTGTCAGTGTGATAGAGCACAGGACGTGGGGTGAGGGAGTGCGTCAGTGTGATAGAACGCAGGACGTGGGGTGAGGGAGTGTGTCAGTGTGATAGAGCACAGGACGTGGGGTGAGGGAGTGTGTCAGTGTGATAGAACGCAGGACGTGGGGTGAGAGAGTGTGTCAGTGTGATAGAGCACAGGACGTGGGGTGAGGGATTGCGTCAGTGTGATAGAGTGCAGGCCGCAGGGTGAGGGAGTGCGTCAGTGTGATAGAACGCAGGACGTGGGGTGAGGGAGTGTGTCAGTGTGATAGAGCGCAGGACGTGGGGTGAGGGAGTGCGTCAGTGTGATAGAGCGCAGGACGTGGGGTGAGGGAGTGTGTCAGTGTGATAGAGGGCAGGACGTGGGGTGAGGAAGTGCGTTAGTGTGATAGAGCGCAGGACGTGGGGTGAGGGAATGCGTTAGTGTGATAGAGCGCAGGCCGCAGGGTGAGGGAGTGCGTCAGTGTGATAAACGGTCAGCTGACACCTTCTTCCTCCCATATCCGCCCTCTTTCGGTCACTGTCCTAGAGAAGGACTGTGTGAACGCTTTTTTCGCACAGATCCCTCGCCCAGCGGTGATCTGCTTTGTGCCGGTACAACACGCGTGTGCATTGCGGTGCACACACATGCTCAGTTTGGACCGGATTGCAGTCTTACAAAAAACGCAGCCGTACGATCAAGTCGCCCCGTGTATGGTCATTGACATTTTAACACAGTAAGTTTCTTAAACCATATTTCAAGCAATAAAGGGGTTTACAGGTTAAGGAGGCAGAGCCCCGTACAATGGTGTGAAGAGCGCCCATAGGGCACGATAAATCACCTAGTTTTGGGCAACTAACAAACCCCCGCCCCAACAAACAACTATGGGGGGTATTTAATGTGCCGCCACTATTCCCGACAGGGGAAATAGGGGAAATAGCGGCGGCTCACTATTCAATGCGGTCACTAGCAACAGCATTGAAGAGGGGTCACGGCAGAACACTGCTGGCCATGGATTGCCGCGATCCCGGCCGCAGAATGCCAATCCGCGCCTGTTTTCACGGCCACACCCCTTTTGCGCTGATCGACAGATCCTGCCTGTCGTTCAGCTGTTGGGCCAGGATCACGGCTGTCAGGAGGGATTCTAGATTGAATACCCCTATATGTATTACTAATATTACCTGCTTGATCTAATTCAGTATTGTGCCGGACTGACTCCCTATACCGATAAACGTCTGACCCACATCTGACATATACGTGTATACTGTACCTGTCCTTCAGAATGTGCGCGTGTGCGTGTGTGTGTGTGAGGGGGGGGGGGGGGGAAGGGTATATGTCTGCTAAATATAGGAATTAGGACTCCGAAATTAATCTTTATATTATGACATGACAGTGAAGTGTTCTTGGGTTAACACCGATTCTATTTCTGGACGACCTTCAGAACAATTAGGAAGTTATGACAATGATTGGAACAAAACAATTATTGTCGTTGAACAGATCATTTTGAACAAAGTGACTTGTGCTCAGCTGATTACTGCTTGTTAACGGACCGGATTTAAATGACCTCCTCTGCTAGTCGAATCAATGATGCATATTGCTCATTAAGGAACATCTACATGGAAGTGCTCTTATAAATAATGTTTATTTAAGCACTAAAATAAATGACCAAAAAAATGAATATGTGAAAGCCACTCGCTTCTAGAGACAGATTTGTTTTACAACAGGGTTTAGTGTTGTTGCAGAAATTGTGATAGACAGTAATCAGTAACGATACGATGTTTATGCATATAATAGCCAGATGAAAGTTACAGTGATGCAGTGGGGATATAGGGTACAGTAATGCAGTGGTGATATATAGGGTACAGTAATGCAGTGGTGATATATAGGGTACAGTAATGCAGTGGTGATATATAGGGTACAGTAATGCAGTGGTGATATATAGGGTACAGTAATGCAGTGGTGATATATAGGGTACAGTAATGCAGTAATGATATATAGGGTACAGTAATGCAGTGGTGATATAGGGTACAGTAATGCAGTGGTGATATATAGGGTACAGTAATGCAGTGGTGATATATAGGGTACAGTAATGCAGTAATGATCTATAGGGTACAGTAATGCAGTAATGATATAGGGTACAGTAATGCAGTGGTGATATAGGGTACAGTAATGCAGTGGTGATATATAGGGTACAGTAATGCAGTGGTGATATATAGGGTACAGTAATGCAGTGGTGATATATAGGGTACAGTAATGCAGTGGTGATATATAGGGTACAGTAATGCAGTAATGATATATAGGGTACAGTAATGCAGTGGTGATATATAGGGTACAGTAATGCAGTGGTGATATATAGGGTACAGTAATGCAGTAATGATATATAGGGTACAGTAATGCAGTGGTGATATATAGGGTACAGTAATGCAGTGGTGATATATAGGGTACATTAATGCAGTGGTGATATATAGGGTACAGTAATGCAGGGGTGATATATAGGGTACAGTAATGCAGTGGTGATCTATAGGGCACAGTAATGCAGTGGTGATCTATAGGGTACAGTAATGCAGTGGTGATATAGGGTACAGTAATGCAGTGGTGATATATATGGTACAGTAATGCAGTGGTGATCTATAGGGTACAGTAATGCAGTGGTGATATATAGGGTACAGTAATGCAGTGGTGATATATAGGGTACAGTAATGCAGTGGTGATATATAGGGTACAGTAATGCAGTGGTGATATATAGGGTACAGTAATGCAGTGGGAATATAGGGTACAGTAAATGCAGCGGGAATAATAGGGTACAGTAAAATGCAGCGGTGATATAGGGTACAGTAAATGCAGTGGTGATATATGGTACAGTAAAATGCAGCGTTGATATAGGGTACAGTAAATGCAGTGAGAATATAGGGTACAGTAAATGCAGTGGTGATATATAGGGTACAGTAAATGCAGCTGTGATATATAGGGTACAGTAATGCAGTGGTGATATATAGGGTACAGTAAATGCAGTGGTGATATAGGGTACAGTAAATGCATTGGTGATCTAGGGTACAGTAAATGCAGTGGTGATCTAGGGTACAGTAAATGCAGTGGTGATCTAGGGTACAGTAAAGGCAGTGAGTATATATGGTACAGTAAATGCAGTGTTGATATATAGGGTACAGTAAATGCAGTGGTGATATAGGGTACAGTAAATGCAGTGGTGATATATAGGGTACAGTAAATGCAGTGGTGATATAGGGTACAGTAAATGCAGTGGTGATATATAGGGTACAGTAAATGCAGTGAAGATATAGGGTACATTAAATGCAGTGGTGATATATAGGGTACTGTAATGCAGTGGTAATATAGGGTACAGTAAATGCAGTGCTGATATAAAGAGTACAGTAATGCAGTGGTGATATACAATACAGTAATGCAGTGGTGAGATATAGTAAAGTATTGCAGTGGTGACATACAGTACAATAATGCAGTGGTTAAAAATATATTACAGTATTGGGTACTTGTGTATTATCACGGCGCCCGTCTGCGCAACTTAGTTGGTGTAGTCAGATCTCATCGCAAGCGATCGCATGCGATTTGTGTGCGATGTGATGGTACTTGTGTAGTTTCACGGCGCCACTGCCCGCGGATTGCATCACATTGCATGCGATGGCATGCGATGCGATTTAGCACACCCCCACTACTACTTAGCACACCCCCACTATCCACGTCACCCCGAAGTGTGGCGATCTCAGCAAGTCACTGAGTCTGAAGCGTGGCGAGAGGACGCAGAATAGATGCCAAGTAATCAGTGTCCCCTCGTGGGGCTCCTCTCTTGGATCAAAGTCCCAGGCCAGGGGCAGGCAAAGGTTCAGGAGCTTTGTGACGGCATCCGCCCCGACTGACTTTTATCAACATGGAATGGCAGCCTGGAGCAGTGTCAGACAAGGTCCCCTACACTGCGCACTTATTGGCCCGGCCTGCACACTCTACCAATACCTGGCCAGCAGCAGCAGGGCAAAGCAGTGCCGTGATTTGCGGGTGGAAAGGGGGCGGGGTCTAAAATATGCACCACTAGATTTTAGGTAAAATATGCAATTACCGGTCAGAATGGGCAAAATATGCAAATATAATCCTGTCTCTAGTGATGTCTGTCAGAATCTATACGTTGTCCCTGTTATTAATAATAGGGGGGGGGGGGGACACAAGGATGTACTATTAATGGGAATAATTAGCAGGTGAGGAAAGTACACCACAATTACATCCTATGCACTAATTACTGTGACCCCATTTCTTACATTCACAGAGGCATAGCTACCTACAATCCCTTTTCCACCAAAGTTGCAGATCTGACCAGGGATTTGGAACACTGTTCCATGACGTCAGATCAGACCTGGGACTTTACCCCTATTCCACTGCGGCGCTGACCCGGGTCTTAGCCAGCACTAGGCAAGCACCAGCAAAACCAACAGAATGGGGCCCCTGAGGCATGGCATCAGTCCTGTTAGGTCACGCCCACAAAAGTAAGTTGCCCAGGTCATGCTGGGGTCAAGTTCAGCACACTGGCACCCAGCCTCTGGCACACACCATTACACAACCGGAGGCAGCCCTGACCACATGTGCCACCATGCCACCCAACCTGCTTACCAACCACCGAACACTGCAGTTGCAGAGGTATGGACTCTCAGTATGCTGTAAACGGGACCTGGGTTGGATTCCTGGGCAACTGGACCCATATTGATTTTTGGTCCTGTTTGCACTGAGCAAAAAGCTGAGCTGATGCAAGTTCATGGGCAAACACCTGCGCTTTTCAAGCCATTGGAAAAAGGGTATAATTCTGCCCATGCTCTCTGCACAGGTTTCATACATCTGCCCCACCTGCAGTGCACATGGTTTTGCCCATTTTGAGAACAGATTTGTGCTGCGATCAGTTCTGAATAAGGGCCTATGTTAAAAATATGAATTAATGAGTAAAACTATTTTCATTGTTTTTTTTTCCAATCACAAAATAGTTCCGTTACTGGAAGAAAAAAAACAAGCATTTCCATTTTACGCTGAGCGATTCTACAAATCATTTTTTATTATTAAACCACTACAATATTTTTTTTCTTACAAATATCAACGCGCACAAGCGCAAATCGGATAAGGACAGTTTACGTTTGCGCTGACTTTCCAGAAAAAAAAAAAATCTGGAAATGTTCCGGGTATTAATATTTAATGGGTGCTACAATTCTGTTTCATTGTTCTTAAAAATGTGAGAAAAATGGCTAAAATTAAAAATGTCATTTTTCTTCTTTTATAACTGAAGACGTTTTTATTGCAATTTAAATGTATATTTTATGTCCAGGAAAAGCTAAAATATCTTAGTTTACTGGTAGAAAGTGAGACTTTGACTCTTTTGAAAACATATTTTACAACAAAATCGCCGTTAATAAAACTTTGTTAGAAATGACCAAATATTACGCACTTTGAATTATTCAATGAAAAGCAACAATTATAAGAACCTAGAAATAAAAAATAACACAAACAAAATGTGATTTGCATTAATCACTGAACACAGTATTGCAATGTAAAAATATTCTGAGTTATTACTGGCTGGAATACAAGGCTAGCTCCTCCCACAACTACAGCTGGCCATACCCTAGGCGATGTACAATCTGGGCTCATCCCATGTGATTGCGGAGATCAATTGCATAAAAAGCATCCAAATGGCATGTGATTGACAGCAGGCCCGTGCGCTGCCTGCAAAAGCGCATCTGAGAAATCGTATGCTAAAGGACTATATATGATATATTGCATGCGATCCTGTACGGGCGGGGGAGGGATTGCGTGTGACTTCTCTGAAGGAAGAAGTCACTAAAGTGTATGAGGGCTGTAAGATGTATGGGAATAAGGCGATCTGTAATGAAATACAAAGTCTTATCTATTTCTGCTGATCGTTTCTGGGTGGGTTAAGTTTAGAATTCTTAAAGCCCCTCCCCACAGAGGAGCAGGCAGGGGGTGTTTCTGTGTACCCAGAGAGCCCCGCTGGCAGTGAATAGAGAGAATGGGAACAATAATATAATAGGGAGGAGGTCCTTGCAATACATTGCCTTAGGAGGCGGGGCTTAGTAGTATCGCACCTGTCCTCCACATTCTACAACATGCTGTTGCTGTAGGTAAGAGAGAGTGAGTGTGTGTTCAGTGTATCTTGTGTATGTATGAATTGTCACATATTTACCATACCTCCCAACTGTCACGATTTTAGAGGGACAGTCCCGATTTTCGGGTCCTGTCCCGCTGTCCCACCCGCGGCAGGCATTGTCCCGCTGCGGGGGGTGGCAGTTGGGAGACCCCCCAATCTAGTAGAATAGACGCTGTGCGCATGCGCACAGCGTCTATTCTCGTATGAAAATGAGGTTGCGGCTAATTAGCATAAGCCGTGCCCTCATTTGCATACGCCCCGCCCCCTTTTCGGGGGAGTGTCCCTATTTCTTCAGGCCAAAAGTTGGGAGGTATGTATTTACTAAGATGTGTATTCTACTTCACATGTGATGTTGCTATGGGCAACCTATCAGAAGCTAATTAATTTTTTAGCACCCTAGAAGATAGTAGACAGGATCTGACTGGTTGCCTATAGCAACATCACATGTGAAGTAGAAAACACATCTTAGTAAAATTTCCCCCACTGTGTGTTAGGATCCGTAGAGTCCCCGCCAACCCTAACTCCGTTGCCTCCGGATAGAATTGACGGACGCGTGCTAGGGCTAAGGCTTCACCTATAATAGCCGCGTTCGACAGAGCCCGTTAGTCAGGCTCCGCCCCCGATGCCACCAGGTCTTACTTGTGACAACGCGCCCGTCAAGGCCAACGGAGGACAAGGGGAACAACTAACTGTAACCACAGACGAGGACTCCCTAGACAAGGAGATGATAGAACTTGCCAGCAAGGCACTGGGAGTAACAATACTCTAGAGATGGTATTAGCAGCAATAAACGATATATGCAAGTAACAATACTCAAATGATGGTATAAGAACAATAACACGAGTACAGGAGTAACAATACTCAAAGGATGGTACGTAACACGAAATGGCATACAGGAGTAACAATACTCAAGGGTGGTATTACAAATATAACAAGAATGACTAGGAACTATGGGGCAGATGTATTAAGCCTTAACAAGAGATAAATGCAAGGGTGATAAGGATAGATAAACGTCCAGCCAATCAGCTCCTTACTCACTTTTTTCAAACACAGCCTGTAACATGGCAGTTAGCAGGCGATTGGCTGGACGTTTATCTCTCCTTATCACCCTTGCATTTATCTCTTGTTAAAGCTTAATACATCTGCCCCAAAATGAGATGAGGATAACCCCCCACTTATCTGAGAGAGGTGGAAACAGAACGGGAAGGGTTAATCCTCAGCAGCAACACAGGAACAGACACTGGAGTGCTGGAAGCAGGACAGGAGCCAAGACCACCAGAAACCAGGGAACCGGGAGCACTCTGACCAAGCAAGGAAGGACTATCACCGGCGTCAGAGAGTGGTGCCTGGGAGTTTAAATAGGGCGCCAAAAGACATCCCCGGCAGCTGCTGCAAATCAGCTGCAGACTGTCCCCTCCTCTCCGCGGCCGCCTGGCGTCCCCCGCCGCCTAGGCAACCGTTGCGGGAGAGGAGGAAGGAATTGAGAGGACACCGCTGAGCGCGCGTCAACGTCCGGCGGAAGTGCGGGACTGATGACGCGGCGGCGTCCCGGCTGCCTGGCAACAGCCGGGGCGCGTCGCCCCCGGGTCCCCGGAGCCGCGCAGCCCGCGCTGCTCCTAACACTGTGTTTGTTTATGTGTGCATACCTCCCAAATGTCCCGATTTTTTGAGGGTTCTACCAAGTTTCATTGTAAATTGTAAATTGTGTGTGTGTGTGTGTGTATATATATATATATAATTTTTTTCTACCAGTCTGACTGGGCTTTAATATCACTGTTGTATAAACTACTTGAAATAGAATCGAAAGCTTACCTGAGCTTGAGATTAGATAAGCACCCTGTTTTTGTATGAAGAATTAGTTAGCCTCTAGCTCATTAGTGTTTCAGTCAAAGGAGTTTATTGGGTGTCAGGAAGATCAGCTAGCCAGTGATAGCAGAGTAAGGGGAGGAGCCTAGGAGTTTATTTAAGTACTGACTGAGGTAAATTATTCCTCTTGCTGTTTTTGGATTAAAGTGAGAAAAATTTTTGTTGTGTGAATGCATGAAGAGGCTTGTAAAGGCTGAGGGCCTTGCAAGTAAGGAGCAGAAGGTGGTGAGAAAAGAGTTGCAAAGGCTTAGGGCCTTGCAGGTAAAGAGCGAAAAGAGTTGCAAAGGCTCAAGGACTTGCAAGGAGGGCAAGAGAGGTGACAAGGAGGATTGCAAAGGCTTAGGGCCTTGCAAGTGAGGTGCGGAGGCGGAGAGCATGGCTCCTCAGTTGAAAAGAGATTAGCGTGACAGAATTGACTAGTATTTCCCCTTGGAAGAGCGGCGAGTCGGTCACTACCTTAGGGGGGGACCAGGTCACCATCTTAGGGATGGACCAGGGCTAGTGCCAATTTAGGGAAAATGGAGCTACTCAAGTAAGGTCACGCAGGGCGTGGTCGAGGCCACGCCCATTTATTTAGTTATGCATAAGCTATTACCGAGGGGCCATGCTGCTTGGCCACTTTTGATTAATTAATTCAATCCAGCCATTCCATTCAATAAATTTCTGGCTGTGAGCTTAATTTTCCAATTTATACAGTTGTCTGAGTCATTATTTATGTCTACGAGTCCAGTTATTGGTGTCCGAGTCCTTTATTTCTAGGCGTCGAGTTCTGAGTAATAAAACATATGGGTGACTACTACAGTATAGTCCTACTTTATGTTTATTTGTATATACATTTATATGTACTTGTATATAGAGGTTGACTCTGGATTGATATAGCCATTCATATTTCATAGATAATGGACAGAGATTTTGGTCACAGAATTACCTGGGCTAATCCGTGAGCCTTTGAGAATGCAGCATTGGAGGTATGTGAAACTCTGACACATCATACAGACCTCATATCATCTATGCTATATGACTACTATAGCCCTGTATAACACCCGTTTTTAGGTATCCGTCATATAAAAAGATTGTTCTCATTGGACCATCTCATCTGTTTTGATGATCTACACCTCTGACAGGAAACTGGTTATGTCAAATCTACTGATAAGTCCATTTCCATCTCTTCTTCTCTGTAAAAATTGCATGTTTTCCCTCCCTTCCTCCACCACCTGCTCCTCTTCCTGATCTGCTCCTTGTACAAGAATTTGTAATGAATTATTCTTTATAAATATGTTTATAAGATTGTAAATATTTACAGTTATGTATTATAATTTTCAGTGCAAATCTCTCAATTAAACTGATTTATTTCTGCCCCTGATGAAGTGATTTTATTGACGAAACGCGATGGGCTGCCCACACCAACTTGATGATCACAACTGTCAATATCCTGAAACGCTGACCACAATTTGGACTCCGTGTATATTTACTTATTGGGAATCTGAGTGCCCTCCACCAACATCTCCTATATCTACCTCTTCTGGACTTGCATAGGCACACACTTAGAAACCACCGTTGTAAAATCCTGCGTTTGACACTGCCCCATTTAACGTCTCACTGATCCAATGGGAGGGGAAGTACGAAGCATGAGCACAGGCCGCCCACAGAAGTGAGTGGGGATTATTATGTACTTTGTTTAATGATCTGATTTTACAACTTTTATTTTTGCTAATTCCAACATTTTAAAAAAATCAATTAAACTTAAGAGGCATCTATTCAGATGAGTAATAACAACTGTGCAACCACAGCAGACTTAGGAGGCGTGGCTTCTGAATAGGGGCTGGTCACATGTATGATAATTAGCGTTGTAAATGTGGAAATGTCTGCATTTGGGCTGTTCAAGTCCTCTTTATTTTCCCAGCAAATTCTTAAAATGAAAGTGCAAACGTCTACACACACCCAGCGCCGGGGCCTCATTACATCCGCCATTACTAACAACAACTGTAGACGCGATGACAGTAATGCCTGGCAGAGAAGGTCACCAACACTACAACTAGTTTTATTGCACTTCCAATAAGATAAAAAGATAGTGGTCTAGAAAAATCTCCTGCACTGCATCACTGCCACGGTGCTCTGTAGGAGAGGGATGTGGGCACCACAAGATAAATGGCAAGTGGGATCTTTCCTGCACCATCCACAATAAATCTTTGTTACAAAAAAAAAAACAACACATGTTTTATAAAATGGAAACATGTTTGTTCCAAAAGGGAAGCGGAGGAAGTGGCTGGTAGTAAGCTATTATTGTAGCGCTAATAACGCATCTGCAGAGGTCAGGGTCGTAGGAAGGTTCCCACAGAAACTCCAAAATCATCTCGTTATTAAACGTGTCGACAGGGAGGAAAAAGTTTCATTCCATCATCAGAAAAAATAAGGACACACGTGTTATTGTCGTTTAAAAAAAACAGTTCTAACAAAATATCCAGAAAGAGTTTAGGAAGCTGGCGGGTCCGAACACACTGACATGGGCGAGATGACATATACTCTTACTTATTATTATTTTGGGGAGGGAACTACGTTTTGAAAAAAAAATTAAGAAAATAATAGTAATATTATTATTCAAAAACGGTACTTATGTACTAACTGGGCTGCCAATTTTGAAATCGGATCCATTGCATCGCATCCGACCATATCGCATGCGATGCGATGGACCCGATTTTTCCATAGGATTCAATGGGAAAAGGGGTCCTTTTCATACCCTTACTATCCAAGTGGGCATGGAGTTAGATATAAACCTGTGGCGAGCGTAGCGACCCACCGAGCCCGAAGCGTGGCGAGCGTAGCGTGCCCCGCGAGGGGACACAGAATACTATCCAAGTGGGCATGGAGTCGGATATAAACCTGTGGCGAGCGTAGCGAGCCACCGAGCCCGAAGCGTGGCGAGCGTAGCGAGCCCCGCGAGGGGACACAGAATACCGTCCGCTCGCCACGCTTCGGGCTCGGTGGCTCGCTACGCTCGCCACAGGTTTATATCCAACTCCATGCCCACTTGGATAGTAGGGGTATGAAAAGGACCCCTTTTTCCCATTGAATTCCATGTTAAAATGGACTCAGTCCATTTTAACATTGATTCCTATGGAAAAATCGGGTCATCGCATCGCATCGCATCGCATCCGATGGTCGCATGCGATGCGATGCGATGTCCCGATCCGACCCGATTTAAAAATCGGACGCCCGGATAACTCACAAGTACCACATATTATACCACACACCGTGATGCCTAATACATATTATACCACACATCGTAATGCCCCATACACATTATGTTGCACACCGTAATGTCTTTTACATATTATAACACACAACAAGATGCCTATTACATATTATACCACACACTGTAATGCCTATTACATATTATACCACACACCATAATGCCCCATACACATTATGTCACACACTGTAATGCCTATTACATATTATACAACACACAGTAATGACCCATACACCATAATGCCTATTACATATTTTACCACACACCATGATGCCTATTACATATTATACCTAGTGTTCATTCTAGCACCCGCTATCTTTGAAAACCCATGCAGTTCCTCTTCCCTGCCTGGGGTGTCGCTCCGTGCTGTAGTGTTTCTAGCACAGTGTGGTCTGTATATCAGCACTGATATGCAAACCAGACCTGTGCGAGAAACACCAAAAGGAGACAACGACACCCCAGGCAGGGAACAGGAATTACATGGGTTTTCAAAGATAGCGGGTGCTAGAATGAACACTAATACCACACACACCGTAATGCCCCATACACATTACGTTGCACACCGTAATGCCTATTACATATTATACCACACACCGTGATGCCCATTAATATATTATATCACACACCGTAATGTCTATTAGATATTATACCACACACCCTGATGCCTATTACATAATATACCACACACCGTGATGCCTATAACATATTATACCACACACTGTAATGCCAATTACATATTATACCACTGACTGTAATGCCTATTACATAATATACCACACACCATGATGCCTATTACATACTATACCACACACTGTAATGCCTATTATACCACACTTCGTAAATGCATTTGACCTATTATACCACACACCATGATACCTATTACATACACTGTGATGCCTATTACATATTATACCGGGATGCGGTCAATTTGCCGGCGGTCGGGATCCCGGCGTTCAGAATCCCGACACTGGAATCCCGACCGCCGAAATCCCGAAACTTTCTCCCTCCGTGGGTGTCCACGACACCCATAGAGGGAGAATAAAATAGCGGGCCTCGCTACGCTCGGCACGGGGCCCGCTGCTTGGCGAACGCAGCGAGCCCGCAAGGGGGGGGAGATCCACGTCCCCCCCATGTCGGGATTTCGGCGGTCGGGATTCCAGTGTCGGGATTTCGACCGCCGGGATCCCGACCGCCGGGATTACGTATCGGATCCATTATACCACACCGTAATGCCCATTACACATTATGTCACAAATGCCTATTACATATTATACCACACACTGTAATGTCCCATAAACATTATGTTGCATACCGTAATGCCTATTATATATTATACCATACACCGCTATGCCTATTAAATATTATACCAAACACCGTAATGCCTATTACATATTATTGCTTCTGCCCAATTGGTAAAGCAGATGGTGGGCTAGAAAGGAACAAGGAATGATAAGAGAGAGGGTTCGGTAGCGACGGGCGGGCACAAGAGTTCAAAACTCCCATACAAACGAATGGGCACCTGCTGATTGGCTGAGAGAGCTCTCATAGCCAAAACAGTAGCCACTGATTCATTTGAATGGGAGTTTAGAAATCTCCTGGCCACCTGCCGATACCACAGCCTGTTCCCTACCGGCAGCTCCCCGGAAGTCCTTAAATGTGATACATAGCATGCAAAAAATGTCACCTCAAGTGCCAAATGGTGTGTAGCCCTCCCAGGGAGCTGCCAGGGAAACTGAATGGAAATCAGGTCCGATTTGTCAATCCAAGCAGTCGGAACTGTGTATGGTGGTGTGATACTGTGATACTCTGAGGCCCAAACGGGTTCTAGTGAAGATGGGGTGTTGCCCATAGCAACCAATCAGATTCTATCTATTATCTTCTAGAAGGTGCCAAAATAAATAAGAAGTAGAATCTGGTTGCTATGAGCAACATCTTATCTTCAATAGAACGCCCATCCTAGTAACTTCCCTCCTAAGTGTCTAGAATGTTCTCCTTCATCTGGACTCCTAATATATGACAATCGGTGGTAATATTGTGTACAGAGCGAGTGCTATTTGTGTTACACACCGATCTCCTCCTAATGCACTCAGACGTCCTATCAGTGTTCTCTTATTCTGGGATCCAGCTCTGGAAATCAATGTTGCAGCCTAGTGTTCCGCTATCTGATCTGAGAGGATGAAGCTCTCTCTGTGTCTTCCCCTCATCTGTACAATACTCAGGGAGTGCACATCAGCTAATCAACGGATGAAATTAACATTAGCCCTGGTGGGGACATGGGGGGGGGGGTGAATCCCGGGAGGGTGGGTCCACAAATTGCGGGATGGGGGGTTGTGTGAGGTCCGCGAATCATGGGGGGTGCCGTAAATTGCGGAAGGGGGGGGGGGGAGGTGCCGTGAATGGTGGGAGGAGTGGGGCACGGGGGTCCGCGAATTGCGGGAGGGGAGGTTGTGGGGGTCTGTGAATCGTGAGAGGGGGGGTTGCGGGGGTCCACGAATCACGGGAGGGGGGTCCGCGAATTGCACGGGGGGGGGGCGTGATTCACGGGAGGGGGTAGTGGGGCTCCCTGAATTGCGGGAGGGGGGGTTGTGGGAGTCCGTGACTCGCGGGAGGGGGGGCGCAGGGGGCCGCGAATCGCGGGAGGGGGGGCACGGAGGATGCTGTGAATCGTGGGAGGGGGCGGGCGTGAATCGCGGGAAGGGGGGGTCGCGGGGGTTGTGGGGGTCTATGAATCGCGGGAGGAGGCTAAGGGGGTCTGCGAATCGCGGGAGGGGGGTTGCGGGGGTGCTGTGAATCGCAGGAGGGGGGTCCACGAATCGTGGGAAGGGGGGTCGCGGGGGTGCCGTCAATTGCAGGAGAGGGGGTTGTGGGGGTCCGTGAATCGCGGGAGGGGTGAAAAAAATCACGGGAGGGGGTCGCAGGGGGCCGGGGGGGGGGGGGGGGCGCTCACCTACACCATGGTGGATGGTGGGCGTGTACTGTAGCCCTGGCTGGGTGGGGGGAGGTGATGTCAAGGGGGTGGTGGTGTGTATAACACTGGTCTTTTCCCTAGGGGGGCGGGTTTGTGTATAACGCTGGCTGGGAACTTTGTGTGTATAACGCTGTTAATCACTCTAGTAACCTCGTCCAGCGTTATACACACAGGGAATGAGTGACAGATCTGGCTAAATATATAAGAGATATATACATACATACATACATACATACATACATACATACACCAATGGTAGAGGGGGCTAATCATAGTAAAATACAGTTTTTGTTCCAAATACAGACACAAACACTTTAAATCTAGGGGAAGGGGTACTGTAACAAAATCTTTTCTTGTAGCATGAGCTATCTCTTTTTTGCCATGGAATGGAGGGTGGAAAATTTACCAATTTAAAAGTCACCAAGGGTTATTTTTGACCCTGGTTTATGAAGCCACTTTTTACGCTGCCCACACTCAGCGGGAGAAACCCAGGGAGGGGAAGAGACCCAGACAGGGGGAGAGACCCAGACAGGGGGAGAGACCCAGACAGGGGGAGAGGCGCAGACAGGGGGAGAGGCGCAGACAGGGGGAGAGGCGCAGACAGGGGGAGAGGCGCAGACAGAGGGAGAGGCGCAGACAGGGGGAGAGACCCAGACAGGGGGAGAGACCCAGACAGGGGGAGAGACCCAGACTGGGGGAGAGGCGCAGACAGGGGGAGAGACGCCGACAGTGGGAGAAGTATAGACAGGGGAAGAGGCGCAGACAGGGGGAGAAACCCAGAAAGGGGGAGAGACGCAGACAGGGGGAGAGACGCAGACAGGGGGAGAGACATAGACAGGGGGAGAGACCCAGACAAAGGGAGAGACCCAGACAGGGGGAGAAACCCAGACAGGGGGAGAGACGCAGACAGGGGGAGAGACGCAGACAGGGGTAGAGACATAGACAGGGGGAGAGACCCAGACAGGGGGAGGGGGAGAGGTGCAGACAGGGGGAGAGGCGCAGACAGAGGGAGAGACGCAGACAGGGGGAGAGACGCAGACAGGGGGAGAGGCGCAGACAGGGGGAGAGACGCAGACAGGGGGAGAGACGCAGACAGGGGGAGAGACCCAGACAGGGGGAGAGGCGCAGACAGGGGGAGAGACCCAGACAGTGGGAGAGACCCAGACAGGGGGAGAGACCCAGACAGGGGGAGAGACCCAGACAGGGGGAGAGACCCAGACAGGGGGAGGGGGAGAGGAGCAGACAGAGGGAGAGACGCAGACAGGGGGAGAGACGCAGACAGGGGGAGAGGTGCAGACAGGGGGAGAGACGCAGACAGGGGGAGAGACCCAGACAGGGGGAGAAACGCAGACAGGGGGAGAAACGCAGACAGGGGGAGAGGCGCAGACAGGGGGAGAGGCGCAGACAGGGGGAGAGATGCAGACAGGGGGAGAGACGCAGACAGGGGGAGAGACGCAGACAGGGGGAGAGACCCAGACAGGGGGAGAAACGCAGACAGGGGGAGAAACACAGACAGGGGGAGAGACGCAGACAGGGGGAGAGACGCAGACAGGGGGAGAGGCGCAGACAGGGGGAGAGACGCAGACAGGGGGAGAGGCGCAGACAGGGGGAGAGGCGCAGACAGGGGGAGAGACGCAGACAGGGGGAGAAACCCAGACAGGGGGAGAGACACAGACAGGGGGAGAGACATAGACAGGGGGAGAGACCCAGACAGGGGGAGAGGCGCAGACAGGGGGAGAGACATAGAAAGGGGGAGAGACCCAGACAGGGGGAGGGGGAGAGGAGCAGACAGGGGGAGAGGTGCAGACAGGGGGAGAGGCGCAGACAGAGGTAGACACGCAGACAGGGGGAGAGACGCAGACAGGGGGAGAGGCGCAGACAGGGGGAGAAATGCAGACAGGGGGAGAGGCGCAGACAGGGGGAGAGGCGCAGACAGGGGGAGAGACGCAGACAGGGGGAGAGGCGCAGACAGGGGGAGAGACCCAGACAGTGGGAGAGACCCAGACAGGGGGAGGGGGAGAGGAGCAGACAGGGGGAGAGACGCAGACAGGGGGAGAGACCCAGACAGGGGGAGAAACGCAGACAGGGGGAGAAACGCAGACAGGGGGAGAGGTGCAGACAGGGGGAGAAACGCAGACAGGGGAAGAGGCACAGACAGGGGAGAGACGCAGACAGGGGGAGAAACGCAGACAGGGGGAGAGACGCAGACAGGGGGAGAGGCGCAGACAGGGGGAGAGGCGCAGACAGGGGGAGAGACGCAGACAGGGGGAGAGACGCAGACAGGGGGAGAGGCGCAGACAGGGGAGAGACGCAGACAGGGGGAGAGACATAGACATAGACAGGGGGAGAGGAGCAGACAGGGGGAGAGGCGCAGACAGGGGGAGAGGCGCAGACAGAGGGAGAGACGCAGACAGGGGGAGAGGCGCAGACAGTGGGAGAGACCCAGACAGGGGGAGAGACCCAGACAGGGGGAGGGGGAGAGGAGCAGACAGGGGGAGAGACGCAGACAGGGGGAGAAACGCAGACAGGGGGAGAGGCGCAGACAGGGGGAGAAATGCAGACATAGGGAGAAACGCAGACAGGGGGAGAGACGCAGACAGGGGGAGAGACGCAGACAGGGGGAGAGGCGCAGACAGGGGGAGAGACGCAGACAGGGGGAGAGGCGCAGACAGTGGGAGAGACCCAGACAGGGGGAGAGACCCAGACAGGGGGAGGGGGAGAGGAGCAGACAGGGGGAGAGACGCAGACAGGGGGAGAAACGCAGACAGGGGGAGAGGCGCAGACAGTGGGAGAGACCCAGACAGGGGGAGAGACCCAGACAGGGGGAGGGGGAGAGACCCAGGCAGGGGGAGGGGGAGAGGAGCAGACAGGGGGAGAGACGCAGACAGGGGGAGAAACGCAGACAGGGGGAGAGCGCAGACAGGGGGAGAAACGCAGACATAGGGAGAAACGCAGACAGGGGGAGAGACGCAGACAGGGGGAGAGACGCAGACAGGGGGAGAGGCGCAGACAGGGGGAGAGGCGCAGACAGGGGGAGAGACGCAGACAGGGGGAGAGGCGCAGACAGTGGGAGAGACCCAGACAGGGGGAGAGACCCAGACAGGGGGAGGGGGAGAGGAGCAGACAGGGGGAGAGACGCAGACAGGGGGAGAAACGCAGACAGGGGGAGAGGCGCAGACAGTGGGAGAGACCCAGACAGGGGGAGAGACCCAGACAGAGGGAGAGACCCAGACAGAGGGAGAGACCCAGACAGAGGGAGAGACCCAGACAGGGGGAGAGACCCAGACAGGGGGAGAGACCCAGACAGGGGGAGGGGGAGAGACCCAGACAGGGGGAGGGGGAGAGGAGCAGACAGGGAGAGAAACGTAGACATAGGGAGAGACGCAGACAGGGGGAGAGACGCAGACAGGGGGAGAGACGCAGACAGGGGGAGAGACGCAGGCAGGGGGAGAGGCGCAGACAGGGGGAAAATCTAGACCAGTGGTTCTCAAACTCGGTCCCCAGGATCCAACGCAGTTCACGTTTTCCAGGTCACCCGACAGGTGCATTCATTACTCATTGACCCATTTTAAAAGATCCACAGGTGGTGCTAATTATTTCACTTGATTCTGTGAGGAGACCTGCAAAACATGCACTGCGTGGGGTCCTGAGATCGACTTTGAGAACCTGTGATGGAAAAAACTCTTGGTTCTTTTTTTGCGAATGCATCACGATTTTGCAAGGGGAGGTTATTCTTTCTTTCTGGGTGGCGACATACTGATCGCATGCAACCGGGTTGTCTCTAACTAGCGATCCAGGCTGAATTAGGCCCAATCAGCGACAGATTTCATTGCAAAGCATAATTAGCTGCAAAGCCGACTTTACCGTCTGAAAAACTCTGATGAAAAACAGAACGTTATTCAGAGTAACGCGTTAGTTATCACCGGACGGATCCCAGAATTACGTTGGCTCTGCGGCGGCCCAATGTATTTGCCTCCGACCAGCGTCTTGATCATGTATGCATTAGTCTAGTTTACTTATTGTATTAAAAATAAATTCAGATCACAATTGACTTTTCATCTGTATAACAAGAAGAGAGATATTTACCCTGACAGCCATTTCATTGTAGAAATTCATCTTCATAATAGAGTACTCTGTCTGCGGGGAAGAGAGAGAGAGGCTGAGACCGCGGCGACACACAGACACGCCGGCTATTTTTACATATATAAGATAAGAGAGTCTATACATAATAGGAGATTCACACATTGAAAGCCGTATCAAACTTTGTATTGAGGAGAGGGGACGGCTAATACATAATGCAGCCTTAACCAGAAAAATCTATGGCAGTCAAAGTAGGCGCTAATGGAGATATATGATCATAAAACGCTCTCCGCTGAGTTTGATAATCAATGGGGCTTCTAGTGAGGATAAAATAACATTGCCGGAATATTCACAAGTCCTAGTGACACGTACCATTGTATGATTTATTCACTCGGAGTTCTTATACCCCAAACTCGCAGAAACATAAAAGGAATTCATATTTCAAGACGTCTGGTTTAATGAAAAATTCAAAGATATGCCGTCGGAATCCTTCAAGGATATGTATGCGGCAATGAAGCAAAAACGAGTCTCCCAACCATCTGTACAGAATGTTATGTACTTAGCTGCCATGCGAGTAATCCTTGGGAATTTTCTTTCATTTAATATTCATTTTAACATCATAAAATCATAAATAATTAGTGTTATTTGAATTGCCGTGCCTGATCCAAAGCAAATTGTCTGTGGAGAGCAGCAGGACTGGGTTATTTATCAACAGTCTGGGCAATTAGGAAACAGTTAGCTGCAATATGTTATTTACAAATGAAGACAATGAAGCCGCTTCGTCTCCATCTCTCGTTATCCGTTACAGTCGGAGCCATCTTATTCCTGGCGTTTCATTAAGGAGCAGTTACCATGTGGGATTAAATGCTGCGCCTCTGGGCCGGTAACATCGATGTATCGGTCCAAGAATATGCAAATCATGTGTCTGTGGATAAACCTGTTGCTCAATATACCAGTCACTATATTACGTACTATAGCTATACCTGTATATCTGTGTAATCAGTCACTATATTATATACTATAGATATACCTGTATATATGTGTAATCAGTCACTATATTATATACTATAGCTATACCTGTATATATGTGTAATCAGTCATTATATTATATACTATAGCTATACCTGTATATCTGAGTAATCAGTCACTATATTATATACTATAGCTATACCTGTATATCTGTGTAATCAGTCACTATATTATATACTATAGCTATACCTGTATATATGTGTAATCAGTCACTATATTATAAACTATAGCTATACCTGTATATATGTGTAATCAGTCACTATATTATGTACTATAGCTATACCTGTATATATGTGTAATCAGTCACTATATTATATACTATAGCTATACCTGTATATCTGTGTAATCAGTCACTATATTATATACTATAGCTATACCTGTATATCTGTGTAATCAGTCACTATATTATATACTATAGCTATACCTGTATATATGTGTAATCAGTCACTGTGTTATACAGTATACTATAGTTATACATGTATATATGTGTAATCAGTCACTGTGTTATATACTATAGCTATACCTGTATATCTGTGTAATCAGTCACTATATTATAAACTATACCTATACCTGTATATCTGTGTAATCAGTCACTATATTATATACTATAGCTATACCTGTATATATGTGTAATCAGTCACTATATTATATACTATACTTATACCTGTATATATGTGTAATCAGTCACTGTATTATATACTATAGCTATACCTGTATATATGTGTAATCAGTCATTATATTATATACTATAGCTATACCTGTATATATGTGTAAGCAGTCACTATATTATATACTATAGCTATACCTGTATATATATGTGTAATCAGTCACTATATTATATACTATAGCTATACCTGTATAGCTGTGTAATCAGTCACTATATTATATAATATAGCTATACCTGTATATCTGTGTAATCAGTCACTATATTATATACTATAGCTATACCTGTATATATGTGTAATCAGTCATTATATTATATACTATAGCTGTACCTGTATATATGTGTAATCAGTCACTGTATTATATACTATAGCTATACCTGTATATATATATGTGTAATCAGTCATTATATTATATACTATAGCTATACCTGTATATATGTGTAATCAGTCACTGTGTTATATACTATAGCTATACCTGTACATATGTGTAATCAGTCACTATATTATATACTATAGCTATACCTGTATATCTGTGTAATCAGTCACTATATTATATACTATAGCTATACCTGTATATATGTGTAATCAGTCACTGTGTTATATACTATAGCTATACCTGTATATCTGTGTAATCAGTCACTATATCAGGGGTTCCCAATCTTTTTAGAATCATGGCACCCTAGAGCACCAGAATTTTTCCACGGCACCCCTAGGCCCAAAAAAATTATATAAAATGAAGTAGATTGTGTTTATATGTGCTTCTTAGGTTCA